>NW_028270177.1:67781813-68090818 GCF_037043375.1 Chiloscyllium plagiosum
GGCCTTCTCTTCTGGTGTGGCAGTTTGCTGAGCTGCTCGGACTGCATTGAGAGTGTCAGGAGACTCTGGAGGTTTCACCACCCTGGGGGTCTGCAGGGCATAACTGACCAGGGGTAGTGCGGATTCCCGGGTGGCTGCATCAGCAGAGGCATTTGCTAAGGTGACGGGATCGGTGGCAGAGCTGTTGGCATCATATATTATAATAACGACAGTGGCGGGTAGCAGGACTGCTTCTCGGATGTTGGCAATGTCTGCAGCATGTTTGATTCGTCTCCCTGCTGAGCCGATAAACCCCCCTGTTTCCATATTGTGGCAAAGTCCTGAACGACTCCAAAGGCCCATCTGGAGTTTGTGTAGATAGTGGCTGTGCTACCCTGTGCCAGTTTGCAGGCTCTGGTCAGAGCAAAGAGCTCTGCCACCTGTGTGGACACCTCATCTGGTGATGCAGCTGATTCGAAAGTGGTGAAGGGGGTGCAGATGGCATGTCCTGCTAATGTGTATTGGTCTGATGGCCGAAAGGAAGAGCCTCTGGTGAAAAGAATCTTGTCAGGGTTTTCTCAGCCCGGTCAGGACACCTGTTGAACCACGCGAAAGTGAGAACTGCAGATGCTGGAGATTAGAGTCAAGATGAGAGTGGTGCTGGAAACCACAGCAGGTAAGACAGCATCCGAGAAGCAGGAAAATCAACGTTTCTGAGAGGAGCCGTTTGTCAGGAATGCTGAACCAGGTCCAAGAAGTTGTGGTTGTCTGCAGAATCATGTTAGGTGAGCGGAATTAGGATGGCGGGTATCAAAGCTAGGGCACGGTGTAGGGAAAGGTTAATCGAGATCACCAAGCGAGCTGATGACCAGTTCTCTGAGTTGCAGTAAAATGTTGGATTGCTGCTGAATTAAGCAGCAGGAAGATTGACAGTGGGACCAAAACAATACATGGATTCACTAGCACAATGGGGGTGGCCTTATCCACTGTTACTGTGGCTGCTGCCAACGCGCACAAACATGCCGGCATTTCGTTCATTAGAGGTGGTAACTGAACATTATAACACGCAGCAGGGCAACGGAGTTCCAAATGAAGCTGTGTTAATATTCCAGACGCGAACCCTTCTGGCTTCGTTACATAAAGACAGAAGGGCCGGGATTAATCTGGACTCCCAGAGCAGGAGTGGAAATTATTTGTTGCATCAGTTCAGTGAATGTCTGTTGCATTTTGGATCTTCACTTCATTCTGTTTACGGCAAGCTGACTCCCATAGAGGTGCATTAATAGCACAATGGGCAGGAATTCAAGGCCTGCATTTCTTTACCAGCCCCAGAAACACTTGCAGCTGCCTCTTTGGGGCAGGTAGAGAAAGCTGGGTGATGACAGCCAATTGCTCCATTGACAGTGATCTGAGGCCATAGGAAAGATATTAGACATTTTGCTGACAGAGCTCCATTTTCTTGATAGGCACCCTCTGCCCATCCTGTGCCAGACTACAGAGCAAGGCCACCGTAAACTGCTTTCATGCAGTAGTGGAGGTGGAAGCCAAAGGCAGGCCATTCGCATACTGGAGGAACGTGCTGTGGCATGGTAGGTGAAGGGTGGATAGGGTGAGGTATACTTCAGGAGCACAAATTTGGGGCTCTCGAATACCCTTAGGGAAATCCGGCCCATGTATTTTTTGCAGCCGCCATATGTAAAAACATAACGTTTCAGGGAACAACTTAATGGAGAATGATGCTGAGCAAAAGTCGATTACAAGAACATCAGGAGGAGGAGGCGGGGTACTGACAGGAGAGTATTTGTGTCCGAGACTACTGGGAAGCAGGGAAGAACAATGGCATTGACAGCCCTAAGGTTTTGCACAAAGCGCCATTTTCATGGTCTTCCACGCTTCGGGATAGTTAAGAAGGGAGTGTTGCATGGGCTGGTTGTGGGCCCGATGATTCCCTGTTGCAGAGGTGATTCAATAACTGGTTTGATTCCCAATACTGTCACGGGTGATACGGGTATTGTTGTATTGATGGCAGGATTGCTCCCTCTCTGAGTGTAACTGTACGTGATTGGGCGGAAAAAAGCTGGCCTGCATGGTTCTTTTGCTGTGCCCACTGTGATTATGGGATGTTAGCTAATAAGAGTGGGCTGTCGTTGGAGAAGGCAGCGCCTGGGCCTTGTTTTGTAAAAGTAGATGTCGTAATGTGGGAGCACAGCGCACAGAAAAGTTACCCTGTCCAATCAGTGTAAACTCTACTAAAGGGTCTGTGTCTTGCCTAAAGGGTGTGAACTGTATTGTTGGTTGTGCAACATGCCCTATCATGGTTGTGAGATCTTTGGGGAGCCACGTCTTCTTAATTATAAAGGAATTGTGAGGGACTGCGTTGGGTCTTTGCAGGCCAGTGCAGCCTGCTCTGCGCTGAGCTGCACATCTGCTGCAACACTCTGTGGTCTGGCCAAGTATCTGACAGTGATGGAAAGTGGGGAGGTGAGCTCGAGATGCGAGTCCATGAGTGGAGGATATGTTGATGCTGGTTCCTGGTGGGCTGAAGCAGGACAGTGAAATTGACAGAAAAAACGGCCACCCACCTGAGAATGGGTGGAGGATGGAGGGGTAGTTGATATCCGGGAGCGGAGAGGGTCAGGAAGGGTGAGGGTAGGATCTGGCGGGCACAACCAGGGGCATGAGCAATATACTAATCTCAAAACTAACAGCAGAGCTATTCCAGGTTACTGTTTCAAATATCCTGGAGCCTTAGTGCACGGCCACATTCCAGAAAGTGCTGAAAAGGGAGAAAGAAAGAACACAATAAGAATGGGCAATAAAAAGCGAATTTCACCAATTAGATTCTCGATTAGATTTCCTTTCCATTCTGCCGTATCCAGGACAGAAAGGAAGGAAATGCGAGAATTTTTTGTTCAAATAACGCGGATAGAGTCACGGTAGGACTATTTTTTCAGAAAAAGCAATGAAATAACAGTCTCTCCTCGGTTTCAGTGAAAACTCAACTTGCCTGAAAAAAAAAAACAGCGGCAGTATAGCTGCTTGTGATTTTAGATGTGGGAGGCAAACACGACCATGACAGCACAGAAACTGACCCCTTTGAGAGAGACTGCACTCTCCCACACCGTCGTTAATTTTCCAACAAGCAAACCTACCAGGTCTTTTTTTTTGCTTTGAACACGGCACTTAAACACGCTGCAGCTTTGCTGTTGACCAACAGAAATGGCAGTGGTGGGATTGGAAGCGACGCCCCCTTCGAGACTGGCCACAGTAACACCTGCGCGTGCGTACGGCCTGTTGTCATACATTTTCAATTGTGCTCCTGAAAAACAACAGATGAAAAAACACAGGGAAAACATTTTGCGGTCCTTCTCCTCCACGCAAATCAGCTGGGATATGCCCGACTCTGATATCAATTTCACAGCAAATAATGATAGCCCATCAACCCACACAAAACTCAATCGAAAGCTGAATCTATCTTCTGACACTATTTTCAGCTACAAATCTATATGTGAGTGTGAGAATGCATGTTCTTCATGATTTAATAAAATAACCATGAGCTGCATGACATTACTGGAATTTCCATTCTTGTTTTGGTAAATTATTTCGACCATTGCTCGAAACAGAATGGAACACGAAACATACCGGTTGACAGGGAAAATGCACAAAGCTGAGCAGGCCGTGTTCCACATCATACCATGCAGCATAGTTTCAGTTACTGCGACTGATTTGCAGAATAAGCGTCCCAAAGAATGTTCTCCACCTGAAAAGCCGAGGTATCAGGACAATCCGAGAAGGATAGATCACATTGTGAGGATGCTGAAACCTCGGTGCCAGTACGAGTTGGCATTTCCTTGTCTTTCACCTTATCCATGCAACTTGCTGCAGAATTTCCACATCAGGACATGAGCAACATGGCTGCCAGCTGAGGTGGAAACCAACGTGGGAATCAATGGGAAGCGACTCAGAAAAGTTACAAAATTCCATAGTGCTTATTAGGGAAGCAGTTCTCATCAATGTAAAAGATAGTTTCTGAACATATTAACAGAAGTCAAAAAGTGATTGTCCCACCCTCCCACCCCACAAGATGTCAAAAAGTTGCTAACTGTACGTGAGTGTTCTTTGTTCTCGATGTGAAAATCTCTCCCGCCTGTGTCACCTTCACGTCTCTTGTTGGTGAGTGAATCACAAAGCAGGAATTTCACCAATCTGCAACTGCCTCACTTTGGTATCCCGCTTGCCTCCTCCCCTCTCCCTCCCTGTATACATTTTCCTGCTTATCTGCGATATTAAGAAAACCAAATGGATGCGATGTCATTCTGTAGCCTGTCTGTTATTTCTGCAGTCTCACTTCCAACATGGCTTAGATCTCGGTGCATACCTAAATATTAGTGACGCTACGACAGCACAACTCCAGAGGATCATCTGAGAGTGTAAATTCAGTTATTGCTGTTGCTGATGGAATGAGCTGTGAACGTGCGAAAACATGATTCAGGACTTCTGGTGCTAATTCATGCACGTTGAATAACGGCAGTCAGCTTCCAAATGAGGCCTTCAGAGACAACTTTGGGATACTTTTGACAGAGAGGCTACATTAGGAATCCGTGGTGCACCGTGACCCAGCACATCAGCTTCTTCTTGGCTTTGAACCGGGCCGCCTGTGCAAGGAATGCAAATGCCTTACTGCTTTTCGTCGAAGGATCAGAACGCGTTAAGATTAGATTAGATTAGATTAGATTAGATTACATTACAGTGTGGAAACAGGCCCTTCGGCCCAACAAGTCCACACCGACCCGCCGAAGCGTAACCCACCCATACCCCTACATTTACCCCTTACCTAACACTACGGGCAATTTAGCATGGCCAATTCACCTGACCTGCACATCTTTGTGACTGTGGGAGGAAACCGGAGCACCCGGAGGAAACCCACGCAGACACGGGGAGTATGTGCAAACTCCACACAGTCAGTTGCCTGAGGCGGGAATTGAACCCGGGTCTCTGGCGCTGTGAGGCAGCAGTGCTAACCACTGTGCCACCGTGCCGCCCTAAACTACAGTCTTCAACAGGATGGCGTATGATCAGAAGCCGGTTGGAGAAACACTTAACAACGTTTCGCCCAATACTTAAATGGAATTGCATTACTTTTCACATTGAGAGCGGATTTGCACGAGCAAACGCCAAGCCAGGTTTGCTGATGGGAAAGCAAGCAGGAAAGATCCATTCTCGTCCAACTAAAAGGCTGCGGTTGGGGACAGGGCTGTTTCTGCCCAGTTTAAAACTGGGGACCTTTCACGTGTGAAGCGATTGTGATAACCACTACACACCAGAGACAAGTCCCGCCAGGGCCTGCTGTAGTTCAGCAGTACCCAGCTCTGTCATTTGCAGCAGTTCTCCGTTTCACCTTTCCATTTCCAATAGCTCGTTGTTGTCCAGCGTAATTGGCATCATAGAAAAAGTAAGAAAATCATGTGAAATTGCTTACAAAATTGCAAGGATCTTGTCAATGTATCGACTGTCGGGTGAGGCTGAATAGGCTGGGTCAATTTGCCCTGCAGCGTAGCGGTTGGGGCATGATCTTATGGAAAGTTTGTAAACTGAGTATTTCAGTATTTTACCCAAGGTGGGGTGAGTTGAAAACTGGAGAGTGTAAGTTTCAGGTGAGTGGGCTAAAAGTTAAACGGGACCTGAGGCACATTTCCCACACAGACAGGTGTGCGTGTATGGAATTGGCTACCAGAGGAAGCGGAGGAGGCTAGTACACTCAGAAGGTTTCAAAGGCAACCGGAGGAGTTTCTGGATCGGAAGGGTTCAGAGGGATAGGGGCCAAGTGCTGGGAAGTGGGACTTGTTTAATTTTGGCTATGTGGTCAGCATGGACGAGATCCACAAAGACTCTGTTTCCACGCTGTGTGCCCCAATAACGTTGTGTTACTTACACCGGCTTGCAAGGATAACTTTTAGCGGGGCTTGTCATCACTCACTGCGGCTGTTCACCGGAAAGATAGCCCCCATTGTGAAACACTGCAGAACCGAAAGACTTCCTTACTTTTGCCCCGACTGACCATACTTCCTGAAATATTCCCGGATCCTCAGTTGAGGATGTTTGCTGCTGGAAGTCACCTCACAAACCGTGTTATCACGTAATGTATTGAGCGAATGGCAAAACAGTCAGCATTTAACACTGAACAGAAACAAAAATGACAAAGCAAATGCATTTTTTAGACACAGCGAAGCATGAACGCTAAATGTGATACAGACCATGGGCATGAGCCATAAACTAATCTCACAACTAACAGCAGGGCAATTCCAAACTACTCTTTCAAACATACTGGAGCCTTAGTGCACCACCACTTCCCAGAAAGTGCTTAAAAGAGAGGAAGAATCAACACAACAAGAATGGGCCATAAAAAGTGATGTTAACCAATGATAGTCTCGATTAGATTACCTTTCCCTACTAATGTCTGCAGGACAGAAATGAAGGAAATTTAAGACCATGTAACATCGTAACTCATTGGAAACATTTCTCTTTTGTCTGAACACCAAATAACGACGGGTAGAGTCACCGTCTGATTGGCAGAATTTGCATTTCTTTTTTGTATCCATGTAACACAGCTCTTAGTTGTTTCGACCAAATGTTATGTTGTTACCTTGTTCTGGACTCCTTGTGCCAGCCAGACATTTCAACACCATTAAAAGTACATTACACCCAAAACTTCATAACACTGACATTTGCCAAGACAGTCTATTTCGCTCAACATCGCTCATTGTCAATCTCATGTGCCTGAGATTTGAGGAATCTCCGGTCTATGTTAATCAAAACTGCCCTATTCTCATAACCTCAGATTGAACCCGCCCCCTTATGTATGTCTTCCAATATTAATTGATTCCTCGCTGTGTTACCTAAGCACACGTGAAGAAGAAATAAAAATGAGAACAACAGTCACCTGTGTGACTGCGATTTGACCCAATGTTGCTGCAGCCAACTGACTCAGCTCTAAGTGAAATAGCCCACACCTTTCCTGTACCGAGAAAGAGATTGCATAGCATAGTGGTAAATTTTCATGAGTTGATTAGACCCAGCATCATTACGCAGGACGAAATTTACTGGGATATGAAGACATGATGAAATACACGGGGGTTGGGGGGTGGAATATGGTTAGGAAGGACATGGTCAGAGTTCCCTTGATACAAAATCGTTTGAGACGACGGAAATGAGATTTACTGGGAGAAAAGAAAAGAAGGAATGAAAAGAAAAGAAGGGATTTAATGGGATGGTGGAATAGATGAAGAATCATGCGACACAAATCAGGAATGACTGCGTTATGTCCTAATGAAGCTTTTCCAGCGGTGTAAAATTGGTTAGGGTAAAAATAATGGAAATTACCTCGTTCAGGTGATCGTATAACCAGAGGTTAGAGCCTCAAAACGAGCGAGGAACGACAAAGAAATTTGCAGCAGGTACTTCTTATTCTGAGTTTTTGAAATCGGAGATGATTTTTCAGAAAGAAAAAAACATGTTAGAAGTTGATTCCAGCATAATTGACAGGCCACGTGCAGACACGCAAAGAGCGAACTTAACAGTGGCAGAGATTCTGGGCTGCCTGGATGGGGAGGCAAAAGTGACACACTCACGAATTGTTTAGCGTTCATCAGAAAGAAATTGCATAACACCGGCAACTGAACATGTTAAGTATAAGAAGAGCTGGTGGTGTTGAAAGGTGCACCAGCTGGTTCGACGTGGACTACTACAAATTGTTAATGTACTGAGCTGTTTGGTTTAGCTTTGCGTTAAATCGAAGCCGGTTAGCTCAGTCCGCTGGCTAACTGGTTTATAGTATAGAGTGAGAATAACAACGTGGGATTAATTGTCGCACTCTCTCAGGTTGCCAAAAGGATCATCATCTGCACTGCTCACGGGATCTGTAATACAATTGTGACTCTAGTGAGTGGGAATGGACCTTTTTCGATGTCAAGCATCATTATTTTTGCCATCTGTTGCCTTGAACAGTTGTTCACAATGCCAAGGAACGGGACTGCGTCCATTTAATACTCACTGATCTCCTCCTGAAAAATCCGGCGACAAGACTCTTCCTTGTTCCTGTTGGAACACTCTGTTCTGCGTAGCAGCAAAACTATTTGTCATGGCTTTTCCAGATTCACTGACAACATTCAGTCTACCCAAAGATATAAATCTATTTCCTTTCGAACGGTTTAATAAGCTGCGTGACTTTGCAGCTAACAGGATGATATGAAACGAGTTTAACAGCCTATTCAAGAATGCAATCCAGTGCAGTGTCAGAGATTTGAAAAAGGTCATCAAGCTAAAATAGCACCTCTGTTTCTTAATCCACTGATGGATAATCACTTGGGGAAAATGCGCAGTTTTACGGTTAATAATTCATACCTTTCCCAAAGACAGAACAATCCCACAAATCAGAAACTGGAGTTTTAGAACAGATGCTGCTTTATTCGACATTATTCTTCGACTACACTTCAGTGTAATGCTCCAATAATTCCTGATCAACGTCAGTAAAACCAGTTTTAGATAAGGATTGAAATTACAACTGCGGCATTTTAACACACTGTTCAGTGCCATGCGCTGATCAGTTGCTCCACTGGAGCCGACCGGCAGCAAGCCTGTAAAGTGCCCGACTCGTACCTCTGGGACCTTCTACCCGCATGTTCTACTTTTGCTGCAGTTCTGGAATTAATGCTAAGGCAGAGGAGGAGGAACTGATATGGAACTGTGACTTTTCAGGCATCATGTTCAGGAAGTGGGACACAGAAAAATGTTGCGCAAAATAGACTTGATTGAAAACAGGATTTCCGTGGGTGGCTGCGTTGTTGATAGACAATGTTATATTATCGCTGTCACAGGGCTTCTCATTCGGTCGGCTTCAATTTGGCACAGAATTCGATTCAACGACACTTCACTAACTTCCTTCTTCAAGTTCCTACAGACAACATGAAACATACTGCAATCATCATCAATCTTCACCATGGCTACATCCAAGGACATGTTGCACAGTTTTCATGAATACTGAAGATAGAAGAATGTTATGCAAGAGTAAAATTGAATTTCAGTTTAAATTGTAAAGTGATAAGAATCCAGAGAAAGATACTGAATTTCCCAAATTCATGTTTATTACCTTGGCCAGAACTCTCGCCAGGCAAAGGGGAAATCTGTCCTTGAATCCCCAATATCCACGCTGCCGTTTGCTCCATGTGTCCAGTTGGAAATCTGTGTGGAGGAGCATGCAGTCTGACAGAGCGCCTGGGAGAATCCTCCACTGTCTGACCTAATGCTACAACAGGAGCTGGGTATTCCAGCTGTTAGAGCAGTGGGATAAAGGGGAGGTCCTTGGCATTCCATGGTGTAGATTCACATTGTCCTCATCATGTTATTGTTTAATTTCTCTGTCAGAAACAGCACAGGCAGAGAGGAATAGATGGGGGCCATTTCGCTCGCCAGTGCTACGCCGCCA
The DNA here is from genome assembly GCF_037043375.1 of Chiloscyllium plagiosum. Lineage (NCBI taxonomy): Eukaryota > Metazoa > Chordata > Chondrichthyes > Orectolobiformes > Hemiscylliidae > Chiloscyllium > Chiloscyllium plagiosum. Next base: position 67,791,274 of record NW_028270177.1, read on the forward strand.
TTTGATGTCATCATGGCTAACCGAAGCGTCAATGTTTTTTCCCAGCCCATCCACATCAACCTGTCGCCCAAAGGGAAATAGACACTGAATAAACCGTGTCTCGTGGGAGGGAAATGCGTTTAGAGACAGTGGGCTTCTGCAGTGGGTTTTGTGAATGAGAGGCCGATTCTGGGCTGATCAAGTTTCAGGTGATATGATTCCCTCAAAACTCACCACCAAGAAAGTAAGGATTCTTCTCTGGTCAGTAGCAGGGAGGAGAACTCCAGACGATGGGAACTGATGATGAATCAGCAGAACGATCATTCATTCAGCTGAAATCCAAACTAAACTCCGATTCTGGTGGAACTCAAAATCACAAACTTTGAATCGCAATCTTAACAATGCAGTAGAAGTCCAACACGTCTTTCATTGTGCCACAGAGCTGTACTAGCCTTCATTTTACTGCACTCAAAGTTACGGTGTTCAACTCTTTCATCAAACATCTGTTTACCCTCGCCCCAGTTTCCAGTACTTGATCCTCATCCGTGCATGCTCCAGCTCCTCAATTGTTCGGCTAAGTACTCCTGAAGCATTTTAATGACTCTTAGCTTCACCACTCGTTCAAATACTGAGTTCCAGACAAATGACACTCGCAAGATGTAAACATTTTCCCTAAACCTATTCTGAAGATTTTCTCTCTAGCGTTTCATCTATATCCCTGGTTATTAATCCTTCCCATAAGAAGTTTATTCCTGTCACACATATCTATCCCCTTTCTGTGCACGTTAATCAATTCCTCTCTCAGCTTTCTCCACTCTCAGATAAAGAGCCCCAGTCGAGCTCATCTATCTTTGCAGTGGCGTGAGTGTAGTGCTTTCAAAGCACAGCAGGTCAGGCAGCATCCCAGCAGCAGGACAATTGATGTGTTGGGCATAAGCCCTTCATCAGGAATGAGACGTTTGAGTCGGGGTTGAGGGAGGGGAATGGGAGTGGTAGTCAGGTAGCTGGGAAAGTGATAGGTGTATGAAGGTGAGGGAAATGGTGGTAGTTCAGATGGGGATGGTTGGTCGGGTCCAGAGAGCAGTGCCTAGTTGCAGTCTTTGCACTGGGATAATGTGGGGGGAGGTGAAATGAGGAAGCTATTAAAATACACATTTGGCTCGTGTGGTTGCAGGGTCCTAAGGTAGAATATGGGACGTTCTTCCTCCAGGCATCGGCTGATAATGCAATGGCGGTGGCTTGTGCCAGAAGCAGCGATTCTCTTCTCCACAGATGCTGTCTAACGTGCTGTGCTTTTCCAGCACTACACTCTCGACTCTGAGCTCCAAAACCTGCAGCCCTCACTTTTGCTTATCTTCACAGGGGGAACGTTCGAGCTCAGGAACCATCTTGGTAAATCTCCTCTGACCACGCTCCGGTGCAAACACACGCTTCCTGAAGGGTGGCGATCAGAACAGAATAAAGTTATCCAAAGAAAAGCAGAAATAACCGAACAAAACCAGCAGGTCTAGTGCATCTGGGGAGAGTTGTTTCGAGCCAAACCTTCCGCCTTTGGAACGAATGGTATGTGTAGGTGGGGCAGGAACGTGAAAGAAGGTGGACATGGGCTAAAATAATTGAATTCGATATTGGGTACTGAAGATTGCATGGTGTCTCACAGGAAATGACGTGCCGCTCTTCCAACTCGCGCTGTGCTATACGGGATGTCTGCAGCAGACCAAACTGAAACGGAGGCATGTTAACGCAGTGGGCTGTTACGGTGACAGGAACCTGGAAGCTCACGGTCTTATTTTGCTTGCAGACAGAACGAAGGTGCACACACGTTTGTCACCCGCTCTGTTTTTCTCTCCCCAGTCTGGACGAGATTACATTGTGAGCAGGAAATGCAGTTTGCTAAATTGAGTGATGGGCAGATAAATCACTGAAACTTACAAAATGAGGAGAGACATCATAAACGATCAGCATTGTACCTTCTTGGATTTCGTGGAATGGTGCCATATGGGGAAGTGCTGGAAGTCAAGAAGGATTGGACGATGGCGTACAGAGAGAAAGTTTCCTGCATTGTGCCGGTATTCAGTGATATGGGCTAGTGGGGAAAGGGCAGAATGTATGTCTTCCTGTGCTACATGCTATAAATAAACAGCTCACTCCGGAGCAAAAGTATTTAATGATTTTCATTCCAACACTGACAGTAGGTACGGCTTGCAGAAGTCACGTATTTGCGCTATCACTGTCACTCTGGCTCCCCGAGAGCCGCAGTACTCCCAAACATTGATTCAGACAGAACAGTTCTTCCTGTGACATGCCCCTTCGAGAATGGAAGGACAGGTGTTAATAACCCGTCCTTGGAACGGAATATCTGTATTGCTCAATACCAATCACTGAACTGTCCAAACTCTATTTCAAATAACGTTACCCATAGCCTTGTATGTCTTGGCATCACAAATTCACATCCAAATATTTTGGAAGGTTATGGGGATTTCTGCCTCTTTGATCCTTGACTACACTGTATTCCAGATTTCAACCACCCACTGTTTGAAAACGTTTTTCCACGCCTCTGACCTTAAATTGATGACCAACCGTGGTCGAAGTCTCCATCAAAGTGTAACATGTACTTCAGTCTATTCTATCCATATCCCTCAGTACTTTTTACATCTTAATCATGCCCCCCTCAATCTCCTCTGCTCTAAGAAAAACAACTCTAGTTTGTCCAATCTCTCTTCTTCAGCCCAGACAATATCTTGTCAAATCTCCCCTACATCGTTTCCAGTGCTGTCACATCCCTGCTATAATGTAAATTTCATATCTACACACATTGGTCTCGCTTGAGCCGAATGAACAAGTGAAATAAATGATGCGCAAATCGACAAAAAACTGGTGTTTTTTTGAATAAAGTTTCTTTTCCTCAATGCTGTCCTGTGACCTTTTCCTGAGCCTGATGTTTCAATAATCTCTGGTCCATGTCAGTAAAAGCTGCTACATGAGGATTGATCTCACAACCGCGGTATCCACATGGATCAACTAGTTCAAAGGTCCCGATGGTGAGACTTGGGCATGGTCACACAGCAACAGTGAGCGCAGCAACACCAACTGAACGGGGTCAATGTGAAAGTGATTGTTAGGGAAATGGGAGGGGGAACTTAAAGGAGGTATGTGTTTGCGGGAGGGAGGGAAGACTCCGAGAAGGGGTGAGTCTGAATCCTGATATATGACTCGCCGAGATGTGTGTGTGAGAGAGGGGTTTGGTGGCAAAGTAATCATAATCTCTGAGAATGTTTTCATGTAAAATCAACAAAGTTCTTTCTGTGTGTTCTCTGCATGAGTCACAAGGAATAAAATGCAGTGACTCGGATTCGTACGAGCTTACTGTGGCCACAATGCAGAATATTTTATCATTGAAACCATTACTGAGTCATGCAGAGACACGCGTTTAAAAACAGCAATAATTACAGTGACAGAGGAGATGTTAGGAGGAGTAGCAGATGCACAACAGGAATATTAGGCGAGGGATAGCAGCCATGTGGGAATTCAGAATTGGCTGAATTTTAAATTCGATATCCTCAGACGCTGTGGTGGTTCCATCGCACTGCATGTTGAAGACTGAGTTTGATGGATTTCGAGAAACAAAAAGGTTTTAGGGGATAGTGCGAGATATTGGTGCAATGTATGTTTCAATAACAATGAGTTTTAAAACTTTTGCTTCACTAATTTACCCACACAAGGAGGTACCCATTGCTGCAGGCAGTAACATAACCCCTGTTCCTAGAACCAGAATCAGGCAAACTTTGTGGCACCGCCGCTAATATCAAACCGGAAGTGGGGGCGGAAATGAGCACGTGAAGCTATTCTGTGGCACCAGGGACATGATTGTTAAAGGTGTGGACATTGAATCATAGAGATGTACAGCATGGAAACAAAATCTTTGGTCCAACCCGTCCATGCCGACCAAATATCCCAACCCAATCTAGTCCCACCTGCCAGCTCCCTGCCGATATCCCTCCAAACCCTTCCTATTCATATACTCATCCAAATGCCTTTGAATTATTGCAATTGTACCAGCTTCCACCACTTCCTCTGGCAGCTTATTCCATACACGCACCACCCTCTGTATGAAAAGGTTACCCCTTAGGTCTCTTTTATATCTTTTCCTTCTCAACCTAAGTCTATGCCCTCTAGCTCTGGACTCCCCGCCACCAGTGAAAAGACATTGCCTATTTATTCAAGCGTGTGAAATGCTGAGGATGGGAGTGCTTCTGGTCAAAGGCGAGGTGGAAGGGCATCTTGGTCTCAATTTATTATATTATTAAGATTCAGCAGCAACATTAACCAGCATGGAGGATTGGCTCAGAGGAAGCTTACTGAAGCCTTAAGTGAGAGGCCGATGTATTGAAAACATTCTAAGAGATTTTCCTTCAGAAAACGGTATTTTGTTACTTTGACAGCAAGAACGGATTTTGCTCACATCGTCTCCACATCAGTGTCTTGCTCCAGTAAACACTCCAATCCAGCGTACATTGCTTCCATTCCATCACAGGAACGCGAAGTATTCGCTCTCCATCTGGGATAATCTAAATTGACAATGTCATTCTTTGAATGGAGAAATGCAGCAGGGAGTTGTTAGTGCAGCGGTGATTTATTGGGCTAGTAATCTTTGAAGACTGGAATGTGGCAGCTGCTGTTATTTAAATTAGATGAATAAAATCCGGAAAATGAACCCAATCTCAGAAACAGAGACAATAACTTTAATATGCTGAAAACTCATTCATTCATGTCCCTTCCAAAGGGAAATCTGCCGACCATAACGAGATCTGTCAACATGTGACTCCAGACCCACAACAATGTAGTTCACCCATAAATACCCTCTGACTCAATTCAAGGTGAATTAAGAATGAAGAACAAATGGTCTTCAGACCAATGATAACAACTTTTCGTGGGAGAATAAGGAAGCATAAAAATACATGGACAACGGGGGAAATAGGAATCGTGTCTGTGTGGACTCGAATTCAACTGTTTATCAAACTAAGTAGACAAAAGGATTCCCGCAACGCCAAGAAGTCAGGGCCATGGGGTGACTGCAGGAAGGGATTCAATTACCCACTGAGGTGTAAACTCACTTGCTCAGTCAGAATGCGCACAGGCCATTCACCACTCCCATATGTGAGAAGTAATCACTCCGGGGAACAACTGACAGAGTGAACAGCAAGTTTACAAATAACAGCAGGAGGTCGATTCTGCTGTTATCGCAGCTGTTAACCCCAACCAGCAATGGACCATGTTTGGATGCGTGTTTCCAAGTGGGGTTCCACTGTTTTTTGATGTAGACAAATGATTTAGACTTAGTTGTAGGAGCCATCATTCAGAGATTTGCTGATGATTCAACAATTGGTCGTGTAGTTGACTATAACGAAGAATGTCAGAGGCTGCAGGGATGTATCAATAAGAAGGAAAAATGGCGAATTGCATTGAATTCAGATCAATGAGTGTGAACGAAATTGGGGAGAAGAAACAATAGCAATGAGTATTCTGTGTGGTGTAGACAGACGAAGAGATCTTGGAGTGGACATTCATGATCGCTGAAGATCAATAGACAGGAGAATCAGTTGGACGAAAGTGCGTACTGTAGATGCTGGAGATCAGAATCAAGAGTTGAGTGGTGCTGAAGAAACACAGCAGGTCAGGCAACATCCGAGTTGCAGACAAAAAATGACGTTTTGGGCAAAAGGCCTTGGTCAGGTATAAGGCTTGGAGCCTCGAGGTTGGGGAGATAAATGGGTGGGGTGGGGTTTGGGAGAATTTAGCTGAGACAGCAATAGGTGGATGGGTGTGGGGATAAGAGTGTTAATTCGGAAAAGAGGTTGGAGTGGATAGGTGGGAAGGAAGACAGACAGGTGGGACAGGTCAGTAGGACGGTGCCAAGCTGGAAGGTTGGAACAAGGGTAAGGTGGGAGGTGAGGGGAAATGAGGAAACTGGTGAAAACCACATTGATGCCATGGGGTGAAGTTTCATGAGGTAGAAGATGAGACGTTCTTCCTCTAGGCGTCGGGTGGTGAGGGTGTGGCGGTGGAGGAGGCCCAAGACCTGCATGTTCTCAGGAGGGTGGTGGGTGGAGTTGAAGTGTTCTGTCACGGGGCGTTGGGTTTGATTATTGCCGGTGTCCTGGAGATGTTCTCTGAAGCGCTCTGCGAGAAGGTGTCTGGTTGCCCCACTGTAGAGGAAACTGCATCGGGAGCAACGGATGCAATAAATGGCATGTGTGGAAGTGCAGGTGAATCTTTGATGGATGTGGAAGGCTTCTTTGGGGCAGTGGGCGGAGGTGGGGATGTGTAGGGCAGGTTTTACAATTCATGTGTTGGCAGAGGAAAGGTGCCGGGGGGGGAGCGTGGGTCATTGGAGGGCGTGGAATTGACGAGGTAGTCATGGAAGGAATGGTCTTTGCAGAAAGTGGATAGGGGTAGGGAGTGAAAAATATCCCTGGAGGTCAGTGTTACTGATCTTTTTTAGAAACCCACTGACTCTCACAGCTATCTGGATTTCAACTCCTCCCACCGCACCTCCTGCACCAATGTTATCCTGTGTTCCCAACTCCTCCGCCTCTGCCGCATCTTCTCCAAGAGGACCAGTTCCACAACAGAACACAACAGATGGCCTTTTTCTTTGATGACCGGAACGTCCCCTCCCATGTGGTTGAAGATGCCCTCTAATGCATCTCATCCATGTCCTGCACGTCCATCCATGAACCCCATATCTCCAAACACAACAAGAACAGATCAAGGACACGAGGAAGGTCCTCAACTTCCATTCCACCAATCTCCGCAAAAATCACATCATCCGCTGACATTCTCACTATCTCTAAATTGACCACACGACCAAGGATATATTTCTCTCCCCAAACCCATTCGTTTTCCTCAAAGACCTTTCTCTCCGTGACTACCTAGTCACGTCCATGCCCTCACATGACCCACCATTCCCTCCCAGCACCTTCCTCTGCCACGAAGGAATTGCAAAACCTGAACGCACATCGTACCCCTCACTTCTGCCCAAGGCTCCAAGGGAGCCTTCTACATTCACCAAAGGTTCACCTACACTTCCACAGATGTCATTTGCTGTATCTGCTGTTCCAGATGCGGTCACCTCTACATTGGGTAGACCGGATATCTTCTGACAGAGCACTTCAGAGAACATCTCCACGATACCTGCAAGATCAACTCCACTGCCCTATGGCCAAACATTTCAACTTCGCCTCCCACTCTCCTGAAGATATGCAGGTCCTGAGCCACCCCCATTGCCACTCCCTCACTACCCAATACCTCATCTTCTTCCTCGGGACCATTGAACCCCATGGCATCAATGTGGACTTCATCAGTTTCCTCATTCCCACTCCCTCCTCCTAAACCAGTTCTAACATTCCTGCTCAGCACCGTCCTCCTGACCAATCCCACCTGCGTATTTTCATTCCCACCTATCCATTCCACCTTCCTCTCTGACATATCACCGTCAACGCCCACCTCTATCCACCTACTGCACTCTCAGCGACCAACTCCCCAAACCCACGACCTCTCGTTTACCTCTCCACCCTATAGGCTGTCTGTCTCATTCCTGATGAAGGGCCTTTGCCCGAAACGTTGATTTTTCCTCAGATGCTGACGGACTTGCTGTGATTCTCCAGCACCACTTTCATCTTGAGGGGAATAAGTTGATTGAGAGGGATTGTGGGTTTTTCTGTTGTTGACCACAGACTGTTGCAGCTACGAGATCTTTAGCAAACACCAGTTTAGGGAAAAGCTAAAAGTCTGAGCACAAGTGCGGTCACTGCATTAATCAACATTTATTAAGTTTTTAGATTAAAGATGGAGGGCTGAAGTATGCAACTTTGCCCATCAAGACTGATTCACCACTCAATGAGTTTATCGTTGATTCCTTTCAAAGTCAGGCTGCTATTGGCCTTGGAGGGGAACTTGCAAATGGTGGCGTCCAGTTGAATGTTCCAACCTTGTCCTGTTAGTCAGTACAGGTGATCAGCTTTGAAGGTTCGATCAAAAATTCTCGGGTGACTTACTACAGTGCATCGTGTAGTTGGTGCACTCTGCTGCTATTATGCCTTAACGGTGAAAGGAATAAATATTCAGGTATTAAATCGGGTACAATCAAGTGACTGCATTGTCGTGAATGGTCTCCAGTTCCTTAAGTGTTATTGAAGTTACACCCATCTCGGCAAATGGAGAGAGTTCTGTTCCACATTTCATTTGTACCTTGCAAACGATGTGGGATTCACGGAGCAATGAGTTGAGTTTACAATCCGAAACTGTCTACCAATGGACATGTTTTTTGTTGTGAAAGTGTTTATATAGCCGGTCTCAATCCGTTTTTCCCAAATTCTAGCTCCGTAGACGATGACACAGTGGAATTAGGTTACAGTAAAGGCATTGAATGTCAATGGAATATGATAAGGTTCTCATTTGTCAGATTTATAATTACTATGTTTCGTTCTTGTGTGGACCAATCTGATTCCAATCGCTAGCTGATTTCAAGTTCCAATTCTCGTCTGTGCTTGAAATTTCAACCGTTGCCTCACATAAAGTTCTCCACATGCCTTAATAATATGTAAGGACGCTACAAGGGACAACAGAGATTTACAAACATGGTGCCAACCCTGTAAAAAATGGAGCTGTATAATCACATAATAACAATTACAAACTTTCAATATTCGTGGAATCTTGACAGGGTAGATACGGGCAGATGGTTTGCTCTCTGGTATGAGGAGACCACCAGAGGACATGAACTCAGAATTAGATATTGCCTATTTAATTCAGAAATGAGGAGGAATTTCTTTGCTCAGGGTCCAGTGATTCTGTGGTTCTCTTTCCTGAAGCTGTTGTTGAGGCTGATTTGTTGTGTATTTTCAAACTGTGCCAGACAGATATTTAACCAGAAAGTCGACGAAGCATTATCGTGGTTAGGCAGGAGAATGGAGGTGAAGATTATCAGATCAGCCATGAGTTCGTTGAACGGCGGAGAAGACTCGATGGGCTGAATGGCCGACTTCCAATCCTATATCATTTGATGTAACGCCTTAATTTATTGATAAGTTTAGAATTCTGGGGGGATGAGATAAAGTGATAGAAAAGGTTTATCAAACTATTCAGACAGATCAGGAACTAGGCTCATAAACTGCTGAAGAAGTAATGTGCTGTGGCTAGGAGTTATAAATGGCACTGGACACACCACAGATGAGTATGTGCAGACGCTTTGATTGCTAAAGAAAATTCGTGGATCTTATGTTGTTGCCAACTTGGTGATCACGCTAGATGATGGAACGTGGTATGAATCACACAACTAAAGTTTGTGAAAGAATGAATGATTCGTTTCATTGGAAAAATTTTCTGCGGTTCCAATTCAATTGACTGTTTAAAATACTGATCAGAACTTTGTGTGGATTGTGACATTAAAATTCACAAGCCCACTGGATAAACTATTGCACCCGATCTCTCCTGATTTGTTCCCCTTTCATTCGATGTAAATTCATAGAAAGTCAAGATGGAATGTAAGGAGGAAAGAAACGTAACACTCCTTTTCATTATCCCAATGTAACTTACAATTGAATCAAATTGCTTAATTACAACTTTGATGAGCTATCGATTTTACACAAATCTCCGGTGCAATGAAGGGCAAGAGCAAGATTCTCCATCCAGTGTATCCTAAAGATGCGAGGCACAAACGGAAACCACAGCTGCGTTGGACAGAAGTAACAACCAGAGAAGGATTCAAATCCACACATGCGCAATGGAAGAGCAACCCGTCGCCTTAACCTCTGGGCCACTTCAGCCCATGGCAAAGGGGCTCACATGTGACCACATCAAGATTACATATGGTGCACCGAGGGGATAAGAAATTCCCTGAGCGGAATCGAATTCACACCATTATGTTTCTGCTTTCAGCGGAATAATAATACCAGCAAATTCCAAGGAATTGACCTCGTCCTTGGAAGGAATACCTGTCATTGATTCATTCCGAGTCGGAACTGTCACAGAATGAACCAGCTAACATGAAATTCCCGTCACATTCACACGCACATTTAGTCTTGACGCATAATTTCTTCAGACAGTTTCTCTCTCACGTGAAGACTTATATATGGAGAGAGAATTGAAGGTGATGTTTTAGCTCGATGGTCTTTCTCACATGGCTGAACCTGAACTGCAATTCCAGGAAATTCAGTTTTGTTTGTTTAATTTTATTAATTTTGCTGCAATTTCACTCTGTTCATTGCAATGATCGGAAGTGAATTTGATTTATGTGATTGGAACGTTAAATGTTGCATTCAATTTTGCTCCGAATTTATTTCAGCTTAAAGAAAATACTGATGAGAAAAGCAGAAGGTTAAACTACAAAGCAAGATGCCAGTTTTGATGCTCAGTTACTTTGGCAGATTTCAGTGGTTGTCAAGTGAAACCAACATCATGGCGATTGTCCTCCCACCTTTAAGCCATGGGATGAAAGCAGGACATCGATTTCCAAGAGACATTATGGAATAGCTTTCCTTGACAATATACAAAATCTGGTCAGTTCCATTTATAATGCTTCATGTGGAATATTAATAGAAATCTTTCAAAACTCTGAGGGTTTTTTTTGCTGAATCTTACTCAGCAGCATACGTTTCCGATATTTCTTTGCAAATGAAGTCGTCCAAATTAGACGTTGTTTCCTCGCACCTTCTACCCCCAAGACCCCACTTTTACACTTTTACCTGGCCACAGGGTGTCTCTCTCCTGGTGAAACACACTGCTTGTGCGTCTCTAAATGTGCCTTTCCAAGTATTTTGGAAACGGATTCTCTGAGTGACAGGAATTCTGCTCCCATCATTTCTTTGTCCTACATCAATGGTTTTGAAAGCCTGACGTTCAGAAATATACGAACTTGAAAGAGTGAATTTACCACCTATTTACTCTCTCCAAACGTAAAATACTCAGGAAAACTTCCATTCGGTTTTTCTTGGTTCAGTGTCAAATTTTTCAACACAAATAAATAAAATTTCATCCCCACGAAACGCCGTCAGCATAGTCTCTAATGTCTTAGCACCCCAGTAAACGCTGGCAGTGTCCTCTCTGATAGAATCAGATTCCCTATAAGGCAAAAAGTACAGTTCAGCCAATCGAGTCTGTAGGGACACTTTGAACAGCATCTCATCCAGATCTAGCTCCCGTCCCTGTCCGCGCAGGCCCATGGCTTGTGATTTCAAATAAACCTGCTGGAAGAAAACCTGACATCGTGTGACTGATGACCTTATCGCTGTGTTACCCATGGCTAACTCACGTAACTTACTGAAATCACTCTCTGGACACATCAGCGCAATTTAACATGACCAGTCTACCTAACCTACAGACTTAACAGCAGTTCGAACCACTGAGCAAATGTACCATCACATTGAACACTATCTGTATCATTTACACACTGGTAACTCAGCCGAGTGAAAGCAAGCTGCGCCCATCAACCGGAATTCAACGCACGCAAACGTAGTTCTGCGCTGTACAACCTCATTCGTTCTGCTGGAAATGATTCTGCACTCAGGTCTGAATGGGTTTACTCTGTTTTCTGCCTCGGATTCCTGTTTTAAATAAACACATTAGTCAGGAACAATTCTATATAATAGTTTTCATTGCAACACAAACACAATGTGCAGTTTGCTGAAGTAACGTTTTTGCACTTTCACTGACACTCTCTCTCCCCAGGAGCTGCAGTCCTTCCCCAGCTGATTCAGACAGCACTGTCTTTCCTGTGACATATCCAATCGAGAATGGAAGGCCAAGCATGAGGGACACTAACCACGATACTATGGAGGACAACATCGAAGGAGGCTCTTCAGCCTGTTGTGGCTGCACTTGTCCAACGCAACAACCTGAACGACCTGAATCAAGTCTTCCATTGTTTAGCCCATAGTCTTATATGTTTTGGCATCGCAAATTAACATCACAATTTTTTTCATGTTGGAGGGTTTCCACCTCTCTGACCCTTTCCGCACATCTACTCAAAACTTTCTGCCTTTTTTCCCGAAATCTCTTGGCCCCAGTGTTCGATCCCTCCATCAATAACAAGCGTTTCTTTCAGTCTATCCTATCCATATCCCTCATTATTTTGTACATTTCAGTCGTGTCTTCTCCAATCTCCTCTGCTCGGTGACAAACTACTCCAGTCTGTCCAATCTCTCCTCATAACTGAAACTCTTCAACCCAGACAATGTCCCATTGAATCTGTCCTGCAACGTTTCCATTGCGATCACATCATTGCTATACTGTGAATTGCAGAACTGCACACAGTAATCTAGCTAGAGCCGAATTAACTTTTTTTTCCTATTCTGTTACACTATGAGGGCGTCGCTGGCTCGGCAGTATTGATTGCGATCCCTAATTGCACAGCGGGCAGTTGAGACTCAACCGTATTGCAGTTGAGACTCAACCGTATCTCACCGAACAGGTAAGAATAGCACTTTCCTTCCTCCAAGGACATCAGTAAACCCGATGGTTTTGTTTTTTCAACAATTGACCATGGATTTATAGGTGTTATTAGATTCGTAATTCCAGATATTTATTGAATCTCAATTCTAACACCTGGCATGTTTGGAGTCAAACCCGGGTCCCTGGTTCATTTGCATGGTGTCTGAGTTAACAGTCCAGTGATAATAGAGCTCAGCCATTGCAGAAAACCCGTGAAATTAATCTTTCTCAATGAAGTCGCTTTTCCTCGATATTGTCCCGTGTCATTTTCCTGAGCTTGACCCCCAATAATCGCAAGTCCATATCAGTAAAAGCTGCCACCTGAGGATTGGCCTCACAACAGCGGTTACCAAATGGATCAACTGGTCTGCAGGTCCCGATGGTGGGATTGGGGCACGTTCACCCAGCAACCGTGACCGCAGCAGCACAAACTGAACAGTATCAAAGTGAGAGTCAGTGTTAGATTCTGCAGTGCCTTAATGAAATAGGAAATGACTCCACAACCACATGATGAAAGTGCAGCGCTCCGAAAACTAGTGCTCAGTTAAACCTGTTAGACTCTAACCTGGTGTTGTGTGATTTTAATCTTTGTACACCATAGTCCAACACCGGCATCTCTAAATTAATGAAATGGGGATGTGGGACGGAAAGTTCAGTTAGTGATCGAAGGAGGGAGAGATATCTTTGAGAACGGGTGGATTTGAATTCTAACATATGAAACACAGAGATGTGAGCAAGCAGAATTTGAAGGGAAAAGATCATCACCTTGGAGAAAATTACCATGTTAAAACAACTGATTTCTTTATGTTTCACAAAAACTGGGGCGGATAGAAAAATCACTGCCGTGACTCGGATTCGAACCGAGGTTGCTGCGGCCACAACGCAGCGTACTAACCACTATACGATCACGGCATTTCACAGACGCGAACAGTGACAGCAGGCAATAAGTACAGTATCATAGGAAATGTTAGGCAGCGTACCAAATGCACAATATCAGTGCTTAGCGGAAAGTGGCACATCTGTGGGAACTCAGAATGGGCTGACCGTTTAATATCGGTTCCCCCAGTGGCTGTGGTGATTCCATCATTAATATGCTGAAGGCTGAGATAAATAGATTTCTCCAAAACATCAAAAACTCCGGGGACAGTGCAGGTGTGGCTGAAATGTATGCTTCAATAGTAATGCAGTTTAACAACGGCTACTTCACCAGTTTCCCCCCACAAGGCAGTAACCACTGCTGCCACATAGTCCCAATTCCCCGCCCCAGAATCAGAGGAACTGAGTCGCGAGGATCCAACTGTAAGTCGGGATGGGAATGAGGTCGCACAGATACTTGGGCGGCACGGTGGCACAGTGGTTAGCACTGCTGCCTCGCAGCGCCAGAGACCCGGGTTCAATTCCCGACTCAGGCGACTGACTGTGTGGAGTTTGCACGTTCTCCCCGTGTCTGCGTGGGTTTCCTCCGGAGGCTCCGGTTTCCTCCCACAGTCCAAAGATGTGCAAGTCAGGTGAATTGGCCATGCTAAATTGCCCGTAGTGTTAGGTAAAGGGGTAAATGTAGGGGTATGGGTGGGTATACGCTTCGGCGGGTCGGTGTGGACTTGTTGGGCCGAAGGGCCTGTTTCCACACTGTAAGTAATCTAATCTAATCTAATCTAATCTAATCTTGAGGGCTCCAGTGACACAACCGATGAATGCAGGGCATTTCTATGACGGTTTAGAGGCGCAAGCAATTCCGAGGTTGAGAGTGCTCCTGGTCAAAGGCGGGGCAGAAGGGAATTTTTTTCCCGTTTATATCAATCTACAGTGCAGCTTGCTGAGACAGCTGAGTGCCACAACTGGAGCGTGGGCGGCTGGTTTGAAGTTTGAACTTGGTTCACTGTCACCAACTTGCCTGGAATGAATTGCCTTCACCATTTTAATTTCCAATTGTTTAATATCTCCCTGCAGTCTGCGGCTTTCTTCCTCATTGTTAATTGCATGACTAACTGTTGTATGATCTGCACACTGCTAAATCACGGCCACTACAAGTAAATATGAATCATTGATCTATATGATAAAACAGTGGAACTCACTGCAGGCATGATTCGTAGGTTTGCAGGCGACGCCAGAATTGGAGACAGTGAGAAAGATTATCGAAGTTTCAAAAGGATCTTAATCCAATGAGTCGTTGGACTGAAAAATGTCACATGGAGTTCAATCTGGATAAATGGAAGGTATTGCATTTTGGTACGACAACAAGTTGCGTAGTGTTGGAGAACACGGAATCTAGGGGTGAAGGTGCATAATTCCTTGTAGTTTGCATCACCTACAGACAAGGTTTTTCAAAGGCATTTAACATACTTCCCTTCATTGTTCAGTCCTTTGTGTATAGGAGTCGGGACGTTATGTTGAAACTTTGCAGGACAGTGAAGAGGCCTCTTCTGGAATATTATGTCCAGTTCTGGTCGCCCAGTTGTAGAAATGATATTATTCAGCTGAAGCACGTTCAGAAAAGTATGCACGCATGTTGCGATGTGTGGAAGGTTTGAGTTATAATGAAAGGCTGGATAGGCTGAGACTATTTTCAGATTCGTGATCGGGGTGCTGGAAAACCACAACAGGTAAGGCAACATCCCAGGAGCAGGAGAATAATTTTTTGCGCAAGTGTCCTTCATCAGGCTCTTCCCCGAAACGTCCATTCTCCCGCTCCTCAAATGCTGCCTGACCTGCTGTGCTTTCCCAGCACAACACACTGGACTCGGATCTCTCATTGCCGTTCTCACTGTCTCCTAGTTGAGACTGTTTTCACTCTCGGTTAGGGGTTTGAACGGCGACCCGACAGAAGTTTACGAATTATTGAGAGGCAAATTAGAGTTAACGATAGCTGCCTTTTCCGAGGATGGGGATTTCAAGGTGAGAGGGCATATGACAGAGAGAGATTTTAAAAAAAAATCATGAGAGGCTTTTTTTTAAGGAAGGTGTTTTACTTGTGCAATTACCTTGCTGAGTAAGTGATGGATGAGGGTATGTTTGCAACAGTTAATGGACAATTGATTCCAAACATGAATGGGAAAGTGGGATTTTTAAAATAAATTTATTCATGCCTAGTACATCAGTTATTTCCCAGAGGACATTTAAAAGTCAACCACGATATTAACCATCTGGAGTCTCCTGTGGGACAGAGCAGATGAATATGATAGTTTGCTTCCCGAACTGGCATGAGTGAATCAGATGGGATTTTCCACACAACTGATTCAGGTCATCACGAGACTCTTTAATTCCAGGTGCTTATTGAATTCAAACTCCACTATCTGTCATGCCAGGACCTGAACTCTTTGTCCCCAAAATATTACCTGTTTTTTTGGATTAACAACTCAGTAATAAAACTACAAGGGCATTATAACCACTCAACGGGTACAGGAGGAGGCAATAGACAATAGACAATAGACAATAGGTGCAGGAGTAGGCCATTCAGCCCTTCGAGCCTGCGCCGCCATTCAATATAATCATGGTTGATCATTCCTAATCAGTATCATGTTCTGCCTTATCTCCATAACCCTTGATTCCACTATCTTTGAGAGCTCTATCCAACTCCTTCTTAAATGAATCCAGAGAGTGGGCCTCTACTGCACTCTGGGGCAGAGAATTCCACACAGCCACCACTCTCTGGGTGAAAACGTTTCTCCTGAGCTCTGTCCTAAATGGTCTACCCCGTATTTTTAAGCTGTGTCCTCTGGTTCGGCACTCAGCCATCAGTGGAAATATGTTTCCTACTGCCAGAGTGTCCAATCCTTTCATCATCTTATACGTCTCAATCAGATCCCCTCTCAATCTTCGAAACTCAAGGGTATACAAACCCAGTTGCTTCAGTCTTTCAGTGTAGGGTAATCCTGCCATTCCAGGAATTGACCTCGTGAACCTACGCTGCACTCCCTCAATAGCCAGAATGTCTTTTCTCAAATTTGGAGACCAGAACTGCACACAGTACTCCAGGTGTGGTCTCACCAGGGCCCTGAACAGCTGCAAAAGCACCTCTTTGCTTCTATACCCAATCCCTCTTGTTATGGAGGCCATCAAGCAATTAGTCTTCTTCACTACCTGCTGTACCTGCATGCTTGCCTTCATTGACTGGTGTACAAGAACACCCAGATCTCTCTGTACTGCCCCTTTACATAAATTGATTTCATTGAGGTAGTAGTCTGCCTTCCTGTTCTTGCTACCAAAGTGGATAACCATACATTTATCCACATTAAACTGCATCTGCCATGCATCTGCCCACTCACCTAACTTGTCAAGGTCACCCTGTAATCTCCTAACATCCTCATCACATTTCACCCTGCCACCCAGCTTTGTATCATCAGCAAATTTGCTAATGTTATTGCTGATACCATCTTCTGTATCATTAACATATATTGAAAAAAGCTGTGGTTCCAGCACGGATCCCTGCGGTACCCCACTGGTCACTGCCTGCCATTCCGAAATGGAGCCGTTTATCACTACTCTTTGTTTCCTATTAGCCAACCAATTTTCGATCCAATCTAGTACTTTGCCCCCAATACCATGCACCCTAATTTTACTCACTAACCTCCTGTGTGGGACTTTATCAAAAGCTTTCTGAAAGTCCAGGTACACTACATCTACTGGATTTCCCTCGTCCAACTTCATAGTTACATCCTCAAAAAATTCAAGAAGATTAGTCAAGCATGATTTCCCCTTCATAAATCCATGCTGCCTCTGTCCTATCCTGTTACGACTATCCAGATGTGCAGTAATTTCATCCTTTATAATAGACTTCAGCATCTTTCCCACCACTGATTTCAGACGAACTGGTCTATAATTTCCTGCTTTCTCTCGCCCACCTTTCTTAAAAAAGTGGTATAACATTAGCCACCCTCCAATCCTCAGGAACCGACCCCGAATCTATTGAACTCTGGAAAATAATCAACAACGCATCCACGATTTC
Organism: Chiloscyllium plagiosum; assembly: GCF_037043375.1. NCBI lineage: Eukaryota > Metazoa > Chordata > Chondrichthyes > Orectolobiformes > Hemiscylliidae > Chiloscyllium > Chiloscyllium plagiosum. Next base: position 67,808,684 of record NW_028270177.1, read on the forward strand.
CCGAGCCACCTCCTTCAGTACCCTGGGATGCAGACCATCAGGCCCCGGAAACTTATCAACCTTCAGACCTAACAGTCAGATGGGAGTAGATTAGTTTGGCAGTATGTTCAGCATGGTTTCGTTGCACTGATGGGCCAGTATGCCTTCATGCTGTATGACTCTATGATTGACGCTATGGAACAAATAGCTGGTTGGGATTAACAGCAGCATTGACAGCATAATCGAACACCTGATGGGATATGTAATCCTGCTGGAGGCTCCGGAGGTTGTTTTGCTCAGTGATCCCTTCCCACACTCGGGATTGGTGAACGGTCTCTCCACAGTGTTACTGATTAAATGAGTTTGCATTTCTGTGGTCAATTGAATCCAGTCCAGCAGTTCCCACATTTGCCTGCTTTCTCGGTGGTATCAGCGTCGTTTTTTTCTACCCAGGGTAAACAATCCTTTCAAATTGTGTCCATATGGATACAAACCCTGTTATCCATGTTGTGAATGTGTTTTCATTCTTTCTCATTCACCCACAGGGTTTGAGTGTCACTGGTCAGGACAACATTTATTCTTCGCAGTGTAAATTGGCTGAGTGAAGGATAGTGAATATTTACACCGACAGCAGATATGCATACGGGGTTGTACATAATTGTGGAACTCTGTGGAAACCCAGGGGCTTCTTGACCTACTCTGGAAAGCCCAAAATATACCGTGGCCTGACTTCTGACCTCCTGGAAGAGGTCCTACCGCCTAAATCATTCGCTGTCTGTAAATGTGAAGCCCACACGAAAAAGTACGATTCCCTTTCTCAAGACAATGCGAATGCAAACTCAGCGGGAAGGACGGCAGCCCAGCAGCCGCCAAGTGATCAGTTGACATGTGTATGTCAAATATTCGTAATCCAAAGCAGACTAATCGGAGGTCGAGTCGCAGGCCACGCCGAAGGACAAGCGTGAATAGACAATGGCAGGGTGCAGAATGAGGGAATGAGTGTGGTGTGGCCCCATTGGTAAATCATTATTCCCATTCCATGCCAATTAACACACAGTGAGGACCATGTGTCAAAAGGGGGGAGGTAGCGAATAAAGTGGTATGATTTTATCTTGATTTTTAATTTGGTTTCCCTGGTCGAATCTGTAACTCCTCTTCTGGCATGGTGCAAAATAATTTTCCAAAGGTCATCTTAGTCAGTCCGGGACTGAGATTCAGAAAAGAACAAATATTTCTGTTTTTTTTTGGAGCTTGCTGTGTTTACATTCTCCCCGCCTCACTCTATGGAGAAGGACTTATAAACTCCATTCCTGTCAGTCCAGGTGAGACACTTTGTGACGCAGGTAGTTTCATTGGCAAAGGAAAGACATTTATCCCCATGAAGCTTCCTTTCACCCTCTGCCTGCCCATTCATTCAATTTGATCACTTTTGTTATGAAAAATTTCACCTCTGCTCTCCTGTTGTTCTTCCGTAATTCGAGGGAACCTCGAACTGAATCCCAACATCATATTAATTTTCGGTTGTTTATGTTACATCAATGACCAGACCAGAACAAGCTAGCAGGGAGTTGAATAACACATAAAAGATTTTTAAAATTCCTTCCAGAAAATTAACCGACTGCAGAGTCAGAATATGAGAAATGTCAGACTGCACTGATATTTCGCCCATTTCACAATGCACAGATACTCCTAGACGAGTTCAGTCTTTGCAAAATGTTTATTTATAATTGTGACAATCCCCTGGGACAAATCCTCCCTCAATCCACAAAAATGTATGCTACCAAAAACTATTTCAGTTCAGAATAAAATCGCTCAGGATACGTTCCATCAACCCAAAGTTTCCTGCGCCATGTCAATTAAAGTGTATCCAGATGAGGTTAGATCTCCCTGCCTCGTCTCCCACAGCTCCCTATTCCATGTCAACAGAAGTTGCGCCGGCCTAGTTTGGAGCTCCCAACCTGGGCGTTTCACGTGCCTCTCTGCCTTCATAGAAGGACTGCATGCTCATGGACTTGGTCACTGGCAGAAAGAGGAGAGATTCACGCGTTCATTCCACTCTCAGTTTCCGATCGGATCTTCGCCATTGCGTCACTAAATTTCTCTGATTCCAGACCTGGAAACCGGTGTGATTGAAGTGTGCAACCTTAGTTGCTACCTTGTCTCGAGGCACTGGTAAAGTAACGATGTGAAACTTCGTTGTTATTGAAACCTACATTTCAACAATTTGTGTGCTACGTCTGTACATTTAATCTTTTCTTGAAATCTATCGAACTCAGTCTTCAACATTCTCAATGATGGAATCTCCACAGCCACTGAGGACATCGAAAATGATGATACAACCTAATCTCATTAGGTTATCCTCTTGTGCATGTGGTGCTATTCCTCGCCAACACTGGGCATTGCATTTATTGCTTTTACTGTTGGTTATTTATTCATGTGATCGTTTCGTGGCTCGTCCACTGCATTGTGGCCGCAGCAACCTTCATTCAAATCCGAGTATCAGTAATGCGCATTTGTTCCATGTTACTCCACATAACCCTTGCAAAACAAACGCAGAAAGGAAACAATCAATTTTTAAGGTTAATATGCTCTCGAAGGTGATGATTTTTATGCTTCAAACTTTATCTGCACCCAATATCGGAGAAGTTTCTCCCTTTCCCAATCACTATTCTTCATTTCCATTCGTCCTCCCATGTCACTGGGTCATTGCACAAACTAACATTCACTTTCACATTGTCACCGTTAAGTTAGTGCTGCAGCTGTCACTCTTGTTAGATGAACATGCCCGAATACCACCATGAGGAACTTTAAGCCTTAATGCAATCACATAATGTGGTTGGGTTATCAATCCTCATGTAAAGTGTTTGATTTGCATGGACCAGAGTTCATTTGAGCACTGGGTTCTTGAAAAATACACAGAACAGTATCGAAGAAAAGAGACTTTATTGGAAAAGACCAATGTTTGCGAATTCCCCACATTTATTTCAAGTCTTTATTCGTCTCTCGCTAGAGTGTTATGTACAATGCTGCAATTCACATAATAGAAGCGATATGACAGCTGTGGAAACGGTGCGGAAGTGATTTGCCAATATATTGTCTGGATTGAAGAACTTCAGCTATGAAAGAGTTTAGACAGACTGGCCTTGCTTTTGTGAGAGCAGGAGAGATTGAGAGGAGACAGTATTGAGATGTAGGAAATAATGAGGGGCATGGATTGGGTACACTTAACAAAAATTTTCTCGATGATGGATGGATCAATCAAGCATAAATTTAAGATAAGAGTCATAAATGTCCGAGTAGCTCTACATTATAAAAACTTTATCAGCAAGGGAATGGTTGGAATCTGGACATCACTGTCTGTATATGTCAGAGCGGCAGAAATTCTGATAATCTCCAGAGATATTTAACTGTGAATTTGTAATGCTTAAGGCATACAATGTTAAATGATGGAAAATGAGATGAGGATAATCAAGCAGGTGTTATTGACAAGAGCATGCACAAGTAGCTTGCAGGCTCAGTTAGCTCTGACATCCACCGTGTGGCGTTTGGTAACCTCAGTTGTCACGTGAGAGGCCAGGGTTCATTTTCCTGCTGGGGCGACTCTGACTGTTTCAGGGTTTCAAGGTTTGTGTAAAGATCTGCAGTTCCGGTGAAGGGTGCAGATGGTGTGGGGATGTTCGGTGGTTTCGGGAAGTTGGTTGGCGGCCGTTTCCTCCCGTTTCTCGGTGATATCCTAAAGGCAGATGAAACTCGTGTGAAACACTGCTGTCCTGAAGCGTTTCGAATTGGTTTGATTTATTTCCGACTGCTTTCAGTTGCTGGTACTTGTCGTTCTTTGCATGTCCCAGTATGTTGGGTGCAGATCAACATGTTTTTTGATGGAGTCATTGGATGAGTCTCGTCATTCTAGAAATTCTCTGGCTGCACTCTGTTTAGCTGGCCCTAATATTTTTGTGTTGTCCCAGTCGAATCCGTTGTCCTCGTCATCGCTGTGCATTGCTACTCGGAACAGCTGGTTGTGTTGTTTAGTGGATCCTCCAGAAATATTTTGCAACAATAGATATTCCCGCACATTCATTGTCAAAACCAACGCCAGGAGGACATGCCATTATCCAACAAACCAAGCTCTCCACATTATAGGTAAAAGCATGTCTCAGCACATACAGCCAGACTCCTCTGGCCACTCGGATGTATGAGACAGCATAAACCGAAAGACACATTTGACAACAACTCACCAAAAAATGGACCAAATACCCATCAAAGGCAGGACAAATTTGGACAAACAATGTTGCCTGTAGTGACGCAGGAAACATTATAAAGGACAGACCACTCACGATACGCATTCTTGAAGATCAACTTGACACGAAACACCACTGCCAGGTGTAGGTTTACTAATGACTGGTTGTTCTTCATTACGATTCGAAAGAATTCAACATTCGTTTCTCCTGTATAGTTTACAAGGGCACTCACGGGAACCAAAATGCGAAATAAACCGTAAAAATGACGAAGACAGATGAAGGATGAAGTAATCATGGGTAATCTGACTTCCACTCCCCAGCTCCCCTATTTCACACACCCAGCCCATTGTAAACAAATGTTAGAGAGCCATAAACATCAACGTCGTCCATTGGAACGTTCCAAGTCTTTTCTAAATTTACGATTCCGCTATTAGTTTCAGTAAAATTTTCTTTCCTGGGAAACCATCTCTTTCATTGTTTGCAATCGGAAAGGGAGCCAACATTTTTGTCAGGGAAATAATATGATCCTAAACTTTGTGCCGTGTATAAAATTCCTCTGTGTAACACGTTTCTTCTACTTTCTCTCGATTTTAATAGTACTCTGTCTTTTGAATCTTCTGACCAATGTGCATGACCTCACAATCCGGACACGTAACTGCATCTGACAAGTTTTTGCCCACTCATCCAATCTATCTATTTGCCTATGCATATTGCTACGATCTCATCATAACATGCTCTCCCACGCGTGTGTATTGTCAGCAGATTTGGACACATTTTACACTGCCCCTTGCTCAATGCTATTATCAGAGAGATAATTGAAGCCTTGAATATACCCCAGTCTTGACAGGCCTTGGCTTTAAATGCTTCTACATACTTGCTACCCTCTGAATGTGAGAACATCCTCCTCATTTATTTCTTACGTGGGTAACCCCTTCCCCTGAGATTGGGATCTCCGGTCATTCACCATTCTGGATATAAAGTAGAGCAGAGCAAACTTTTAAAGTAAAACAGAATCTCACTGCTGTCTCCAGTGCCAGTTCTGAGTTTCCTTTTCTGATCTCTGTTTGAACAAACTGCCCTGATGAGCAATGATCTCTGTCGGAGGAAAGCTGATTTCCAGTGTCATGCGTGTGTCTGTAAAGGGTGGGATCAGACTATTCCCATGTCTTCCCCGTGAATTGCCCAGGATTTATTTCGGAAACGTCATAATAATTAAGGACGATTGTCAATATGGGAGGAGCAAGCTGCAGTTTGCATTTACGGATCATTGAAGCCATTGGATCATCAGTCTCTGTCCCGTTGTTAGTCAATGCGTTCAGCTCTTCACTGACAGGTTGCTGTTCTCCCACGACCCAGGAACAGAGCGACAGCTGTTCTCACACAATCTGTTATTTTTTTGTCCGCACAGTTACGGGTTTTTACCGTTTGTCAGAAAAATATTCCTCATAAGGCTCGAAGGGAGAATGTTCCGGTTTTAGGAGAGCTGCTTCCCGGTGATATATATTTGTCTGCAAATTGTGAGATCAAACTGTTCCCATTGTCCACAATGAATGCTCCAGGATTTATTTTGGAAACGTCAAACAAAGTGAAGACAATTTTCATTTTGCGAAGGGCAGGCAAAAGCTTGAATTCACTGTCAGTCTGCTTTAGGAGATCCTGCAAGGGGCCTACTACAAGGGACTCCCAAGCCTCTGTGGAGCAATTAGTCCTCTCGTTTGGCTGTTAACCGAGAGGGTGGACCCACGCATGGAGCGGTCTCTGTTCTTATCCATCCGACTCCTTTGCTGTGCACTTTCTGGTTTTTAATAGGGTCAGTAATGTGTACCCAAACGGAAAACAAATCCAGTGAGGAAACACAAATGCGTTTCTGTATTGTTGAATTCCCCGTGAAAGGTTGTGGACACTCGGACTCTCAAACAAAAACAGAAACTGCTCAAGGAACTCAGCAGTTATGACATTACCTGTGAGAGAAAATGGAGTTCTGAAAAACTCCTGGAGAAGCTCCGAATCGATATCTCTGTTTGTCTCTCCCCAGATGCTGCCAGATCTGTTCAGTTTCTCCTGCAATCTCTCCCTTTCTTTTTTAACTGAATGACCAATTCAACCATCGAGATTGTTTACACAGTCCAAACATGTCCTGACGTTTAACCCTATCGAAACTGTGCTGATTGAATTCAAACAAATAAACTTGAAACGAGTTTAGTAGCGCGCTTCTGCAGTTGTGGCCAAGTGGTTGACGCGATGGGCGTTAATTCCACTGTGGATTCCTTATTGCAGTTAAGCATTTTCTGACTGTAATTGAAAGCCTAGACTGAACTTGAAGAGTGCTTGTTCTCTGCTTTCTTGTTTGAAATTCAAATAGCAGGATAAGATGGAATGCGTATAATTCAGGCAAGGAACGTTAGTAATCTGCAACCAACCGCCTGTCAGGATGGAAAAGGCAGAAAACTCCAGAGCAGGTAAGACCCATTTAGTTGTACACTTCCATTACTGAATACGTTTGCCCCTCTGAACAAAGTGACGCCAAATGAGATAAGAACATTTCAGGGGATTGTGATGTACTGGTGCAGACGTAGTGGGCCAAAGGGCATTTTTGTGCTAGACACTTCCATAACCAGCTGCGAAGTGGTCAGTTTGTGAAGTAACAGGACATTCTTTCCAAAATGTCCGTCGGCGAGGAAGAGGTCGAAGCTACTCTCCCATGATATTTCTGACAGTCACGGTATTCATTGGCACATTTCAATTGGTAATAACTATTACGGTGCATATTTGTGGAATCAGTCTATCTGATAATCAGGACGATGAGACCGTGATGTCTCATTAACCAGCCTAGAGCAAGCCCTTGCAGCTTACATTCCCTGGCTCTGCTTTTGAGATAAAGATTACTTTCTCGATGTGCCTGTGTTTATATCAAACAGCTCATTGACATCGGGACTGGACGTTCAGGGGAAAGTGGAGGTGTGACAGAGGCAGAAATAGAACAAGACGAGACGAGAAAGTGCTTAGATTTTGCCGTGCATCCGTTGTTTTTTGTGAGGAATGTCTGCTGGGCGCTATGCTGTCAGGTCCCAGGAGCCTGAGGGCTTGTTGTGGAGGGATTTCTGTTATTGAAAGTTACACATGAGAAGCGTGTTCGACTATTTCAGCTCAGTATCCATTTCATATCGCGGCTCATCGCAACGGTGCACAAATTCTGGCGAAGTGCCTTGTATTCCACTTAAAGCCGCCTTTCTCCAGGGAAACTTGCAGACGTAAAGCACATGGAGTGGGGAGAATCCTGACGACTCTGTCACTATCGGGGAATGTGCCTCTGTATGTGAACATGAGAATACGTTCCCCAAAGGGGTTTCAAACCTGCGACCAGGTCAACCTTCAGTACCATTGCTATGTCATTTGAGATCGCAGGGAGAATCTAATTGCTGCAAACCGGGACAAGAATAGTTGGATGCCTGATATCGTGCGCTTCACGATGGACAAATGGCCCTTCTCCACTCCTCTCCCACATGCTTTTTAAACTGGAGGCCAGAGAGAAACTGACCTGACGACAAAATCGCTTCACAACCTTCTACTACCAATTTTGCAAACTTACTTCTATCTTGCCACCTAAATCATTTATTTAAATGTAAAAGAAATAAGTGTGCGCTCAGCCCATGAGTCACATTTGGTAATAGTCCTCCAGTCTGCAAACGATCCTGCACCACCATTCTCAGCATCCTGCTATTAAACTAATTTTATATCTAAGTGGAAAACTTACATTTAACTCCATGCGATCTAACTTTATGAATTAGCCAACCATGTGGAACCGTGTAAAACCTTTTATTAAAGCCCAAGTGAGCAAAGTCTGTTACTTTGTCCTCATTGATCTTCTTGGTTACCCCCTCAAAAAACTCAATCAATTTTGTGCAAAACCATGCTGATTTTCCCGATTCATTCCTTGTATCTAAAAATTCATATAAATCCTATCGTTTAGAATTGCACCAAACAACTTACCCACGACGTTAATCAGACACAAACGTCTATCGCTCCCAGGCTTCTCCGTGAACTCCTTTCTAAACAAAGGCACGTGAGGCATCCCCAGGTCATTCGGTGCCCCACTCGTCATAATGGATGATAAAAATATTTCTACGGAAGTCCCAAAGGTTTCTTTACCTAACTTCCCACACGTTTCCAGGATACAGGAGATCAGATCCCAGAGAAATATCCAACTTTATATTTTCCAGGTCGTCCAGCCCTTCCCCTTTTCAATGTGAACTACTTTGAAAACATCAATATTTAGTTGTACCCGTTATGTCGTTCTGCATGGTGTAAACTGACGCGAAGTGAACATTATATGTCTCTTCATCTGCTGAGATTCAAGACAAAGGTGAGCACTTTCGTCTTAAAGTGGTCCTATTTGGTCTCAAGTTCTTAATTACTTGTAGATTCTCTTTAGACTATACTTAATTTTATTTTCTGATGACATCTCAGATCCTCGATTGACCTTTATAATGTCCTCCTTAAGAATGCCCCTCCACTCTTTATATCATTCAAGAGATTCACTTGAAACCATGTGTTTATATGGAAGCTGTCAGTTCTTTTTAAAAAAAGTCTTATGACAAGGCGTAAATCTCTGCAATCAACGTTGTTCTAACGGAAAACCAACAATGTGAAACCAGGCCATTCGGACCAAGAAGCCCCCACTAATCCTGCGAAGGGAATCACACCCAAACTCACATGTCTACACAATTCCTGAAACTCTGCATTTCCCATGACCAAAGAACGTCAGGCACACATCTTCAGTCTATGGACGAATGTGCAAACTCCAAATACACAGTCGTCCAAAGTAGATATTGAACCAACATCGCTGAGACCGCAAGACATTAGTACTCACCACTGAGTCAGCCATTATAAACCTCCTATCCACCACTCAAGACTTATCATCACTTCTATATGGGGCCTAGACCTGCTCCTAATGTTCCAAATGCATCAGCCCAGAGCCTCCGATTGACTGAGGTGTAAACCTCTGCCCGTGCTTTCCTATTCGCTTGAACTGAACGCCTGCATTGTATTTGCCTTCCCAAACACCAACTGAAGCTGCATGTTAAACATAAGAGAAAATTGAACTTTGAATTCTTTCTGCTTTCAGAAAATTGTTTGTGCCTCTACTCTTACCACCAAACATATGACCGCACACTTTTCCACAAAGTACCGCAACTGCAACTATTTTTTCAAAGCACTCAGTTTGTTCAAGTCATCCTGCAGCATGCCCGCTTCAACAATAAGATCTGCCCTTACGCCGATCATTGTGTCTTCTTCAAATGGAGCAACAACACCCTCAATTCCTTTGAATGGATCCTTCATACATAATGTGAATAGATGTGTTGCCAACACTGACTCCTGCTGAACTCCACTAGTCATGGGCTGCCATCCTGGAGAAGACCCCTTCACCCAACTGTCTGCCTTCTGCCAATCAGCCAAAACTCAATCCATGTCCTCTTCTTTAGCAGTTTGCCGTGTTGCATCTTGACATATGTCTGTGGAAATTCAAGCTGGTCACCTCCACAGGCTTGACTTCGTCTAACTTGCTCATTACCTGCTCAAAGCATTTAACACAAAGCTGATTTATTTGATTGTTATCGAGAATATTCCAACTTTGATTCCAGGAATGAATGTGAAGAACAACAACGTTCAATTGCTGTTGAGATTTGTAAACACGACGCTGCCTTAGTATGGTCGATGCGTGAGTGAATTCCTTCCCTCATTGGGATCCTCTATTCTCTCAACAGGGTCGATGAGTGACCTATCTCTTTTGCTCACATGGAGCAGGTAAATGCTTGCTGCCAACTGAAAACCAGATGGTGTACTGAGAGTTGAGATGATCGCTTGAACCTATTCCTGGAGCAGGTTCCTTGAAACGTCTCTCACAATTCGAAAATATCGATGGGAAATCAGTTCTACAGAGACTAGAGATCACATCCCACAGGCTACATATTTGATAGGTCTCTCCACAATGTGATGACATTCATGATGAACTGTCCACAAGAAAGTTTATAATGATTCCTGTCTTTATTCAGTGTGAACACGTTGAACACACGTAAGTATTCAGGAACTTGTGCAGCACCTCCCACATTCACGGCATTTAGAAAGACCTGTTAATATTGCGAGAAAGGTGATGAGCCATCCGGTCGCTCGGACTTTGCAGCAGGGTCCCACAGATTTGGAATTGGAGAGGCCTCTATTCCGGGTGAGCACGTGGGTCAGACGTCAGATCTCTATATATCTTAATGAACTCGTATTTATGTGAGCATATTTCTCAGAGATGAAGCAGATAGAGGTTTGATAACATTTTCCAAAGTCCGGAGAGAGAAAGGTTTCACATTAGTATAAACGTGGTGTTCGGTTGACTAATCGCTGGACGTTTTAAAGCATTTTCGGAAGTTCAGACACTGAAATCGTTTCTCATCATTTTGAACTAGCAGGTGTCGCAGCAGGTCAGAGACAGAGTAAATCCCTTCCCACACTCTGAGCAGGTGAATGGCTTGTTCCTGGTATCATTGTGTCCATGGGAAATGAGCTCAGACAGGGAAATGAATCCCTACATTTCCACAATCATTCCTCACTATGACTGCAACTGAGGTGTGTAAGTCTGATGACAGGTAAAAACCTGGTCCACACGCACAATAAGTGAACGACTTATCTCACACTTTTACCAGAGCTTTTTCCTTTCATGTTTGAAATCTGATCAAGTTGTATTTGGGATAAAATTCGTGGCTTCATCAGATTATGGTGGAGAGGTTGACCTCTAAATCTTCCCCATCTAATATCCTGCGAAAATCATGAGATCCAAAAATGAGAGTGTGAAACCGTCTTTCAAAAGACTCTAGAATCTGTCTGAAGAAATGGTCTGAAGGTAAGGGATTTTCGACACTAAGAATTTGTCCAGAATTTTGTCAGAATCTTTCATGCACACAACTTCCACCACAGAGAACGAGCAGGTCATCAGGTGGACATGAACACGATCGCCTCCTTCTTCCCTCCAGGTCATACACTGTCTTGACATGTCTGACATCCAGTCCTGTTGGAGCAGACATTTATTACAATTCAATCATTGCAAAACTGAGGCCTTTGACTTCAATCCCTAACTCAAAATCCACTACCTCTCCACTGAATCGAAAGTGTGATCATGGAAAAGCGCAGCAGGGCAGGCAGCAACGAATGAACAGGACAATCGATGTTTTGGACACGAGATTTCATCAGGAAAGAGGTTTTTGAACCGAGGAGGTACAGAGACAAATGGAAGCGGATGGGGGTGGGACAAGGTAGCTGAGAGAGTGATAGATTGATGGAGGTGGGAATAATGATGAAAGGTCGCAGCGCAGGCTGGAGCAGATAGGTCGGATGGAAAATGTACAGATAGGATAGTTCATGAGAGTGGCGGAAGCCCTGGACCTGAATGAACTTGGCTGTGTGGGAGGGAGAGTTGACTGTTCAGCCAGGGGCCAGTGGTGTTGTTTGGTGCGGGTGTCGCGGAGATTTTTCTGAAGTGGTCTGTAATTAGGCATCCGATCTCCTCAATGTCGAGGAGACAGCAAAGGGAGCAATTGATACAATAAATGATATGCGTGGAAATGCAGATAAATCTCTGATGGACATGCAAGGGTCCTTTTGGGCCTTTGACGGAGTTGAGGACAGATGTGTGGGTGGAAGTTTTGCAAATCCCGTGTTGGAATGAGAAGGTGCTGGGAGCAGAGGGTGGTTTTGTGGTAGCGTGGACTTTGTAAGGGAGTTGAAGAGGGAATGATCTTCATAGAAAATGGATAGGGGTGTGGAGGGAAACCCATCTTAATTGTTGGGGTTCATTTGCAGCTGACGGAAATACCGGAGGATGACATGATGCCTTCAGAGGCTGCTAGATTTTAAAGTATTGAAGAAGGAAGTTCTGTCCTCGTCATATTTGGAGGGATGGGTTTTGGGAGTGGCGTTGAGGGAAGTGGATGAGATGAGCTGGAAGGCATCATCGACGACGTGACAGGAGAAAATGCCTCGCCACTGATTCAAATTTCTCCCTGGCAATTGTTTGAGTCTGAACAGACACGTCATTACCATGTTGACATCCTTCACCTCGTGATGTGTTTTTAACCACATACCCCCATCATCACCATGTCAGCCAACTTGCACTTAATTAACATCATAAACTCTTCCACGTCTCTGCCCTTCTGCAGCTCAAACGTGAAACCATTCGTTTGGACGACACGGTCATAATACACTTCCACCCGTTCTTTCAAATTCCCTCCCTGCTCTGGTGCTAGTGGGGCAATGAATAGAGAAAGAGAGAGAGAGAGGAGTTGAACACGTGTCTACAGGGATGGTGCAGGAGGGAGGGTTTTAGATTCTTTGATAATTGGGGCTGTTTCTGGGGTAGTTGGACCTGTACAAGCAGGATGATCTTCATATGAACCAGAGGGGTACCAATATCTTTGGGTGGGGGGGGGAGGGGATTTGCTAAGGCTATTAGGGTGTGTTTAAACTAATCCAGCAGGGGGATGGGAACCAAAATTGTAGTTCAAGTACAGAAAAAATTGAGAGGAGAGAGGTCCAGAATCAAGTTTCAGGGGCGCAAGATGGCACCAGCAAGCAAGAATTTGTTTGGAGTGTGTCTGCTTCAATGCCAGGAGCATCCAGAATCAGGTGGACGAACTTGCAGCATGGGTTGGTACCTGGGAATTCGATGTTGTGGCCATTTCGGAGACATGAATAGAGCAGGGACAGTAATGGTTTTTGCAGATTCCAGGATTTCAGTAAGAATAGAGAAGAAGGTAAAAGAGGGAGACGTGTGGCTGTGTTGGTCAAGGACAGTATTACAGTTGCAGAAAGGATGTTTGGGTCTCGTCAACTGAGGTAATGTGGGCTGAAGTTAGAAACAGGAAAGGAGAGGTCACGCTATTGGGAGTTTTCTCTCGGTCTCCGAATAGTTCCAGAGATGTAGACGAAAGGATAGCAAATATGATTTTCGACAGGAGTGATGGAGATAGGGTAGTTGTCATGGGGGACTTCAACTTTCGAAATATTGGCAGAAAACACGATAGTACGATTATTATATTTGGTTCAGTTTTTGTCCACTGTGTGCAGGAAGGGTTCCTTACACAGTATGTAGACAGGCCAACAAGGCGCGAGGCCACATTAGATTCGGTAATGGGTAATGAGCCCGGCCAAGTGTTAGACTGGGAAGTAGGTGAGCACTTTGGTGATAGAGATCACCGTTCTGTTGAGTTTAGTATTGTGATAGATATAGATAGGTGTATACCACTGGGCAAGAGTTACAGCGGGGGGAACGTCACTTGTGATGCGATTAGGCAGGATTTAGGAAGCATAGGATGGTGAAGGAAGCTGCAGTGTATAGGCACATTAGAAATGTGGAGCTATTTAAAGGAAATGCTACTGTGTGTCCTAGATAAGTATGAGTTTGTCAGGCAGGAAGAATGCTGTAGAGCGCAGGAGCCGTGGTTTACGAAGGAAGTAGATTCTCTGGTCAAAAGGAAGAAGAAGGCTTATGTTAGGTTGAGATGCGAAGGCTCATTTAGGGTGCTTGATGGTTACAAGGTAGCCAGAAAAGACTGAAAGAGAGAGCTCAAATGAGCCAGGAGGAGACGTGAGAAGTTGTTGGCTGATAGGATCAGGGTTAAACCGAAGGCTTTCGATATGTATTTAAGGGATAAAAAAAATGACGAGAGTAAGATTAGGGCCAATCAGTGACATTTTTGGGAAGTTGTGTACTTTTCAACAGTATTCAGTCTAGAAAACGGCAAAGTTGTCGAGGGGAATACTGAGATACAGGCTACTGGACTAGGTGTGATTGAGGTTCACAAGGAGGAGGTATTAGAAATCCTGCAGAGTGTGAAAGTAGATATGTCCCCTGGACCGGATGGGATTTATCCTAGGATCCTCTGGGAAGCTATTGGTGTGATTGCCGAGCCTTTGGCATTGATCTTTAAATCGTCATTATCGACAGGAATAGTGCCAGAAGACTGGATAATACCAAATGTGGTTCCCATGTTCAAGAATGGGAGTAGAGACAATCCTATTTATTATAGACCAGTGAGCTTCAATTCAGTTGTTGGTAAAGTGTTGGAAAAGGTTATAAGAGATAGGATTTATAATCCTGTAGAAAAGAATACTTTGATTAGGGATAGTCAGCATAGTTTTGTGAAGGTTACGTGTTGCTTTAAAAACATTATGTAGTTCTTTGAGAAGGTGACCAAGCAGGTAGATGAGATGATGTTGTGTATATGGATTTCAGCAAGGCGTTCGATAGGGTTCCCCACAGCAGGCTATTGTAAAAAATCCGGAGGAATGGGATTGTTGGAGATAAAGCACTTTGTGTCAGCAATTGGCTTGCTGAAAGAAGACACAGGGCGGTGGTTGCTGGGAAATGTTACTCCTGGAGTCCACTTAACAGTGCTGAACCGCAAGGATCGCTGTTGGGTCCACTGCTGTTCGTTTTATAAACGACGTGGATGAGGGCGGAGAAGAGTGTGTTAGTACTTTTGCAGACGACACTGAGGTTGGTGGAGTTGTGGATAGTGACGAATGACGTAGAATGTTGCAGCGAGATATAGATAAGCTGCAGAGCTGGGCTGAGAGGTGGCAAATGGAATTTAATGCGGACAAGTGTGAGGTGATTCACTTTGGTCAGAGTAAGAGGAATGCAAAGTACTAGAGTAATGGTAAGATTCCTGGTAGTGTAGATGAGCAGAAAGATCTCGGTGTCCAGGTACACAGATCCTTGAAAGTTGCCAGCCAGATTAACAGAGTTGTTAAGAAGGCATACAGTGTTTTAAATTTTATTAATAGAGGGATCGTGTTCTGGAACCATGAGGTTATGCTACAGCTGTACAAATTCTAGTGGGGACACACTTGGAGTATTGTGTCCAGTTCTGGTCACTGCATTATAAGAAGAATATGGAAGCTTTGGAAAGGGAGCAGAGGAGATTTACTCGGATGTTGCCTGGTATGGAGGGAATGTCTTACCAGGAAAGGCTGCGGTACTTGTAATTTTCTCGATAGAGAGAAGAAGGTTGAGGATGTGACTTAACAGAGACATAAATTATAATCATAGGGTTAGACAGGGTGGATAGGGAGAAGCTTCTTCCAAGAATGGTGACAACAATCACGAGGAGGCATAATTTTAAATTGAGGGATGATAGATAGAGGACAGGTGTCAGAGGTAATTTATTTACTTAGAGAGTAGTAAGGGTATGGAATGCTTTGCCTGCAGCGGTAGAAGATTTCCTAACTTTAAGTATATTTAAATCGTCATTGGACAAGCATATGAACGTACATGGAATAATGTAGGTAAGGTGAGCTTCAGATTGGTACACAGTTCGGCGCAACATCGAGGGCCGAAGGGACGGTACTGCGCTGTAATGTTCTATGTTCTATGCTCTAACTCCCTCAGCTTCTGTTCAAGGGCGTACTTGCGTTCTGTTCACTGTTTCATTGTGCATTACCTGAATGACATTTTTGCCAACGCCAATTTTCCCAAACGTGCAATGCGGCCTTCGCAGCTTTATCTTTCTACACGTGCTCCCTCATGGTGGAAGGGAAGGAGTTGCAGGTATTCACCCAATGATGTAATCCTGATGTCTTCCAATATCTCTTCTGCATGTGGGTGTACTCACAACAAGAGTTGCTCACCCATCACTGTGTTTCAAAGGTTTCATCATTTTCTACACGTCTCTTGACTGTCTTCCCTCTATGTATCACTGTCATGTCCTTCAGCCCACTCAAGAGCAAACGGAGGTGGTCAATAGTATGCCAACCCAGCCAGCGGACACGACGCCCGAGATTATGTTTTAAAGTGCTCTCTCAGGTATCTGCATTCCGTCGAATTCCAACCTCCAGAGCATGTTCGATTTGAACTGTTTCACGTTTGGTGCCTAAACGTCTTCTGCCAAAGCCATAAATTATGAAACCCCGTCGCTACGTCAGTCGCACAGGGCTATAGGAAAGGAATTACTCACCAAGTGATGAAGAAAAACTGTAATACATGCTGAAATCAAGGGCAATTATTTGGTATCAACACTACGTCGTGTCGTTTTCATAATAGAAACTTCAAAGCTTTTCCTCTGTGAGTTTAAACAAATGTTGATCCCTGACACATTATGAGATATTGGGATGCTGACAAAGTGTTATATCAAAGAAGTGATCAAAGAAGTGGGTTTCAAGTCGTATTTTGTCATACAAAACGAAGCTTGTATCACAAAACTGATTTGACAGAACGTGTTCTGCTCGAGGTCATCATCTTTTGTCAGTCTCAAGACGTTAGTGCTTCCTTAACTTAGTGGTTCCAGCCCTGGGTTTGTAAACCAGGAGTTGTAACCTCCATTCTCACGGCAGGCTTGCTGAATTTTCTTACAACTATTGCAGCAAGCATCCGAAGGTGTGTTCTTTCTGTTGTGAGGAATTATTTTTGAAGGAACGGCTGGAAGTCATTTTTTTTTACGCAGACCAGGCCTCATCTGTTTCAGTTTGGAAGTCCACATCCGTGTTTTCCTTTCGAGGAATATGAGGATGATAAGCTTCTGATGCGAATAATGCCTTCATTTGGCAGGAAGAACAACGTGACTCAGTAGGAGCAGTAAAGTAACGGTGAAACAGTGCAGGACGAAAACGTACAGGGATGCGGCTGTGTGCTTCTGTTCCTTATGTAGAGACAGGAATGTGCTGGAATCCAAATGAAACAGGTAGGAGGCTGGAAGAGCACAGCTAGCCAGGCTGCCCCAGAGGTGGAGAAATCAACGTTTAGAAGGTACCAAATATTCACGATTGGGGCAGTCTAAGAAGGACAGCCTCCTGCTAGTTTACGTATGTAAACCGAAACGGGTTTTAAAGCTAATAGTGAACAAAGAAGAGGCCAAAGTGTTCAATTCCTCATTTTATGCAAGTTGGGCTCTACTGAGTTCTTTGTCGCTCTCAAAAGATGTGTCTGTGTAGTTCCTTCTATGGGTCAAAATGAGGTTCAGTTCTCCCCAGGTCATGAACAAATGTGACGGGATCTGAATTCAGTCTTTATCGCTGGTTCATTTGAGATTAAAACTTTGCATGGAAAGTCTCATTGAGATGAACACTTCAGACGTCAGGCTGTGGGCTAGGTAGTGGTAACTGGAAAGGAGAATGGATGGATGTTTGATGGCTGGCACTGACATAATGTATTGTTCTGTGCTGTAAAAGCACGGTGTCACGAACATTCTTTTTTGATAGACATTTCTCATCGCTGGAAAAGAAATCTATGCTGTTTAGAGAAGACGCAATTGCACATGCCGTCCTTCCTGGTGACTAGTGGTTACGATGCAGCGCTTTCACCGCTGTGGTTTGAGTTTATTTCTTGTTCAGGGAATCAGGATTTATTGTTCCTGCTAAGGGCAACAACAAAAGTAGAGCATCTTTGACAGGAATCACATTACAAACGCGTCCGCATGTGCCTTGCAATATTGTACAGGGCCGTAAGGCGGCTCACTGGTTATCACTGCTGCCTCACAGCTCCAGAGATATGGTCTGCCTACAACTGGGTTGACTGTCAATAAGGTGCTTTCTTCAGGATCAAATGAAGAGAAAAAGGGTAAGGAATTGTTCTTTGAGGGTTAATCCCTGGAGGATTTGTGTGCATTTGTTGAATTGAATAGCCAGTTTCTGAACTGTTGGCATTCTATGTTCTCTTAGTGTGTTTCTTGAGCAAATGTTCAATCAAAGGAGAAAAGTGAGGTAAAACTGTCACTTCCCTGTCAGGGATTGATCCATTATGCGACAACCAACGGATTCACTTTTGACTGAACTAGCTCCGATTTTCCCTACATTAGTAATGGCAGGACACAGCATTAGAGCGGGTTTTAATGTGTTGTATTTGACACAACATCCTTTCTCAACATGGACTATACTGGGATATAAAGAGATAATAAAACACATGGATGGCGATGACTGGAATGAAAAGACGTCAGGAAGAATGGACAGCGTTTACTTGGAAACAAAGAAAATGGAAACGAAGCCATTAATGTAGTCAAGGGTAATGCCATTTGAAAAGACAAGGCAAGGTTTCAAGGGATGGTGGAAAACACGAATAGATCATGCGTGGTGACACCAGGTAAAACTGAGTTGTGTCCGTTTGGAAGATTTCCAGGCGATGTCAATTTGGTGAGAGTAAACAGGAGGGAAATTCCTTCTTTCGGATGGATCAATATCAAGACTATAGAACTTCAAAACCAGCGATGAATGATAAAGAGAAGTTTGGAGCAGGTTCTTCTTTTCCTTCTACAGCTATTGAATTCAAAAATGATTACTTTTTCGCTGGGAAAAAAAAAATCAGAAGCTGATTCTAAAATATTGGTAAAGACGCCTGCACACACGCAAGGAATGAATTGCCCCGCGACAGGGAGTCTGGGCGGCCATGATGGGTACGCGTTCAGTGCATATGTTGCATCGAATAGCCAGTTTCTGAACTGTGCGCATTCCATGTTCCCTTATTGTGTTGCTTTGGCACATGTTCAGACAGGGGAGAAAAGTGAGTAAAAACAGTCAAGGCCCCATCAGTGATTGATCCATTGTGGAACAACCAACGGATTCACTTTTGACTGAACGAGCTCCCATTTTCCCTGCATTGGTAATGGCAGTATCCAGCATTAGAGCGGGTTTTCATGTGTTGCATTGGACCCAGCATCCTTTCTATACTGGGATATAAAGAGATAATAAAAGCCATGGATTCCGATGACTGGAATGAAAAGACGTCAGGAAGAATGGACAGCGTTTACTTGGAAACAAGGAAATGGAAAGGAAGCCAACGATGTAGTGAGGGATAATGCCTTTTGAAAAGACAAGACGGGGTTTCATGGGCTGGTGGAAAAGACGAATAGATCATATGGCGTGACACCAGGTAAAACTGATTTGTGTCCATAGAGAAGGTTTCCAGGTGATGTGAATTTAGTAAGAGTAAACAGGAGGGAAATTCCCTCATTCGGATGGATCTACATCTAGAGTTTAGAACTTCAAAACCAGTTGATGAATGATAAAGAGAAGTTTGGAGCACGTTTTCTTTTTTCCCTCTACAGCTATTGAACTCAAAAATTATTACTTTTTCGCAGGAAAAATTATTCAGAAGCTGATTCTAAAATATTTGGAAAGACGAGTGCAGACACACAAGGAGTGAATTTCACCAGGACAGGGAGTATGGACGGCTCGGATGGGTACGTGTTCGGTGC
Source organism: Chiloscyllium plagiosum (assembly GCF_037043375.1). Lineage (NCBI taxonomy): Eukaryota > Metazoa > Chordata > Chondrichthyes > Orectolobiformes > Hemiscylliidae > Chiloscyllium > Chiloscyllium plagiosum. Next base: position 67,828,128 of record NW_028270177.1, read on the forward strand.
ACACTCTCTAATTGGTTAATGTTAATTGGAAAGAAATCTCATAACACCTGCAAAGGAGCACGACTCAGGATAGAATGTGCTGATTATGAGGAAAGGTTTAGCAGCTTGTTCCACATGAACTTTTATTGTTGTGGTTCTGTTCGCCGAGCTGGAAGTTTTTGTTGCAAACGTTTCGTCCCCTGACTAGGTGACATCCTCAGTACTTGGGAGCCTCCTGCGAAGCGCTTCTGTGGTGCTTCCTCCGGTATTTATAGTGGCCTGTCACTGCCGCTTCTGGTTGTCAGTTTCAGCTGTCCACTGTAGTGGCCGGTATATTGGGTCCAGGTAGTGGACCTATGATGGTAGTGTTGTCCCAGTGGTACGACACGACCAGCTATCCTTAGTAGCCACACACGCAGACAACAAGCAACAGGAATTCGACTGGGACAACACTAACATCATCGGTCAAGCCAAACAAAGAACAGTCAGGGAATTCCTACAGACATGGCATTCATCCACAAACTCCATCAACAAACACATTGACCTGGACCCAATATACCGGCCACGACAGCGGACAGCTGAAACTGACAACCCTAAACGGCAGGGACAGGCCACTATAAATACCGGAGGAAACACCACAGAAGCGCTTCGCAGGAGGCTCCCAAGCACTGAGGATGTCAACTAGTCAGGGGACGAAACGTTTGCAACAAAAACTTCCAGCTCGGCGAACAGAACCACAACAACATGATTTCTATATTCATTGACCTACGAAGTCGATGCCAATGGCTCACATTGTAATGGGATTCATCAACAAGAGAACTTCAGGATTAACACAGTTCTGTCTTATGTGCAGGGGGTGATTGCACAAGCACAGTATCAAGCTTCCTCGGGGCAAGACCAAAAGATGTTGGAAAGAGTTAACATTTTCGGTCCAGTGACGGTGTCCCCAGCACTGATGGTTTTCAGAAAAAAATTGGTCTATACGCAGAAGATATGTGGGGGTGCAATAATTAGGAGGAAGCAAGATGTCGGGATAGAACCGAAAGAGAGAGACTAACAGTTGGACATAGGAATCGATAATGATTTGTTTGGAGCATTAACAACTGATCACGGAGACTGTTTATGACGAACCATAGGTAGTGCGTATTGGCTGCTATGCTATAACTAGGCCGGGTGGGTGTGGCGGGGGCCAGGACATGGGAGGCTTCAGGCCTCTAAAATGATTGAAAGTAATATGGAGGGTTGCGGGGTCCTCAAACAGAAAATGGTTTGTTGCTTTTTCAGCATGCGCTGAGCTATGGTGGAACACTGCAGTAAGCCTGAGATAGAGACGTTAGTTCGGAAACATAGTTCTGTGCTAAAGGAGCAGTCAGTTTCAGCTGTCTGCTCTAGTGGCCGGTATATTGGGTCCAGGTCGATGTGTTTGTTGATGGAGTTTGTGAGTGAGTGCCATGCCTCTAGGAATTCCCTGGCTGTTCTTTGTTTGGCTTGACCTATGAGGATAGTGTACAAAATCCCATGCAAGGATTGCACAAAACGCTATATAGGACAAACAGGAAGACAGCTAACGATCCGCATACAGGAACATCAACTAGCCACGAAACGACACGACCAGCTATCCTTAGTAGCCACACACGTAGACGACAAGCAACATGAATTCGACTGGGACAACACTACCATTATAGGCCATGCATAGGTTTAATACAGCGTTTTTAATTTAAAATATCTGAATGCTCTCCTTCCAGTGTGACAGTACAGTTGTGTCAGCAAAGGGGATAACTGAGTGAATCACTTTACTTGTTCAGCTAGCGAACATTCCTGTTGTGGTAAGATATAGGGGCAGAATGTAGGAAGAGGGATGGAAAGGTTCTGAAGAAGTTTGACATAGGGACAGAGGAAGTGTTCGTGGTTCTAACCAGTTGAAGTGGGCATATTCCCAATTCAGGACGCACTTGTATCTTATGTTCCTCTCTGTGGCAAGGGAGAAAATTACAGGTGTTCTGAGCAATGTTTAACTTTCCACTTTGGGTTTGTAGTGGACTGGACTAATGCAGTTCCACTTTTCAGCAAGATTGGGAGAGATAAACCAGAGAATCACACAGTAGTGAGTCTCACATCAGTTACAAGGGAACCTTTTGGAGCAAACCCTGAAGGAGAGAGTTAACTGCCACTTGTCCAGGCAAGGTTTCATCAGGGAGAGTCATCACGGTTTTGTTACAGAATGTCATGCCTAACAGATTGGATTAAATATATTTCATTGGCAAGCGATCAGGTTTTTTATAACGAGGACAGTAAAGTTGATGTTGTTTGTGTGGATTTCAACATAGCCTTTAACACGACACTACACTGGAGACTGGTAAGAGGATAAAAGTGAAAACGGATTTAAGGTCGCCAGGCAACTTGGATCCAAACTTAATTTGGTGGTGGTAGGAGGCACAGGATGGTGATAGAAGGCTGTTTGTGTGACTGGAACTGGTATTCAGTGGTGTAACACAAGGATGAATGCTGGGTCCCATGTTGTTTGTGAATGTGTGTCAAGAATATAGAACAATTTGTGGGAAATGGTAAGCAGAGTTGTCGATGATACGAATATGAGCAAAGTGGTTAATAGTGAGGAAGAAGGTCTTAGGATGGAGGAGCTCAGAGATGGATTTGTCAAATGTCACATTCAGATAGGGGATGTTGAAACTCACCATGAAAATCATGTGGTAATGCACATTGGAAGTAACACATCAACGGATTACTCAATGAATGGCAGGACACGCGGAAACCTGGAAGAACATATAGACTTTGCATGTTGGGCCACAGATCTGTGAAGGAAGCAGAACATAGTGAAAATCACAACTTTATCAGTCAAGGCAAAATCTATAAAAGCAGGTGGAGTGGTGTCACAAGTAGACAAGATGGTGAAGAACGTACTTGGCACACCTTTTGTCATTAGTCAGAAAGTCGATTATCCAAGTTGGAATATCATGTTGTGGCGATATAGAACATTGGTGAGATCACATTTGGAATACTGATTGCAATTATGGTCAACTTCCACAGGAAGGATTTTGTGAAAATTGAAACTGTCCACGAACGATTTACAAGGATGTTACGGGGACCTGAGGGCTTGGGTAAAGCGTGGAGATGGGGTAGGCAGGGGCTTTTTTCGCAGGAATGTTCCAGGTAGCGCGTAACGTTCTCACCATTTATAAAATGCTGAGGGCGATGGATAAGCAACTGGCCTAAATCGTTTGCGTAGAATGATGAAGTTCAAAACTAGAGGGCACAGTTTTAAGGTGACAGGCACTGGGACACACTAAATAAGGTATAGAGAGTGAGAGAATGATGGTTAATTTCCAACAGTCATTACTTCAGCTCAGTTTTCGGTTTTAAAAACAAACTTTTTTTTGTGAAAGTATTTTGGTGGTTAAGTCGTGAATGGAACGTTAGGGGTACTAAAATTGAATGATGTACCGATGAATAAGTGAGTGGGTACAGTATTGTCCAATGCACTATGAAATGGAGAATGTCATATGTATAAGGATCTTTTAAATTAAAGATCTTTTAAATTAATTTAAATGTTGCAGGACTCTGAAATACACACCAAACTGGCTGTGCTGGGGTATGAGTCACAATGACTTTTCTGCAGGAGCATCAACTAATTCGGAAAGCAAAATGATATTTTTTATCTGTTCAGCAGTGGCGAAGCCAATATATATTCCTCCATTCCTATAAGCACTTGACGAGTTGAGTGTGCATTGTCTGATCGAAACATTCCAGTTCATGAAACTCTTTTTTCTTTTGAGAAACAGAATGTAGCAGTTATTAAACTGCAGCTTTCTCTTTTCCTGTACCAATTTTAATATTCAAACATTCAGTTGAAGTGACAGACTACTGAATTCTAAAACAATTATTAATTTTCGCTCAGATATTCAGCCTCGGTAGTTTTTTTTTCTTTAGTGATCTGAATGACCTGATATTTATGGGGAAAAGAATGTTGAATTTGTTTTGCATGCGACAGAAGAATCAACTGAGTGGTGACAGGTGTATCTTAATTTTCCTATGCAGTTGAGCTGAGGTAGTGTCGAGTTAAAAGTGTGGGTCAGGAAAAGTACACCTGGTAAGGCAGCATCCATGGAGTAGGAAAGTCGATGTTTCGACCATAATGTTTTCGTCAGCATAATTGGAAACATTGACACTCCGGGTCCTCAGATGTTGCCTAACCACTGTGCTTTCTAGCGCCATCCTTCCTGACTCTAATCTCTCGCATTTGGAATCCTCGCCTTCTCCTCAGGTGGGGTAGTGTTAAGTACAGTTCCTGAGATGTAACAACATGTTCGTAATGATAATTTGGAAATTCAGTTGGAAGCTCATCATTGATGCAATTCATTCTCCCCCTCCCATTCTGCCAAGCACATGCAGGTCCTGCGCCTCCTTCATTAACATTCCCTAAACACCTGACGCCTGAAAGAAGAAGGCCTCGTCGCCCTCTTGGGCCCTTGATGCCACATGGGATCACCAGTTTCCTCATTCGTCCTTCCCTTACGCTATTCTAGTTTCATGATTCCAACTCAGCATTGCCCTCATGACCTGCACATCACCTTTCCAGCCTACCCGCTCCACCTCTTGTCAGAACTCCACCTTTACCTTCTCATCGCATTCTCAGCTATCACGCCCCCAAACCCCCAAGCGGCCCATTTATCTCTCAGTCCCCACGGCCACAAAACCTCATTCCTGATTAAGGGTTTATGCCCGAATCATCAGTTGTCCCGCTCCTCGCATATTGCCTGACCTACTGTGTTTTCTCTCACCACAGTGTCGACTCTGAGTTCGAGCATCTGCAGTTCTCACTTTCTCCACGGGGCAGTATTGTGTAAAAGTCACATGATTGGAAAAGTGCACTTTCTGTGGCTTTCTAAGTTGTTAATATCATTTGCTCAATCGGCTCTAGCTGGAGTATTGTGTGTCTTTCTGCAATTATCATTATAGCAGGGATGTGATAGCATTGGAAACGGTGCAAAACAGATTTACCCGGATATAGTCTGTTCGAAGAGTTCCACTTATGAAGATAGTTTGGACGGACTGGGCTGTCACAAAGATGTTCTCTTTTTAAAAAAAAACGGAGCTGTACTTTTTCTCAAGGATAATGTGTCTTGATATCTTTTTTATCAAAGGCGTTGTAAAACATTTCAGGCTCCGAATCGGATGAAGTGTTACAGAGATGAAAGTGTTCGCTGTGAGGCTTTTCGTTTCTCCCTCAACAGCTGAGGCTGAAGGCCAAAGATGTTATGTTTTTAAAATGAACTGTAAAAGAGTGGTCATTCTGGAAAGCTGAATTCCGGTTTTTAGATCCTGCAGCAGTGGCACACGAACTAATAACCTCTCTCCTTCTGCAATTCTAAAATTTACCTGTAAGCTGCTGTTTCATTTTTACTGTGTTTAAGGTGCTTGTTTTTTTTTAGGATTGTTGTATATTTTCAGAACAGCATAAGTAAGTCTCCTTTGGACAGACTGAGTTCTGTGGGTATTCTATAGTCTGGATTTTGTTTTTCAATCCGTCATTTTGTGAATAATGTTTGTAATTAGCTTCCTCAGGTAATTTTCACCATAAACTTAAAGAAAAAAGTATAATGTTACGATCGGGGTTGTCTGCTTAATAAAGTTTTGAATGTTTTAGCCTCGTCCATAACAAATCGGGAGGTAGTTGGTGGATTAAAATAACAACTGATTGGTGCTTGTGTCTTCATTACGGGTGTTGATTTGGATTGGAGAAGACAATGCCGAGGAAAGCAATGTCTCATTTAGGTACAAAGAGTTGTCTGGCTATGGCAGATGTAAAGTTGGTAGTTTTACAGAAAATAATTCAGGCCTGGCTTCTGGAATTAGCAGACATGCTGAGATTGTATTTGCCTCTTTCTGTGAGGAAAGGAGAGATCATTCTGGCAATAGCTCAGCATTTAACTAAGCTGGAAAATCCATGAGTATCTTTAGAGATGGTTAAAATTTATTTGAAAATGAAGCAGCTTGAGTTAGACGCAAGAGATAAGGAAAGGACACCAGGTTTAAAGCAGTATGAGATATACGATTCTCAGCTCCAAGAATACAATTTGTGCTTGCAAGTGATATAGCTCAATCACCGGTAAGCGTGCTGCCTACTCCAGTTGAAAAGCCAGTCAAGATGCAGACAAGAGTCGCAATGCACGATGTTTATCAAAGGAATTTTCTCCGATTGTGTCTTAATGCGATCACAGAGTCACAAGCTGAAGCAGGAGAAATCAAAATGCACGGATAAGGAAGCTGAAATATGATAACGAAATATTTTTTTATCAGATAAGTGGGACACAGCAGGGGACAAGCGTTAAAATGCAAGTATATTCAGTTCTGCTGTGCTACTGATTTACAGCAGAAAGAAGAAAAAATAAAGCAGTTGGATCAGAAGAAATGCACTTGGAAGGAGAGTGAATGCATCCTCGTGTGATATTGCTTAGCAAAATGATATGTTAAGGAGGAATTGGAGAGGAACACATATTCAAGCAAGTGAGAAATGGGCAGAACGTTTTTCCAGTAGGGTAAAGAAAAGTCGTGCTGCGAGTTCCGCATGTGCCACAAATTGGAGGTGACTTCGGCATGAGGAAAACGGAGGCTAAAGTGCAAAAACATTTTTACCGGCCTGGATTGCAGGGGAATGCATTTGAATTTTGCCAGACGTATCATACGTTGCAACTAAGAGGAAAACCATGGGAAATAATAAAGACTGCACGTTTAATACATATCCCAGCGTTCGAGGAATCTTTCGTAAGTGTCTTCATTCATTGTGTAGGTTCCCTACATCCAATAAAAGATGGGAATAAGCATTAATTAACAGAAATTGATGTATTGACGAGATTTCCAAATGTTGTTCAATCGTGCAATATGACAGTTAAAAGGATTGTGGTAGAATTACGATTTTTTAAAATCTCGATTAAGACTACCATCAGAGATACAATTAGCTCAATGGCCAAACTTCATATCCAAACTTTTCAAGGAGTATATAGATAGTTTGAAAATAAAATGATTCAAATCTACTGTGTCCCATCCAGAATCACACGGTACACTGGAAAGGTGACGTCAATTATTAAAGACTATGTTGAGGTTTTATGGTTCGGAGTAGCCAGATTATTTCCATAAGGGAGTTGCGTCAGTGCTGTTTGCGATCTGAGATGTACCAAAAGAATCCGCCAAACTAAGTCCATCTGAAACCAATTTTGGGCATAAGGTAAGAGGACCATTAAAATTTATGAAGGAAAATTAATAAGTCAGATTACAGAGACCACACATTTGGACGATGTGTCAAATTTTAGAGTTGTACTAAATAATGTTGGGGAGTTGTAGAGACAGTATTTAAAAGTATCGCAGCAAATGGTGATGCAGGAAGTGCATGAGAAATAAAAAAAATCACAATTTTGCCACTGGGAATAATGTATTTATTTAAATTACATTAATCGGTGAAACTTTAAAGTAAGGTTTAGAAGATCTTATCAAATTGAGAGGAAATTGAGTGAGGTTAGCTACTTGATAGCGACTACAGGCATGAAGGAATCTCACAGAATGTCCGATGGGAATATGTTCTAACGGTATTTTGGGAGAGAACGAACGCAAGTGGAGAATGTGTTATTGGCTACGAAACACTGGGAAGAACTAATGTCAGGGAATTCTGCATTGGACGTTCCTGAAATAAAATTGGATAATGCAAAAGTTGTCCAATATTGGTAAAGTTATTCAGTTATCTTCCAGAAGAAAATCGAAAGAGTTATTACTCTTGCATGGAGAGATCTGCTGAAATAAACTGGGAGTTAATAATCGAATTGTAGATGATGTAAATATAGGAGATGTTGTTCTAACTTTGTAACATCATTGCAGGCATAACTCTCTAAAATTTTACAAATTCATAAGGAGGTATCACGTATGCTCCAACTGGCATAACGGAAGTGAGTTCCAATTAATGGAGTTCACCCATCACCATGGCGCCAAAGCCAGATATGTCCCAACAGTTATGTGTGGACGGTCACAAAATCAATGTTGTTAGAAAGACTGACGCAAATACATATGTACAGTGAAGGACTGCGTGGAAAAGATTGGAAGAGTAACTTATATTTCTAAGCTAGACTTCCTCAAAGGTTACTGGCAGTGAACCTTGTCAGAAAGGTCAAAGGCAATTTTATAACGCCAACTGGCCTGCAGACATTTAAAGTAATGCCGTTTGTACGGAAAACACTTCAGCCACATTTCAGAGGTTAACTGACAAGGTAATTGCCAGATACGCAACTGTGTGGTGTATATTGTGCCTGGTGACTGTCACTCTCTTATGGATTGAATATTTACAGCATTTATCGGGCTTGTTTGATCGAATTCGGATGTCAAACTGGTTAGTAAACCTAACTAAAACTAAATCTGCCAAAGCCAACGTCACCTTCCTGGGATATGTCGTTGAACACGGACAAATAGCCCCACAGGATGCGAAATAGAAAGTTACAGGGGACATTTACACATTGTTGACGAAAGGAGCAGTACGACCGTTCCCCGGATTGAGTGGCTTTTACTGAACGTTTGTGCTGAATGTTATCAGTGGGACTGCTCCAGTCACCGAATTGTTAAAAACAGGCAAGAAATTTCAGTGAACACAAGATTTTCAAAATGTATTTGACAGCCTAAATACATTGTTACCTATTGCCAAAGTGTCATCCACAACTAATTTCAAGAAAGCTTTCAAGGTGCCCATCGATGCAAGTGATGTGCCTGTCTCTCTTCTTCTGCCCCTCTAATTTCGACCTGTCAACTTGTTTCATCTTTACTCTGTGTTTACGGGGTATAATTATCAGGAATGTTGCGTACTTTTGGAAAAGCATAATTAAGTCTATTTTGGATAGCTGAGTTCTGTGGATATTCTATGTTCCATTCACTGTGTTTCATCCCTTAATATTGTGAATAATTTTCTCTCTGTTTTAAAAACTGGAAGTCAAACTAATTAAAATATTCCGAGTAAATTTTACTATATATTCACCAAAACAAATAACGACGTTACGCTCTGCATTGCCAGTATAAGAATGTTTTGAGTGGTGTGGCCGAGGCAAAACGGGTTTGTTTTTTCTCAGAGCACAGTTAATTGTGCGGAAACACACTTTTTTTTTAGATTAGATTACATTAAAGTGTGGAAACAGGCCCTTTGGCCCAACAAGTCCACACCGACCCGCCAAAGCGCAACCCACCCGTACCCCTACATTTACCCCTTACCTTACGCTACAGGCAATTTAGCTTGGCCAATTCACCTGACCTGCACATCTTTGGACTGTGGGAGGAAACCGGAGCACCCGGAGGAAACCCACGGAGACACGGGGAGAATGTGCAAACTCCACACAGTCAGTCGCCTGAGGCGGGAATTGAACCCGGATCTCAGGCACTGTGCCACCGTGCCACCCACTTGACATGTACGAAATAATGAGGAGCATGGAATTACAGATTGAAGGTAATATTTGCTCTTGATCGATCACCAGGGTTTGTAGATTTCAGATAAGATGCAGAAAGCTTTGAATAGACTTGTAGGAAAACTTTATCAGTCAGCGAATGGTAGAGTCTGGAACTCACGCTCTATAAAGATCAGTTGGACAGTTAACCCTTCACTCTTCTCTGATTCCACTGACCAAAGAGTTTCGAAAAATACTCAAAGCCGAGCATTACCGTGAGCAACAGTTATTCGATCAGTGGCTTTATGAAATGGAAAGATGCTCATGAGTATCGTGTGCGATTATTTGGCTTCCCTCCTGTGATGACGCTGGAACATTGACTTTCATATTCTCGGGTACATTTAATGAAGGCATTAATCTTTCCTGCAGATTAGGAACTCCAACCGTATTTCGACTTCAGAAAAATCAGTTTTTATGCGTATTAGAAGTCTGCGCTGTCACCAAGCCAGGTAGGATTCGAACCTATAATTTCCTGTTCCGTAGTCAGGCGCGTTATCCATTACGCCACTGGCCTGATGCACAGCCTAAAGAGCCATGATGTTAACACGGACATCGTTAATAGCAGTCATGTTCACCAATTGAACAAGCGATAAAGATAATTACCGTCACTGCTTCAGTCCAATCTTCATCACCTTTCAAAGCAGCGAATTTTCAAAAAGAAAACACATATGTCCTCATGAAGCTTCCATTCACACTCTGACTGGTCAGTCAATCAATGTTATCACTGCTGATCTGATGAATTTCGTATCCACTTCTTCAGCATAACTAACGTGAACGTGAGCCTAATCACCACATCGGATATACTAGTTAATTTTCTGAGGTCTCGATTACAGTAACGACCTTTGCGATCATTTGAAGTTGTGTAGATATCTCGCAAACGTAATATCCGACAACCTCAGTGTTGCAATCACTACAGTGTCTCGGGACACAGAAGTGAAAGATTCAACCGAATCTGAGTTCCCACATCTCAGTCACTGTTTCACAAGTATTCCTTTGTGCGAGTGGTTCTGTTCCTGGCATAATCTCTGCCATGATCCTTATTGCTTTTTGCATCGTGATTTTCCATGTGGCACCAGTATCATGAAATGGTTCTTCCTTGGCATTGTAAACACAGCAAGTTCTGCTCGAATCACTGTCACAGCAATCGGCATTTTTCCCGTTTTACTCCATGTAATATGTGCTTAGCAAACGCTGGGAAAATCAATCTATTTTTTACATAAAAATACTCTTCGTGGTGATCAGTTTCCTTCTTCAAACACCCGCTGTCTCACATCTTTGCGTTTCACATATCATAACCACCCTTTATCGGAGTAACCTCTCCCTCCCACAAGAACTAACTTGCCTAAACATTCACCCTCCCATTTCACTGAGGTACTGCGCAATATAATACTCACATTTGCACTGTTCATTCTGTACTGCTGCGGTCACTGTTTTGGGTGAAAGTGCTCAATCCCATGGTCGACATCTTCAAGCAATTCAATCCATTTAGATGCACCTGTTCTGTAATTAATCCTCGTGGAGCAGCTTTTACTGACACGGACAAGAGATCACTGGAGCATCGGGCTCAGCATAAGTGCACAGCGCAGGATTGAGCAAAAGATGCTTTATTGGAAACGGCAAGTTTCTGTGGCTTTCTCCAGTCGTTTATTTCATTTGTTCATTCGGTTCCCCCGAAATATTGCGTGCAGTTCTGCATCTCACATTACAGTAGTCATGTGATCGCACTGGAAACCGTGCAGAAATTGACCAAGTTGAAAAGTTTTGGTTATGAAAACAGATTGTTTTGACTGGGGTTGTTTTCTTAAGGCAGAGGAAACTGTGACGATACTTGTTTCATATGCACTAAGTAATGAGCGACATGGACAATGCAAGCTAAAAGAAACGTTTCCTCTTGACCGATCAATAGGGGCATAAACTGAAGTTAAGAGGTGGAAAGGGTTGGGGAGATATGCAGAAAAATCTCATCAGCAAGCGTATGGTTGAATCTGGATTCACTCTATGAAGAGATGCACAGAGGCGAACCCACATCACCTTCAGAAATACACGTATCTGAACTTGAGTTGTGTATGCAAACAAGGGTAAGTGATGAAAATGAATAAAGATAGTTAAGCGATTGCATCTAACGAAACCATGTACAACGACCTTGAGGGCTGTCATTCTACACATACGTGGTATTCGTGTAGCTGTCCGTGGTGGCGAGCAGTTCCATTATTTTTTTGCATCCTTCGCTGTGACCCGGCTTTGATTCTCAGTCCGGGAGTTGGGGTTTGTTTCGATTCTGACAACAACATCAGCAAAAGCAGACCACCTGCAAGTGGAGTGTTCTTAGTACCTCGGATCAATTAATGACATCGAGAAATGAGAGACGATATCCCAGTCTCTTAAAGAAGGGGGACGGTGCCTCGGCAGTCTCTGCTCATTCAAACAGTTCACTCTCCATTCTCCTCTGATTCTGATTCGTAACGATTTTCCCAAAATTGTCAAAGCTGAGACTTGGCTCTGTGTCTTGTTTCCTTCCCAATCGCAGGTGCCACAGTGAACCTCGGAAGGTTGACAGGTGTAAAGGGCAGCGCGAGTGACGAATTCAGCTTCCCCTCCCAGTGATGACTCTGGGATATTGACTCTGACGTTAGCAGGGACATTTAATGAAAGGGCCCTTGACCCTGCAGTTCAAGGTGCAAAACTCAATTGGGCTTCAGAACAGTCAGTTATTAGTGCAATAAAGTCAGCGCTGCCCGCAAGCCAGGTTGGAATCGAAACTCCACTCAGCAGATCTGTAATTCTGCACGTTATCCATTGTGCCACTAGCCCGATGTATGTGCTACATTGTGCGGTAAGTTAGCTTGTATGTGAATTTGAAGCCTGCCAGTCTTGCTCTTGAACCAAGTCGAAATCTTAACTACAATTTTTGGACCGTAACCAAGCGTATTATCCACTGTGACACTGCGCTTGCGCGTGCTTGAGGTTGGTATTCTCCAGAGTTGTGATCTAAACACGACATGACCAATCGTACTCATGTTCACAAGTTGAATAACCAGGAAAGATAACCACTGTTACTGCTTCATTCCAATCATCCACTCATTGCGCAGTGGGAGGTTTTGCAACGAAAAGACATTCAGCCTCATGAAACTTCCATTCACTTTGTGTCTACTCAGCCATTCAATGGTATCTCCGCTCATCTGATGAATTTCAAATTCACTTCACTGATTTTGCTCCATCACTTTTGATAAACTAATGCCTAATCACAACATCGCATTCAAGCTAATTTTCGAAGTTTGAAAGTACTTTAACGACCTGTGCGAGTTTACAAGAAATTCGATAAAATGAGCAAAAAAAAATCCTTCCTGCCAGAGCAGAGTTAGCCATATGAGAAAGGTTAGAGAGCGAAAACATTACCTCCGTTTCTCTCGGTGCAGATGTCAATAGAAGCTGCTCCAGGTAAAGTTGGAACTACCGGCTTGATGTCCCAATGCTCCCAGCTTCGTGTCAATGGAGGCTGCTGCAGTTCACGTTGGAGCTCCCAGGCTGATGCGACGTATACCACGTCAATAGAATCTGCTCCACGCGATGTTGGAACTCCCAGTTCCCGGCATTTCAATTCACTCTTTCCTTTCAACGAAATACTTCACACTCACTGATTTCATTACTGAACCCATATCTGCTGACTCATCCCCATCCCCATTTCCAGTTTGATCTTCGCTGTTGCACCATACAGCTTTTCGTATTCCAGGCTTGAAACCTCGCACTATATGATATTCCAGAGCAGTGGTCACTTGCTTGCATGACGCAATTGGTTAAGAAACCGAAGGGAAACTACATTTCTTTTGCAGAAATACGTTCCAGCAATTCCCTGCACTATTCCCTGACGCTTTCATTTTCTGGAGAACTATATCAATCTTCGCCTTCAATAAACTAAGTGATGAAATATCCATTGGCTCTGGAGATACTAAAGTTAACTATTCAGCCCACCATGATTTTGCATGTCTCAGTCACTGTTTGTCAAGTATTACTACTGTTCATGTAGTCCTGTTCCTAACATATCCTCTGCCACTATCTTTGCTGCTTTTTGCATTATGCTATTCCATGTGGTGCCGGTATCGTGCAATGTTAGCACTTGGCGTAGTGGCAGCAAAAAGATCATCTCCAATTTGACTTCCAGTATTGTCACTTGTTACCGTTTTATGCAGAGTAAGACATGCTTAACAAAAGCAGGAGCGAATCAATCTTTTTTGACATGAAAATATTCGTCGTGGTGATGATTTTGCTCCTTCAAACCCTCGCCCTTTCACATCTCTGCTGTCTATGTCTCAGGATTCATACCCACCAATTCTGGGAGATTTCTCCCCATCCCACGATCAGTAACCCTACTTTAGGTCGCTCCTCCAATTTCCCTGAGGCATTTGGCAATCAAGCACTCGCATTGACATTGTTCAGGCTGTGCAGCTGCAGTCAATGTTGTTGGGCAAACGTGAACCAATCCCACAATTAGGACCTTAAAACCAATCGATCCATTTACATACTGCTGTTGTGAAATCAGTGCTCATGTAGCAATTTTTACTGTCATGTACCGGAGATCACTAGAACATCATGCTCAGAAAAAACGACACAATGCAGTATTCAGCAAAGGGTGCTTTTTTTGGAAACGATCAGTTTCTCTGATCTAATTTCAATGGAGAAGAGGAGATTGTGAGGAAACATGATTGAAATGTGCGAAACAATGAGAGATGAAGGCATATTAGCCTGAAAGAAATGGTATCTCTCGGTCAAACGCCATGTGGCTTAGACTAAATGTAAGATACAGAAAGTTTTCAGTATATAAGCAGTAAAAACTTTATCCACCAGTGGTGGTGGATAAATCTGCAACTCATTTTGATGAAATCAACACAACCTTCTGAGGTATTCAGTCTGTATTTATCATGCTAAGTCATACAAGGCAAAGAGATGGAAAATGGAATGAGGATAGTGAAGCGGTTGTTTCTGCAAAGAACGCGTCCAACACATTTGAGAACTGTCACTCGACGTGCGTCTGACCGCTGTACTCGTCCCTGGTCGTGTCGTGGTTCTGAATTGGCACTTTTACCACTGCGGCCCGGGTTCAATTCCCCGTAAGGGCTGTTTTGCTCAGCATCAACTGCTGGGCATCTGTGATAGGATTCCTTTCAATGCTTCGAATCAATCAATGTCTCCACGAACATCAGAGTCAATGTTCCAGCCTCTTAAAGAAGGAGAAGGTGCTTCGGCACTCCATGAACCAACATGAGACTGAGATATTTAGTTTGTTTCCTTGCCATTTCGAGGAGCCGCAGCGATTGATTCGATGGCTCTGTGAAATTGAAAAGTGCCGATTCGCAGTGTTTGGGACTATTTGGTCTTCCTCACTTGTCATGACGCGGCGACATTGACTGTGATGTTCTCCGGGACGTGTACTGAAAGAGATTCTCGTGTCTGCATATCAGGAGCTCAAACTTCATCTCGGCTTCATAACAATGAGGAACATTAGGTTGTAAGTGTAATAAATACCTGCATTAACCTCGAGCTCGAGAGGAGTGAAACCTACAATGTTCAGATCTGGAGTCAGGCAAGTTAGACTTTGCACCACTTGTCCCACGTGTTCTTCACGCTTTCATGCTTCAGAGTTGTGATGTTAACATGGACAGGAGAAATAGCTGTCATTCAAAAATTTAACCAGGCAAGAAAATCAACACCTCTGCTTCAGTCCAATCCTCACCACTTAGTGTTTCAGCGCGATTTATAATGAAAACATATCTGTCATGATGAAGTTTCCATTCAGCCTCTTGTCTGTTCAGCCATTGAATGGGATCATCGGTGATTCTGTAAATTTAAACATTAGTTCCCTGCTTTTCCTCCATAAATCAAGATAAACTCGAGCATAATGGCAACATCAAATAGAGTCATAGAGTCAGAGAGATGTACAGCATGGAAACAGACCCTTTGGTCCTACTCGTCCATTTTGACCAGATATCCCAACCCAATCTAGTCCCATCTGCCATCACCCCGTCCATATCCCTCCAAACCCTTTCTATTCGTATATCCATCCAAATGCCTCTTAAATATTGCAATTGTACCAGCCTCCACCACTTTCTTTGGCAGCACATTCCATACACTTATCACTCTCTGTGTGGTAAAGTTGCCCCGTCGGTCTCATATATATCTTTCCACTTTCACCCTAAAACTATGCACTCTAATTTTGGACTCACAGACCCCAGGAAAAAGCTTTTTTTCTATTTATCCTATCTTTGACCCTCATAATTTTGAAAACCTCTAATAAGTCACCCCTCAGCCTCCGACGCTCCAGGGAAAACAGCCCCAGCCTGTTAAGCCTCTCCCTATATTGCAAATCCTCCAACCCAGGCAAAATCCTATTTGTTTTCTGAACCCTTTCAAATTTCGTAACTTCTTTCCGATGGGAAGGAGACCAGATAAGCACACAATATTCCAACAGTGGCCTAACCAATGTCTTGTACAGCCGCAACATTACCATCCAACTCATGTATTCAATACTCTGACCAATAAAGGAAAGCGTGCTAAAAGCCTTCTTCACTATCCTATCTTCCTGCGACTCCACTTTCAAGTTAAATTTCAAATATCAGAATCCTATGAACCTGCACTCCAAGGGCTCTTTGTTCAGTAACACTCCCTCGGACATTACCATTAAGTGTTGAAGTCCCGTTATGGTTTGCTTTCCCAAAATGCAGCACCTCACATTTATCTGATTTAAACTCCATCTGCCACTTCTCAGCCGATTGGCCGAACTTTTCAAGATCCTGTTCTAATCTGTGGTAACTCACTTTGCTGTCCACTACACCTCCAAATAAATGACAAAAAGTAGAGGACCCAGCACCGATCCTTGTAGCACTCCACTGGTCACGGGACTCCAGTCTGAAAAACAACCCTCCAGCACCAAACTCGGTCCTCCCCCTTTGAGCTAATTATATACCGTTAATTATTTGAAGTTTAGTTTGCTGGAATGACGTGCGTGCGTTTTCAGGAAATGTAATATCATGACACGAGCTGAAAATCGCTTGCTGCAATTTAAACAAATACGCAGTCAGTCTTATGATAAAAGTCAGAAAAAGAAAATATTGCCTGCATTTCTTTCTGCACAGATTCTCCTCCACGAGCTGTATCTTTCCCACATTTTCCCTTATTTTTGGGAGATTTCCTTGGGACAGATATTGACTGAATCTACAAACATGGTTCCTGCTAAATACTAATTCAATTCAGATTAAAATAACTGAGTATACTTTCTCCCAACTTGATGTCTCATTGCTCCGTGCTACTTATCAATACAATCTGCTCCAGGGGAGGTTGGAACTTCCAGCCTGCTGCCACAATGCCCCCTGGTTTATGCCAACAGAAGCTGCTCCATATAAGTTGGAGGTGCCAATCTGATATCACAATGCTCCTTGCTCCATGTCAACAGAAGTTCCTACAGGTGATTGTGGAGTCCCAGCCCCGGCATTTCATGCACCTTTACACCGTCACAGCGGGCTCATCCTCATGCCCATTTCCAGTTTGATCTTCGCTGCTGCGCCACTCAGTCTCTCTTAGTTTAGCTCTGGGAACACGAGATTATATGATATTCCACAACATTGGTTACTTATGTGGAATATCACAATTCTCCATTTCATAAATCAGAATTCACGCCCACGCATTTTCATAGATTTGCCTCACTTCCATGGTCACTAACCCTCCTTTACATCGCTCTTTCCATTTCACAGAGCCATTCCATAATCTAACGCGCACACTGGCACCGTTCTATCTGTGCTGCTGCTGTCACTCTTGATGGGTAAACGTGTCCAATCCCATCATCGGGAACATGAAACCACTCGATCCATTTCAATCCCGGTGGTTGTGAAATCAATCATCATGTTGGAGCCTTTACTGTCATGGACCAGAGATGACCTGCTACCAATTTGTCTTGACTTCCAGTATGGCACATCACTCTCTACGTTTCCATTAATGCCACTGACGTTGATCTTTTAAACCCTTTTCGAGGAGAAAGTGAGGACTGCAGATGCTGGAGATCGGAGCTGAAAATGTGTTGCTGGAAAAGCGCAGCAACTCAGGCAGCATCCAAAGAGCAGGAGAATCGACGTTTCAGCATGCCAGAAACGTCGATTCCCCTGCTCCTTGGATGCTGCCTGACCTGCTGCCCTTTACCAGCAACACATTTTCAGCTTTTAACCAGTTTGCCATGGTAAAATAAACACACACCAGGTCAACCATACTAGTCTAATTCTTGTGCTCGGTGGCTTTCAGTCTGATGTTAAGCTGACTGGTTTGTGATCTCTACTACCATGTTGCTCTCCCGACGCCATTCCTTCTATTGTGCTCCTCTTGTTGGTCTTGCCATGACTGATCAAAACAGTGCTCTTGAAATCACTTCAAAAATCATTTCGCATTACAATGACACACTACATTGGAGTTGTGAAAATCCACTGTTATTTCTACCCTTTTATTTGATCATTATTGAGAAATTAACTGTTATTAGCTCCACTATACCGCTAAGTTGTTCTGGTCTCTGTGGCATTCTTCCAGCACTGTCACTGCATTTTTTGTTCCTTCGCTGAATTTTTACAGTCGCGTTTAATATTCATTTAAAACATCGTTCCTCAGAACTGCAATTTTTCAATGGAGCAAAATCGCCAGCCTTTTCATTTAAAGTCCCCTCTAATGATATCAAAGGGGGAAAAATGAGAGTTTCAGCAGCAGACGAAATGAGATTCGGACGAGTTATCAATGTCAGCGTGTGGGGCACATGTGATCATGGTGATGATGAGATCCAATAGCGCAACCCAGCAGCTTTCATGCTAACATTTTTTTGGTGTTAGCTGCACAAATTGCCAGAGTCATTTCCCTTAATTTCGCAATGTCTTTTTGTTTTTGGCTTTTCTTTTCCTCCTGTAGTTCTCCCTTGATGGCAGATCAAAATGCCTACCATTCTTATACTCCAAAATCAGATTATCTCATTGGTTCGATGTTGGCAGAATAATAAATTCAAAATCTATTTGCTTTTAATTTACAGAGACGTAATTGAATCTCGATGGTTAAAGTTGAAATGTCGTCAAAATGGCAACCAACTCAGGTACGTATTTCACAGCCAAATGTTATATATTTTCAATTTTCCAGTAAACTCTGACACTGCTCTCGTAAGCTGTCAGTGCAGAACAACATTCTACCTCTCTTCAAGGTACACCACACACTTTCAACTTCATAACTCTCTGCAATTCCACATCAGGCTGTCACTGACCCACCACACAGAAAACCAGAAATACAGACCTCAAACAAAGGACAGTTATAAGTGAATAAATGAGTAGTAAAATGTGCCATGTCACAATCAAAGTGAAACAGGGGACAGAGAAAGATACTGGACTTGCCAGCACACAGAAAATAGTCAAGTATTTTGCAGGAATCTACATCATAGTCATGAGAATGAATTGATATAATTTTTTTAGATAACATGGTGATGGAGTAGAGTTCCATATTAACGCCAAGAAAAGTAGCCTGTAGTGTTTAGTGAAATGCAACACTGCTTCAGACTCTCTCATTCAGTGTAAAATCCATATTTGGCAGTGGGGGCGGGCGGGGTGGGGGGGGGGGGGGGTAAGGAGCGTTCGAATACAGAGAGCAGAAGAAGAGGAGTGGGAAGAGCACAGAGGAATGTGCTGGAAGCAGTGGTGGATTAATGGGGTGTAAGACCATGGACGGATTTGAAAACAAATCTGAGAATTATAAAATCAGTGGAGAGTCTTCCTGGGATCCAATGCAGATCAGTGAGTTTTATTTAGTCAGAACAGAAGGCAAGTCAAGGAGGAAATGACAAGCAGTTCGCTTAACATCTATCACATGAAAGCTTCTCATTTTTTTTTTAATACAGCTGTTGAGCAAGGCACTTGGACAAAGAAAATCAAGGGTATGACGAAAATTCAAGATACTTTGCGAAAGTGTAGTCAGATTTTACCAGATTATTGAAGTTCTTTGTGGAGCTATCGTGTGCTATGGATAAACTGCCATTTACTGACCCATTCGTGAGGCTGTCAAACTTCACTTGACGGCTCCCACCATCCTCCTCACAATATACATTCCGATCCAGTTGGTGTCATCAACAAGTTTGGAAAAATTACAAGAGGTCCAAATGTCCAAATCATGTATAATCGTTGGGAACAATTTGGTTCAAGCATTGAATCATAGAATCCCTGCAAAGCAGTCACGGCAATGAGGGCCTACTCTCTCCCTATAATGCTGCATTTAGCATGCCCAATCCACTTAGCCTGTACATTCCTGGATATGATGGGCAATTCATCTGAACCGTGAATGTTTGTACTGTGTGCAGAAATAGCAGCATCCGCAGGAATCCCATGCAGACACTGAGAATGTGTACACTTCATGTTGTCAATCGCGTGACGGAGGAATTGAACCCCGGTCTCTAGCACTGTGAGGCAGCAGTGCTGTCACTGATCCTTGTGTGACTCCACCAGTAACAGAACACCAACCTGAGAAAAGTGCGCTTATTCCTACTCTATGCTTTCCAGCTGGTAAACAATCCTTAATGAATGCTGGTACGTTTACAACAACCACATTGTATTTCGTGAAGTTGTGTGGGACCGGATAAAAAGCCTCCTGAACAAGCGAAACAGTGGGGTACCAACGTGAATTCCACTCCACAGGAGACGTTGTAGAGATCACATAACTTGAAATATGACACCCAGCGCATCCACATTCTCTCATTGTCTTCCTCTTTCTTCAACATTTTGGGATGAAGCCTGTCTGGTCTAATTGACTCAAACTTTAGTCCACTTAACTTTTGAAGTACCACCTCTTTCCTGTTCTTATTTGTTTTGCCCCTTGTTTCATATTGTTGGGACATTTAATCTCCTGATGAAGGGCTTCTGATTGGATGTTGACTGACGGCCTGTGCTTTTCCAGTACCACATTCTTCGAAACTGATTGCAAGCATTTGCGATCCTCACTTTCTCCTTTTCCACAATCCTGACATTTGCAAAGTTTCTCACTGTGCTGATTCCCTTTGCGTCTTGCCAGGCCAGATGATCAGCTGAAGCCTCACCCACACACACGTGCTCTGTTTCTCCCGACTTTCAAGAAGTTTGTACCTTTCCTGTTCAGAACACCATACTATTCATGATCGGATAAATGATGTGGCTCCGTCAGACTCTGCTGTGATCTTTGATCCAAATTTGCTGATTGCAGATCAATACTTCTAATACCGTGTAAAATTGATTTGAAGATTATAATTGAGAGAGAACCCATTCAAACATGCTCCGTCAAGTGCCTAAAAAACTCTTCATGTGGCTTAGTGTCAAGTGTTGCCTTTTCACATTCCTGTGAATCATTTTGGACATTTTGACAGATGGAAGACGGGGTAGAATTATAATCTTATGTTGTTGATTTGGATATCCATTGCAATTCCTTCATCATTTCCAGGTGTTTAACCTGTAACTCCTCACCTGCCAGTAATCTGGGACCACGTGCACTACGTGGACTGCAGCAGTTCAAGAAGATAATCCATCGACGTCTACACAGGCAATTAAAGATTGACAATATCAGCCAGTCTTACTCATGAAAGGGCTGGAGAGTGGGGTGAACTAATCTGCTCAGGAAACCGGCATGAACACGATGTGCTGTACTGTAAAGTTGGCAGGCGTTATCCCAAGTCCAAATGGCACTCCGTCAGCTCCTAGTAACACCAGTTCCATTGCTCTCGCCACCTGAACATGCTTAAGAGAGGATAAAAAAAAACATGACTGACAAGAGAAGTCAGGGAGAGGACAGAAACATAAGAAAAACACACCATCTGGAATAGATTAGTGAAACCTAGAGCATTTGGAAGGGTTCAATAACGAGCAGAGAACAACCGAAATGGCAAGATGAGTTATTAAGATTTACTACGTAAGTGTGTGAACTTGAAATATAAAGAATGGTGCAAGAGTTTGTTCACATATTTAAAAGGTTACAGAGAGAATAGTAAGGTAAAACAATGACTGCAGATGCTGGAAACCAGATTCTTGAGTAGAGTGGTGATGGAAAAGCACAGCAGTTCAGGCTGCATCCGAGTAGCAGGAAATTCCGACGTTTCGGGCAAAAGCCCTTCATCAGGAGTACAGGCAGAGAGCCTGAAGGGTGGAGAGATAAATGTGAGGAGGGTGGGGGTGGGAAGAAAGTAGAATAGAATACAATAGGTGAATGTGGTTGGGTATGAAGGTGACAGGTCAGTGAGGAGAGTGGGGGAAGGTAGCTTCAGGGCAGAGGAAATGACCTGGGAGTTGCAGTGGAAGAGATTCTTGTACAGAGAGGTGGAAAATTTCTTCAAGGCACGCATCCTTGCAAGAGGAATCGCAGTAGGGTTAAAGTCAACTCGGTAAAAACAATTACTGCAGATGCTGGAAACCAGATTCTGGAGTAGAGTGGTGCTGGAAAAGTACAGCAGTTCAGGCATCTTCCGAGGAGCAGGAAAATCCGACGTTTCGGGCAAAAGCCCGTCATCAGCAATTAAGGCAGAGCGCCTGAATGGTGGAGAGACAACAGAGAGAAGAGTGCAAATTGGTGCACTGGAGAAGACGTAATGGGGAACAACGAAATGGTGCAGTTTAACAAGTACTTTGCATCAGTTTTCACAGTGGAAGACAACAACAAAATTAGTGAATTAATAGACACGTAGGGAAGAAGTGAATGAAATGCCAACAATAACCAGAAGATGCCAGGGAAGCTGCAAGGTCTGAAGGGATTAAGTCACTGAGACCAGATGGACTGCATTCCTGATTTCTAAAGGAGATTGCTGAGGAGATTGTGGAGGCATTGGTCGTGATCATTCAGGAGTCATCGGCGTCAGGGTGGGCCCAAGATGAGTGGAAATTTTTAAATGCAACACCCCTGCTGAAAGAAAGGGGAGAGGCAGACACGGCCTACTTTCGGCCATGCTAACGACAGTGTTGCACAGTATTTGGAAATGGATGGTAAAATACAGCAAAGTCTGCATGTCTTCATCAAGTCGACGTCATGTCTGACAGCTATGCTAGATCTCTTTGAGGAAGTATCAAGTAAGTTAGGCAAAGCAGAGCCGGTGGACGTGATCTAATTCAATACTCATAAGTCATGTGATAAAGTGCCATACAGTAGACTGCTAAATAAGGTAAAATCATGCTGTTAGTGACAAGGAGGGGATTGGCTGACTGGCTGAGTGAGAACAGAGGGGTCTTTTACAGGATGGCAGCTACTGATTTTTTTAGACTTGCACACCCATCGGTGTTGAGAGCATAACTATTCACGTGACACGTAGTTGAAGAGTCAGGTCGTGCCAAGAAAGCTGGGAAACTTCATAAGATGCTAGGCAGGCAAAGAGAGTGGGCAATTAAGTGGTAAATGCAATACAAAATGGGATGTGTCAGGGTATGCGGTATGAGAAGAAGAAGGCAGGCTTCGACTAATTTCTGTTCACGGAAAGCCTTCAGAAATCCGAAGCACAAAGTGACTTGGGAGCCCTCGATCAGGCAGGTTCAGTTGGAATTAAGGAAGGAAAATTCAATTTTATAATTCATATCAAGGGGCCTCGTATACAAGAGCAGAGTTGTCCAGTTGAGCATTCACATCGTCGTGGTCAGACTGCATTTGGAATATTGCAGGAAGTTAGGCCCGATATCTAAGGGTATTTCAGAGTCCTACAGCAGTTTAACAGACCATTCACTCCATATATACCATGCAGAATTCATTGCCAAATTAAAATAGACCCGCCTGCCTGCCGTTGGCCCAAAAACGTCCAATACATTCCTAATCAGTTACTTATCCAAATGACTTTTAAATAATTTAACTGTAGTTGCATCCATCACTTCTTCTAGCGGTTTATTGCACACAGTGACCAACTGGTGTAAAACAAAAGCTGCCAATCATGTCCTTTATAAATCTTCCTTCTCGTACTTTAAACATATGCCCCTGGATTCGACCTCCCTCACCTTTGATAGTAATCTTATTTATGCTCCTCGTGATCTTACAAATCTCGAAAAGGCCAAACGTCGAAGTCCTCTGCTCCAGTGAAAAAGAAACCGCAGCCTATTTTTATAACAGAAGACTTCCATTCATGACATCATCCTGGTAAATACTTTCTGAACCCTCTCCAATATAATAAAATCCTTCTCATAACGAGGAAACGAGAACTGCACACAATACTCCAGAAGATATGATGACATTGGAGAGGGTCCGAAGAAGGTTTAACGGAATGATCCTGGGGGGAAGAAATGCTTGTCATAAAATGCTGAAAACTCGGAGGCTGTACTTGATACAATTTAGAAGTTTGAGGAAAATCTGATTGAAACTTAAACAATACGGAGAGGGGCAATTAAAGTGGCTGTGGAGAAGATTTCCAACTCGCACGAGAGACCAGGAGCCGACTGCACATTATATAGAGAAAGGATGACCATTTTGAAGTGAGATGCGGAGGAATTTCTTCAGCAAGAGGCTAGTCATTCTTTAGAACCCTTTGCCGTAGAGGGCTTAGTGGTCAAGTCATTGCAATTTTTCAAGACAGACATAGATAGGTCCCTGATTGATGAGAGGATCAACAGTTACAGGAGATGGCAGAAAGCCAAAGAATGAGGTTGAGAAACATATCTACCATGACCAAATATTGGAGAGGTCTCGATGGGTTGAATGGTCTAATTCTGCTCCTTTATCTTGTGGCCTTCTCGCTATTCCGTGTGACTTTAATCTGCCCATAGACTGAGCAAGTCAGATCAGTAACAATACTATGGAGGAGACTTACGTGGTGTATGTATGAGATAGTTTTCTGAGTCGCTACATTAAGGACAAAATGGAGGACACCTTTGTAATCATTAAAAATGCGGAAATAGGGAAAACACACCGGACCATCAACTCCACGCTAACAGGAATCCGATTCACGAGAGAGGAAGAGAAGGACAACCAACTCCCATTCCTAGACGTGATGGTACAGAGAACACCGAACGGAGAATTCACTACAAGGGTATACAGGAAAGCCACACACACAGACTAAGTCCTCAACTACGAATGCAACCACCCCAATACACACAAACGAAGTTGCATCAAGACACTATTCAAAAGGGCCACAACACACGGCAGCACACGAGAACTGCAAAAAGAGGAAGAGGATCACCTATACAAGGTATTCGCCAAAAACGCAATTTCATCAACAGATGCCGAAGGGAAAAACAACTGAACGAGGACATGCTGCAACCTAAAGGACTAGCCACACTACCATACATCAAGAACATCTCTGAACTGACAGCCAGACTACTGCGACCACTAGGACTTTGTGGGCGGCACGGTGGCACAGTGGTTAGCACTGCTGCCTCACAGCGCCAGAGACCCGGGTTCAATTCCTGCCTCGGGCGACTGACTGCGTGGAGTTTGCACATTCTCCCCGTGTCTGCGTGGGTTTCCTCCGGGTGCTCCGGTTTCCTCCCACACTCCAAAAAATGTGCAGATTAGGTGAATTGGCCACGCTAAATTGCCTATAGTGTTAGGTGCAGGGGTAAATGTAGGGGAATGGGTCTGGGTGGGTGCGCTTCGGCGGGTCGGTGTGGACTTGTTGGGCCGAAGGGCCTGTTTCCACACTGTAAAGTAATCTAATCTAATCTAATCTAAAGACTTATAACAGCACACAAGCCAACAGCCACACTCAGACAACAACTCACCAGAATGAAGGACACGATACCCAGCATGAGAAAAACTAATGTAGTGTACAAAATCCCATGCAAGGACTGCACAAAACACTATATAGGACAAACAGGAAGACAGCTAACGATCCGCATCCATGAATACCAACTAGCCACGAAACGACATGACCAGCTATCCCTAGTAGCCACACACGCAGACGACAAGCAACATGAATTCGACTGGGACAACACTACTATTATAGGGCAAGCCAAACAAAGAACAGCCAGGGAATTCCTAGAAGAATGGCACTCATCCACAAACTCCATCAACAAACACATCGACCTGGACCCAATATATCGGCCACTACAGCGGACAGCTGAAACTGATAACCGGAAGCGGCAGGGACAGGCCACTCTAAATGCCGGAGGAAAAACCACAGAAGCGCTTCACAGGAGGCTCGCAAGCACTGAGAATGTCACCGAGACAGGGGACGAAACGTTTGCAACAAAAACTTCCAGCTCAGCGAACAGAACCACAGCAACGAGCACCCGAGCTAATCGCTTTGGATTAGCATCATCAAGACTTCTTCTTACCTCATTAAAAAATCGCCAGAAAGTTCACCACAATTTTCTATGAACAATTCTATTTTAACTTTCCTGAATGAAACACATATTTCTTCACGTGGCACCTCATTTTGTCTGGCATGACTGTTTGCAACATTTTTCATACAGCTTTAAAAGGTTATTCTGTCAGTACTGAATTAATTGACAAAACGTTTCTCATGGCAAAGCGTGCATACATTTTAAAGATGAGGAAATGTGTCTGAATGAGTTGTGACTTGGACATTAGTTATCGTGAATACAAAGTAAAGACAATCAGGTTGTGATGGTGTTGACCTCTACCACACTTTCAGAAGCTGCCTGACAAGCTGAATACTTCCAGCATTTTCTGTTTTTTTTGAAAATATATATCAGATTGCCAGTATTTGGCTTCTGCACTTGTTTTTGGGACAAAAGGGATGAAAAGTGGGTCGGAAGCAGGAGCAGTCACCTCCTTCAGTCATGCATCTCCCAGCACTTCCTCTGGTTTTGTAATTTTGTGAAAACACTAGCTGGCTTGAATATTGGATTTTAATGATAATCTAAGTGTTTACACGTTACTCTTTCTGCTCAAATATGAAATTAAAAAATTTCATCAATTTATATCAATTTCACAATTTATGTGTGCATGTCCAGGTCATAATTCTACTTTTGAGGGGAAGGCAGCATTTCATATTGGTAACAATAAATGATAACGATTCGCAGGCCATGGCTGTGAGAGCACGGAATCCAAATGACTGGATTCCAGGGACAGTCACTGTGTCTATCAACATGGACACTGTCTGATTCGGCATTACAGTCTCCCATCCTTCTGCACATGATGCCTTCAGTTCTGTCTTGGTTTTGTTTCGATGCACGGGTTCTAATGCACGGGCTATCCAATCATCTATTATGTTGCTTTTTCTAAAGAGTGAGAATCCTTCTCTCAGAGCACACCGCCTCCGTAGCTCAATGCTTAGATAGGGGAGGAATACGGACAGGGGAATGGCTGAATGCTTCCTTTCTTTGCTGCAACCAAACTCTGGTGTTGAAATTTGAAATGGGACAAAATAAGCCAAGTGAGTGCAATCCTATTTTCTGGCTGATCTCTCCAAAGGCCACAGTCACTTCGGCAGAACGTTTCTGTGTGTTTGCCTCTGTAAGTGAAATGGGGTTTAGATCACCGAGGGGGTGTGAACACAGGTTATCTATCTTAAACTTCAGTCGCATGCATTGTAAAACGTGCCTGGATGATAGCATTGCGACGAGTGCTTGAAACATTTGAGAACACAAGGGGAGAGGCCAAGAGCTGAAAACTTTGATGATGGGCCTCTTCCCATTCTGTGAACAGTCGATGAGTTGCTCAAACTTATGTACTGATAAATTAAACGTCGTATGCTTTGGCATTAAGAAGCAGTTCAACAGCTTGCGAGGCAGCAGTGGTGATGTATTGGTTAAGAGTCGGTGTTTTCTTCACTGCGGCCAGGGTTGGGTGCCTGGTCAGGGAATCAGGTTATATTGTTGCTGACAGTGACAACAACGACAGTGGAGCAGCTCTGATGGGAATGCCTCAATATCTCAGACCAGTTCATGCCTCTAGAACATCAGAGATCATGTCCCTGCTCCTTCAAGAAGGGGAAGGTACCTTGACAGTCTCTGCTCATTCGGTCAGTTCATCCTTCATTCCCTTAAAGATTCACAGAGTTGAAACGGGGCTCTTTTAAATTGTTTCCTTAAAACTCCCACGGGTTGCAGGTATTGGATTGGTTTGAAATTGATAATGTGCACAAGAGCACCGTGCAAGACGCTCCTATCTTCCCCTCCTCTGACAGCGGTCTGAGATTGACTCTGATATTCTCGGTTTCATTCATCGATCGGAGACATTAATCGGTATATTAAGAAGTGCCACAAATAATTCAAACAGAATGAAATTATTTCAAATGTTCTGGCTACAAAGTACTCAGAAACAGCTCATTTTTGAGAGATATTTAGGAAAACCGAGTTTAAGAAGATAAACAGCTTGCTTTGCAAGATGCTTCCAATGAAGACGTCAATTCTTTTGAACGATTCGGTGGAATTTTAGTTCTTTCTATTACCACAGACACATCTTGCGAGAGTGACAAATGCCTCAGAAAATTAGGAATTTAACAATTTGGCTACTTCTTCCTTCACTTCAGACTTGAAAACCAGAGCCTGATTACGTGAGCAAAGAGGTAAACAGGCACCAGGCTGCCATTCGAGAACAGGCCCAGCCATTAAGAATTGATACACGTTGAATGTATACCTCCTGAGGCAGCCTGGTTTCCTGTAATCTCCCATCCTCCTGCCTGTTTACTTTGGATTCCTCTAGTTGCGTTGTCGTTACATAGGAAGAGAAGCATTAAGCCGCTTCCCGTACGTCTCCTCCCCAACTGTTTCCCTGTTACTCTACGGCTTCTATTCTCTCATGTTGCTCTTCCTGCCAAACTGGAGCATTCTTCGCGTCAGCTGCTTGTTATCCACATGTTCCTCGAAGGAGAAACACCGAAGTGGAATTCCAAACTCAAACAGATTAGCCCTGGAGAAAACTACTTCACGCTTTTTCATCAGAAATAATTACCACCTTATGATTATCTTATATGTCTCTATTAAGTCACCTCTCAACCTTCTTCTCGCCCACTTAAACAGCGTCAAGTCCATCAGCTTTTCCTCGTAAGGTCTTCCCTTCATACCAGGCAACATCCGAGGAAATCGGCACGCTTTCCAAAGTTTCCACATCCTTCTTATAATGTGGTGAACAGAACTGTACACGATACTCCAAGTGCGGCCGCACCAGAGTTTTTTTACAGCTGTC
Organism: Chiloscyllium plagiosum; assembly: GCF_037043375.1. NCBI lineage: Eukaryota > Metazoa > Chordata > Chondrichthyes > Orectolobiformes > Hemiscylliidae > Chiloscyllium > Chiloscyllium plagiosum. The sequence continues at coordinate 67,856,669 of NW_028270177.1, forward strand.
GCATAACCTCATGGTCCCGAAACTCGATCTCTCTATTAATGAAAGCTAAAACACTGTATGCCTTTTTAACAACCTTGTCAACCTGGGTAGCAAATTTCAAGGATCTCTGTTCCTGAACACCGAGATCTCTCTGCACATCTCCACTTCCAAGATACTTACCATTAGCACAATACTTTGCATTACGGTTACTCCGACCAACAAGAATCACCTCACACTTGTCCGCATTAAACTCCATTTGCCACCTCTCATCACAGCTCTGTAGCTTATCTATGTCTCTCTGTAAACTATAACATCCGTCGTCACTATCCACAACTCCACCGACCTTAGTGTCGTCTACAAATTTTCTAACCCACCCTTCTACGCCCTCATCCAGGTCGTTTATTAAAATGAAGAGCAGCAGTGGATCCAACACCGACCCTTGCGGTACACCACTGGGAACTGGTGTCCAGGATGAACATTTCCCATCAACAACCGCCATCTGTCTTCTTTCAGCAAGCCAATTACTGATCCAAACTGCTATGTGTCCCGTAATCCCATTCCTCCGCATTTTGTACAACAGCCTACTCTGGGGAACCTTCTCGAACGCCTTGCTGAAAACCAGATACACTAAATCAACCGGTTTACTCTCATCTATCTGTTTGGTCACCTTCTCAAAGAACTCAATAAAGGTTGTGAGGCACGACCTACCCTTCACAAAACTGTGCTGACTATCCCTAATCAAGTTATTCTTTTCCAGATGATTATAACTCCTGTCTCTTACACCTTTTCCAACACTTTGCGAACAACTGAAGTAAGGATAACTGGTCTGTAATTACCAGTTTGTCTCTACTCCCCTTCTTGAACAGGTGAACCACATTTGCTGTCCTCCAGTTTCTGGCACTCTTCCTGTGGACAATGACGATTTAAAGATCAATGTCAAAGGCTCGGCAATCTCCTCTCTGGCTCCCCAGAGGACCCTAGGATAAATCCCGTCCGGCCCAGGGGTCTTATCTACTTTCACACTCTGCAGGATTTCTAATAGCTCTTCCTTGTGAACCTCAATCCCACTTAGTCTAGTAGCCTGTACCTCAATATTCTCCTCGACAACATGGCCGTTTTCTAGGAGAATACTGTCGAAAGATATTCATTTAGTGCCTCCCCTGTGCCCTCTTCTCCACACACAACTTCCCACTATTATCATTGATTGGCGCTAATCTTACTCTTGTCATTCTTTTATTCTTTAAATACCTGTAGAAAGCCTTAGGGTTTAGTCTGACCCTATCCACCAACAATGTCTCATGTCTCCTCCTGGTTCTTCTGAGCTCACTCTTTAGGTCTTTCCTGGCTGTCTTGTAATCCTCAAGCGGCCTAACTGAGCCTTCACATCTCATCTGAACATAAGCCTTTTTCTTCCTCGTGACCAGAGATTCAACTTCCTTCATATACTACAGCTCCCGCGCTCTACAGCTTCCTTCATGCCTGGCAGGTGCATACTTATGTTTGACACTCAGGAGCTTTTCCTTGATTAAGCTCCACATTTCTAATGTGCCCAAAACCTGCAGTTTCCTTCCCCATATGATGCTTCCTAAATCGTGCCTAATCGCAACGTAATTGCCTTTCCCAAGCTGTAGATATTGTCCAGTGGTATGCAGCTGTCCGTTTCTATCACTAAAGTAAACATAACAGAATTGTGATCGCTATCACCAAAGTGCTCACCTATTTCCAAGTCTAACTCCTGGCCGGGCTCATTACACAGTACCAAATCTAATGTGGTTTCACCCCGTGTTGGCCTGTCTACATACTGTGTCAGGATGCCCTCCTGCACACATTGGACAAAAACGGATCCATCTATAGTACTCGTACTATAGTGTTTCCAATCAATATTTGGAAAGTTGAAGCCCCCCATGACAAGTACCTTGTCTGTCTCATTGCTATCGAGAATCATCTTTGCTATCCTTTCCCCAATATCTCTGGAAGTATTCGGAGGCCTATAGAAAACTCCCAACAGCGTGACCTCTCCTTTCCTGTTTATAACCTCAGCGCATACTACCCCAGTTGATGAGTCCCCAAACATCCTTTCTGCAACTGCAATGCTGTCCCTTGACCAAGAATGCCTCTTCTACCATCTTCTCTGTTTAGATTAGATTAGATTACTTACAGTGTGGAAACAGGCCCTTTGGTCCAACAAGTCCACACCGACCCTCCGAAGAGCAACCCACCCAGACCCATTCCCCTACACCTAACACTAGAGGCAATTTAGCATGGCCAATTCACCTAACCTGCACATACTTTGGACTGTGGGAAGAAACCGGAGCACCCGGAGGAAACCCACGCAGGCACGGGGAGAATGTGCAAACTTCACACAGACAGTCGCCCAAGGTGGGAATTGAACCTGGGTCGTCTGGCGCTGTGAGGCAGCAGTGCTAACCACTGTGCCACCGTGGCGCCCTCTGTTCTTACTGAAACATCTAAATCCTGGGACCTGCAACAATCATTCCTGTGCCTGCTCTATCCATGTCTCCGAAATGGCCACAACATCGACGTCCCAGATACCAACCTATACTGCAAGTTCATCCACCTTATTCTGGATGCCCCTGGCGTTGAAGTAGACACACTTCAAACCAACATCTTGCTTGCCGGTGCCATCTTGCATCCCTGATACTTGATTTCGGCTCTCCATACTCTCAACCTTTTCTATACTCGAACTACAATTTTGGTTCCCATCCCCCTGCTGGATTAGTTTAAACCCACCCCCAATAGCCTTAACGAATATCCCCCTCCAGGATATTGGTACCCTTCTGGTTCAGACGAAGACAATCCTGCTTGTGCAGGTCCCACCTACCCAGAAAGAGCCCGAATTATCCAAGAATCCAAAACCCTCCCGCCTGCACCATCCCTGTAGCCACGTGTTGAACTCCAATCTCTCCCTATTCCTCGCCTTACTAGCACGTGGCACGGACAAACAAACAGAGACAACAACTCTGTTCGTCCTAGCTCTAAGCTTCCATCCTAGCGCCCTGAATTTCTGCCTTAAATCCCCATCTCTCTTCCTACCTATATCGGTTGTGCTCGATGGACCATGACCTGGGGCTGCTCCTGTTCCCACTTAAGGATCCCAAAAACACGATCAGAGACATTACGAACCCTGGCACCTGAGAGGCAACACACCAACAGTGAGTCTCTTTCGTCCCCACAGAACCTTCGATCTGTCCCCAACTATGGAGCCCCCAATGACTACTGCTCTGCTCCTCTCCCCCCTTCCCTTCTAACCAGCAAGGACAGACACTGTGCCATAGCCCTGTGTCCCACTGCTTTCCCCTGGTAAGTCGTCCCCCACAATAGTATTCAAAACGGTATACTTATTGTTGAGGGGAATGGCCACAGGGGATCCCTGCAGTGCCTGCCGGTTCCACTTCCGTCCCCTGACTGTAACCATTTTGCCTTTTACTTGTACCTGAGGAGTGACTACCTCCCTGTTACTCCCCTCAATAACCCTCTCTGCCTCCCGAATGATCCAAAGTTCATACAGCTCTAGCTCCAGTTCCATAACGCGGTTTTCGTGGAGCTGGAGTTGGGTGCACTTCCCGCAGGTGTAGTCAGCAGGGACAGTAGTCATGACGCTTACCTCCCACATTCGGCAGGAGGAACATTCAAATGCCCTCACCTCCATTCCCACGATTCTAAATTCCCAAAGAGACTGTTGAAAAAACAAAGAATAAAAAAAACTCGTTATCTTACCAATCTCACATTACCCACACTTCAACCTACCTATCATACTCTCAGATACCTTGCCTTCTCCTATTTGTCTCTGTACCGCCTCGGTTCACAAACCTCATTCCAAATTAAGAGCTCTTGTCTGAAACGTCGATTCTCCTGCTTCTCGGGTGCGATCTGCCCTGCTGTGCCTTTCCAAGTCCACAATCTCTACTCAGTTTAGAGGCAGTGGATTTGTGTTGGGGACTGAAGATAGAGGCCTCACTTTTCCACGATTCAATTGTAGGAAATGTCTGCACCAACAGGACATGATATCAGAGAAGTCCGGACAGTGTTTGACCTCAAGCGAACAGGGATTTGATGGTGATCACATCCACCTGTTGACCTGCTCCTTCTCAGAAGTGGAGGCTGTGTGTCTGAAAGATTCTTGCAAATTTCCTGTCAAATTGTTGGTTCCTAAATCCCTTAACTGCAATCCTAGCTTCAGGCACAATCCACAGTCTGTGAGAGACTCTTTCTCATTCTCTTGATTTAAAAAAAAACTTATAACATCAATTTCACAGCATATTAGAAGGGGAAGTTTTAATAAACAATCATTCCACCATGAAAGATGAAGTCGCGCATTTTATCCGAAATAGAACTTGATCAGAGTTTGAACATGGAAGGAAAAGGCTCCGGTTACGGTGGGAGAGAATCGTTCACTTGTTGTGTGTGTGGACAAGGCTTCTGCACCCACCAGAGCTCACAAACTACAAATGTAGTCATATTTACGTGAGACTGTAGACAAGTGATGATTCATTTCTCCATCTGAGCTGAAACCCCATGAAAGCAATGACATCAGGAACAAGCTCAATGTGTGGGAAGGGATACACTCCTTCTCTGACCCACTGCGACACCTGCTCGATCACAATGACGAGAAATCATTTCAAAGTCTGGATTGCGGAAAATGCGATAACACGTCCTGTGATTGGATTATCCAATACGATGCTCATACCTATGAGAAACCTTTCATATGTCCAGACTTTCGAAAATATTATCATCCCTCTGTGCAGTTGATGCATTGGAAATGTGCTCACACGAATGAAAGTCCTTTAGAACTTCTGGGAGCCTGGCGTCCGATCCATGTGCTCACCCAGAGGACAGACATCTTCAATTCCACAACTGTGGGACGTGCTGCAAATGTCCGATCGACGTGAAGTCCCATCAACATTACTAACTGGTCTTTTCAACGCCCAGACCGTGACTAGTGTTGCAAATGTTTCTGGGGACTGACATGGCATCAACGTATTCACAAAGAAGAGACCCTTCAAATGCTGAGATTGTGGTAATCACTATACAAGTTCCTTCGGATCGTTTAATCATGAACGTCTTCACATTGTGGAGAGACTATCAAATATCCGGTGTGTGGGATGTGCTCTCCAGTCTCTGCAGGACTGCTGTTCCATCGACATTTTCACAAGTTGAGAGACACTTCAATTGTTTTCACTGTGGGACTAGGTTCGGGCGATCATCTCAACTCTCAGTACACCAGCGAGTTTGCAGTGGGCAGAACGTATTTTCATGCTTCATTTGAGATTAGCTCACTCATCGACTCTGCTGAGACCGCAGAGAGATCCACTGGGGGAAGGAATTCACTCACTCATCGAGCCTGCTGAGAGAGCTCAGAGCGCAGAGTTCAACTGCAATTGGACTTTGTTGTTCGTGACATTTAGGACTGAAAGCAAAGTTTTAAAATTTTAGATAAATGTCAAACAAATCAATTTTGTATTCAATCGCGTACGAGAGATCAATATAAGGATGGGGTTCCGTAGTACTTGAAGCATCAACAGAGGTTCTTAAGGACAAATGTAATAGAATTCTATGAGGAGGTAATGAGCAAGTGAGAAACAGTATATTCTGTGAATGTGATCAGCTTGAATTCGCAGCTGGCATTTGTCAAGGTGCAGTATAGGAAGCTGCGAAATAAGGGTCTATGGTGTCAGGGGCAAAGTACTGGCATGGCTTGAGTTTTGGCTGACTGGCTGAAAACAGTTGGGTGAAAGAGTCTTTTCCAGGATGGCAGCGCGTGACGTGTGGGGTTCAGCAAGAGTCAGTTTTGGCACCACAACTATTCCCATTATGCGTCAAAGGACCTGAGAGTTTTATTGATACTTTGCAGAATACACAACAACAGGTGGAAGGACAGATAGTTTTGAGGAAGTGGGCAGGCTGCAGAATGACATGGACTTTATGAATGCATGGATAAAGAATTGTTGCAGTTAGAACACTGAGTGGAAAAGAGAGGTCATAAAGTAATGGCATGATTAGAGGCATACACTATTTTGTGATGGGGAAAGGCTTCAGAGATCCCTCGGTTAAAGGCACTTGAGAGACCTAGTTGAGGTTTCTCTTATGTTTAACATGCAGGTTCTGTTGGCCGTTAGGAGGGTAAATGCAATGTTGGCATTCATTCAAGCGAGTTAAGAACCAACTGCAGAGGTTTGCAACTGACGCGAGAAGAGGCTCTTGTCAGACGCATTTGGATTATCTGGAATAGCTTTTGACCTCATGTCTAAGGGGAGATATATTATGAGTGGTGGATAGGAGGTTTACAATGGCTGACACAGTGGTAGCACTGCTGACTTCCAGCCTGAGCAACGGGGGTTTAATTTCTTCATCGGGCGACTGTCTGCAGTTTGCACGTTCTTTCCGTGTCTCCGTGAGTTTTCTCCACAGAAGGAAAATACGTTGTTGACGTCATTTGGCCATGGGAAATGCAGAGTTCCAGGAATCGGGTAGAGGTGTGAGCTTATGTGCAATGATCTTTGAATGTTTCATGGGTTCTTCTTGGGCTGATTTGCCTTTTTGCACATTGTCAGGATTCTATTAGAACAACGTTGATCGCAGGGATGAAGGACTTGTCGTCTAAGAATTTATTATTTTAAAAAATCACAATTTCCATGTAAACATGCGATCTCAAGTCAATCTCATGAACAACATGAGGAGTGGAGGGGCATTCTTCAAAGGAAATCATGAAGGCAAAGCGAGCATATTAGATAGGCTTAGCACATAAATTTAAGGATAAAGTAAAGATATTTTATAAGTACATTCAGTGCTCGTGACCAAATCGGATCCCAGGAAGATGCAAGAGCTAACATTTGTCTTGTACCTCAGCAGATGGTAGAGACACTAAATGTTCATTTCACATTAGTGAACGAAATGGAGGCTACAAACATTGATGTTTTGAAAGTAGTTCACATTGAAAAGAGGAAGTTCCGGAAGACTTGGAAAATATAAAATTTCTCTGGGATCTGATCTCGTGCAGCAAGGGCTTTGTGGGAAAACAGGGAAATAAACTGTTGGGCCCTTGGTAGAAATATTTGCATCACCTATTACTGCAAGGGATGTGCCCAATAAATAGGGTGTAGTTTTGTTGAGGAAGGGATGAATGGAGAAAACTGAAAATGATATACCTGTGAGGCATGCTAAGGTCGTGGGTAACTTGTTGGAAGCAATTCTGAGCAATCGGATTTATATGTATTTTGAGAGACGAGTAATGAATAGGGTTAATCAGTTTGGTTTTGTGCGAGGGAATTTCTGTCCCACAAACATAGTTGGGTTATTTGAGGACGGAAGCAAGAATATTGATGAGGACTAAGTGGTAGGCATTGTTCAGTTGGAATCTAATAAATCCTTTTAAAAGGTTCCACAAGGTTGATTAATTTTTAACATAGAATTCAACGTAAGCTTTACAATTAGATATAAAATTAATTTAATGGTAGAAGGCATGAACGGTGGTGGAAGTTAGTGTTCTGACTGGAGGACTGTTACCAGCTGTGTTCCACAGGGTTCAATACTGAGCCCACTTTCGTTTTTCATTCATACAAATGATTTATATAAAAATGTATAAAACATGGTCAGTGAGTTTGCAGATTATATCAAGATTGGTAGTAGAGTGGACAGTACAAAAGATTGTGTCAGATTGTAACAGTAGATTATCAGTAAAAACTACTGAAGTCATTTATTTGATTTATTTGATTTCCTCTTGCTAATCAAATGCTGGACCCGGCAGCTCGAACGAAATCAGAAGCACTGTGGTCAAAGCAAACGTTCACACTCGAGGAAATACCCAGGAATCAGGGTGATGTTACTGAGCAATTACCTGTGTGTGATAATATCACCCACATGAATACACAGCATTTGGGTTTGCGCAAACAGGTGATCTCGACAAAGAATGTGAATGTCTGTGGAGAAATCGAAAAGGAGATTTATCAAAACAGTCAAAGAAAAGCGGAATATTATATCTTAGTTCAGGGTGAAGAAGTTGAAGTTGTTCTACAGAGATCAAAAACTATTCAGGTGTGATTTGTTCAACATACCAAGGTTTTAATACGTTCAGGAAGTTAGAGGAAGAGCAGCTGTTCCCGTTTCATGGGAAACAAATTTATGATATTGTGCAAGAATTACTGCGAGTCAGAAGGTAAAACTTCCATGTTGCTTTTGTCTTAGCGAATAAAGTGCCATGATTTAATCTTGATACATAATTTGGTTTCCGTGTTCGAATCTGTAAATCCTCCTCTGACTAGGTGTAAAATAATTTTGCAAAGGTCATCTTAGTCTGGGACTGAAGTTCAGAAAAGAAGAAATATTTCTGTATTTTTGGAGCTTGCTGTGTTTACATTCTCCCTGCCTCACTCTGTGTAGAAGGACTTAAAAGCTCCATTCCTGTCAGCGCAGGTGAGACATTTTCAAAACCAGCAAATATTATCACCCACAATGCTTGACTTCAATTGTCACCACTTTGTGACACGGTGCGTTTCATTTGCAAAGAAAGCACATTTAACCCCATGAAGTTTCCTTTGACCCTTTGTCTGCCCGTCCACTCAATTTGATCACTGCTGTTCTGATAAATTTCACCTCTACTCTCCTGTTGGTCTTCCGTAATTCGACGGAACCTCGAACCGAATCCTAACTTCATGCTAATTTCTGGTTGTTTATTTTACATCAATGACCAGACCAGAACAAGCTTGCAGGAAATTGAATAACACACAAAAAAAAATTAAAAATATCCTTCCAGAAAATTAACCGACTGCAGTGTCAGAATATGAGAAATGTCAGAGTGCAATGATATTTAGTCCATTTCATAATGCACAGATACTCCCACACGAGCTGAGTCTTTGCAAAATGTTTATTTACAATTGTGACAATTTCCTGGGGAAGATCCTCCCTCAATCCACAAAAATGTATGCTGCCGAAAACTATTTCAGTTCAGATTGAAATGGCTCAGGGTACTTTCCATCAACCCAAAGTTTCCTGCGCCATGTCAATTGAAGTGTATCCAGATGAGGTTAGAACTCCCAGCCTCTTTTCCCAATGCTCCCTATTCCATGTCAACAGAAGTTGCCCCAGCCGAGTTTGGAGCTCCCAGCCTGGGCTTTTCACGCGCCTCTCTGCATTCAGAGAAGGAATGCATACTCACGGACTTTGTCACTGGCAGATTGAGTAGAGATCCACGCCTTCATTCCACTCCCAATTTCCGATCGGATCTTTGCCACTGCACCACTAAATTTCTCTTATTCCAGACCTGGGAACCGGTGTGATGTGAGTGTTCAACAGTTGTTACTACGTGGTCTCTCTGTACTGATAAAGTAACGATGTGAAACTTCGTTGTTTTTGAGACTTACATTTCAACAATTTGTGTACTATCGCCTGTACATTTAATCTTTGCTAGAAATCTATTGAACTCAGTCTTCAACATTCTCAATGATGGAATCTCCACAGCCAATGAGGGCATCGAAGATGACAATTCATTCCAATCTCAGTTCGTTGTCCTCTTGTGCAGGTGGTGCTATTCCTCGCCAATCTCAGCCATTGCATTCATTGCTTTTACTGTTGAGTTTTTCATGTGATCGTATAGTGGTTCGTCCTCTGCATTGTGGACGAAGCAACCAACATTCAAATCCGAGTATCAGTAATGCGCATTTGTTCCATGTTACTGCACATAACCCTTGCAAAACAAACGCAGAAAGGAAACAATCAATTTTAATGTGAAAATACTCTCAAGTGATGATTTATTTGCTTCAAACTTTATCTGCATCGAATCTCGGAGAATTTTGTCTCTTTCACAATCACTATTCTTCCTTTCCATCCCTCCGCCCATGTCTCTGGGGCATTGCACAAATTAACATTCACTTTCACATTGACACCGGTAGGTTAGTGTTGCAGCTGTCACTCTTGTTAGGTGAACATGCCCGAATACCACCATGAGGACCTTTAAGCCACTTTATGCAATCAGATAATGTGGTTGGTTATCATTCCTCATCTACAGTGTTTGATTTGCATGGTCCAGAGTTCATTGGAGCACTGGGTTCATGAAAGGATACAGAACAATTTCGAGAGAAAGAGACTTTATTGGAAAAGACCAATGTTTGTGAATTCCCCACATTTATTTCAAGTCTTTATTCGTCTCTCACTAGAGTATTATGTACAATGCTGCAATTTACAGAAAAGATGCGATATGACAGCTGTGGAAACGGTGCAAAAGTGATTTGCCAATATATTGTCTGGATTGAAGAACTTCAGCTATGATAGAGTTCATTTAGACTGGCCTTGTTTTTCTGAGAGCTGTAGAGATTGAGAGGAGACAGTATTGAGATGTAGGAAATAATGATTGGAATGGGTTGGGTACACTTAACGAAAACTTTCCCTATGATGGAGGGATCAATCAAACGGTAGCCATAGATTTAAGATAAGGGTCGTAAATGTTCGAGTAGCTGTACATAGAAAACTTTATCAGCTAGGGAGTGGTTGGAATCTGGACATTACTGTTTGTATGTGTCAGAGCGGCAGAAATTCTCACAATTTTTAGAGATATTTAACTGTGAATTTGTAATGCTTAAGGCATACAACGTTAAATGATGGAAAATGGAATGAGGATAATCAAGCAGGTGTTATTGACAAGAACATGCGCAAGTAGCTTGCAGGCTCAGTTAGCTCTGACATCCACCGTGTGGCGTTTGGTAATCTCAGTTGTCACGTGAGAGGCCAGGGTTAATTTCCCCGCTGGGGCGACTCTGACTGTTTCAGGGTTTCAAGGTTTGTGTAAAGATCTGCAGTTCCAGTGAAGGGTGCAGATGGTGTGGGGATGTTTGGTGGTTTTGGGAAGTTGGTTGGTGGCCGTTTCCTCCAGTTTCTCGGTGATATCCTCAAGGCAGATGAAGCTCGTGTGAAGCGCTGCTGTCCTGAAGCGTTTCGAATTGGTTTGATTTCCTTCCCACAGCTTTCAGTTGCTATTTCTAGTCGTCCTTTGCATGTCCCAGTATGTTGGGTTCAGATCAACTGTTTTTTGATAGAGTCATTGGATGAGTCTCGTCATTCTAGAAATTCTCTGGCTGCACTTTATTTAGCTTGTCCTATTATTTTTGTGTTGATCCAGTCGAATTTGTTGTCCTCGTCATCGCTGTTCATTGCTACTCAGAACAGCTGGTTGTGTTGTTTACTGCATCCTCCAGAAATACTTTGCAACAGTAGATATTGTCGCAGATCCCTTGCCAAAATCAAGACGAGGAAGACATGCCACGACCCAACACACCAATCACTCTACATTATAGGTAAAAAATGTCTCGGAACGTACAGGCAGACACCTCTGACCACTCGCATTTATGAGAAAACATAAACCGAAAGCCACGTTTGACAACATTTCACCAAAAAAATGGCCCAATACCCATCATCTGCAGGACACATTTGGACAAACAATGTTGCCTGTAGTGACTGCAGGAAACATTATAAAGGACAGACAACTCACGATACGCATTCATGAAGATCAACTTGACACAAAACACCACTGCCAGGTGTCCTCAATAGGTTGACTCATGACACTGAGTGTCGCTGATTCCGTGGCTCGAAGTTCGGTTCTGTGACAGTCTGAGCAATGGAGAGTGCGTTGCTGAAAAAGTACAGCAGGTTAGGCAGCAACCAAGAAGCAGGAGAATGGACGTTTCTGACATGAGTACTTCATCAGGCATTCGGCCAAAACGTCGATTATCATGCTCCTCGGATGCTGCCTGACCTTCTGTGTTTTCCAGCACCACACTCTCGATTCTGACCTCCAGTATCTACAGTCCTCACTTTCTCCTCCGTCTGCAGCAATAGTTAGTTCCTTGTGCGAGGGAACTGTTGAGATCACCAATGTAAAATTCGTTTGCTGATTGAGATATACAACCAGGTCCGTAACCCAAAAGAGTGTTTCAGTTGTTTTGAGTTTCCTGGCTGCTCAATGTGTGCTTCTGTGATCGCACAGTTGGCAGTGCTCTGGGGAGCGGCTGCAGTTATCTGCGTTCGGAACCTAGATGCTATTGGTGCTGTGTGATTTGTTCTTGATTTGTGAAACAGAAACACAGTGACGGATCAACTGACATTGCAAGAAGGCTAACAGGCGTGGAAAGTATCGAGGTACTGGTGACATTTGATTAGAGATCACCGAAATCAAGGAGAAAAGAATTTTGAATTCTTTCGAGTCGTCATTAAGAACAACCAGGGAAATAAGTCCCCAGCGGGTACAGTTTATAAGGGCACTCACAGGAACCAAAATGCGAAATAAAACGTACAAAATGACGTAGACAGATGAAGGGTAACCTGACTTCCACTCCCCAGGTTCCCTAACTCCCACTCCCAGCCGCATTGTAAAGGACAGACAACTCACGATACGCATTCATGAAGATCAACTTGACACAAAACACCACTGCCAGGTGTCCTCAGTAGGTTGACTCATGACACTGAGTGTCGCTGATTCCGTGGCTCGAAGTTCGGTTCTGTGACAGTCTGAGCAATGGAGAGTGCGTTGCTGAAAAAGTACAGCAGGTTAGGCAGCAACCAAGAAGCAGGAGAATGGACGTTTCTGACATGAGTACTTCATCAGGCATTCGGCCAAAACGTCGATTATCATGCTCCTCGGATGCTGCCTGACCTTCTGTTAGCGAGCCATAAACATCAACGTCGTCCATTGGAACGATCCAAGTCTTTTCTAAATTTTCGATTAGGCTATTAGTTTCAGTTATTTTTCTTTTCTGGGAAACAATCTTTTTCATTGTCAGCATTCGGGAAGGAAGACATCCTTTTTGTCAGGGAAAGAATATGATACTAAACTTTGTGCAGTGTATAATATTCTTCTGCATCACATGTTTCTTCTACTTTCTCTCGATTTTAATAGTAATCTGTCTTTTGACTCTTCCGACCAAAGTGCATGATCTAATAATCCGGACATGAAACTGCGCCTGAATAGTTTGTCCTCACTCCCGCAATCTATCTATATGCCTGTGCCTATGCATATTGCCATGATCTTATCATAACATGCGCTCCCACGAGTGTGTATTGTCAGCACATTTGGACACATTTCACACTGCCACTTGCTGCATGCTATTAACAGAGAGATAATTGAACCCTTGAACATGCCCAGTCTTGACAAGCCTCGGCTGTAAATACTTCTACATACTCGCTACACACTGAATGTGAGAACATCCTCCTCATTTGTTTGTTAAGAGGGTAACGCCTTCCCCTGAGATTGGGATCACTGGTCCTGCACAATTCTGGATATAAACAAGAGAAGGATAAACTTTTAAAGTAAAACATAATCTCACTGGCGTTTCCAGTGCCAGTTCTGAGTTTCTTTTTTGACCTCTGTTTGAACAAACTGCCCTGATTAGCACATTATTATTGACAATGACACATTTGCTTCACAGGTGCTTCAGTGCCTGTGATTAAAGTGGAGCTGAAAACCGCGATAGAAGTACACCTTTATTCCTCGAATATTGCCGTGTTATTAATCTCTCTGCTCATGAAAAGGGATCCTTCATATTCATTCTATCTCTCATCAATACCGAGCATGTTTCCCTCACAGTTGATTTTAAATGTTTTCTTGTTGGAAGAGTTATCGCTGCAACTCCAGAAAACCCGCCGAAACAACTCGATATGTTATCAGGTCTACTCATTTCTTGACATGCAGGAAACTTGCGTTCTGAACAAGAAACGGACCTGACTCAAAACGGACCTGTTTCTCTAACCACAGATGATAAAAAAAAAACCCATGGGATATATGTAGGTTTCACTGAGTTTATTTGAAACAAGTTGTCTTCTTCCATTAAACGTCTTCACTCCTCGTTCTCTGGTCAATTACCCTGGTCAGAGGCAGCAGTTCCTCCTGACGATTAATCTGCCCATCCACAGCTCTTTCTCCCACATCATTATAAACGTCCCCAAGAAATTTCCCATTAATCTTCTTTGCTCCAATCAAAACATTCCCAGGGTCGTGAATCTCTGTACATGGTGCAAAGCAGAATTGTGAAAAGATTCTGGGAAAATGTTGCCAATTGTCAAGTAGGAAAACTGTCAACAAGCAAAACAGAAATCCCAGACTCGAGCTTTCAGAATCTTCAGATATTCCTTGGGCCGCGGATTCAGTGGAAAATGAAGGGTGAAATGGCCGACTGGGCAGAGACAGATTAGAAATCTCTCCGTTCTTTCGGAGGCCGGTACTTTGACTCTGATATTCTCCGGACATGAAATGATCTATGATAGTGAAGGATTCTCATTCCTGCACGTCAGGTTGTCAAATCTCATCTCAGCTCCAGGGCAATGCGAAAACGCGGGAAGAGATAGGACACTGAAAAGCTGGAAGTGAGACAATCCCGGTTGGAGGATAACTGGTTCCGGTGTCATGGGTTTGTCTATAGAGGGTGGGATCAGACTATTTCCATGTCTTCACCGTGAATTTCCCTGGAGTTATTTAGGAAAAATGCTAATTAAGGATGATTGTCAATATGGGAGAGACAGGCTGCAGCTTGCATTCACGGATCATTGAAGCCGTTGGCTCATTAGTCTCTGTGACGATGTTAGTCAGTGCGTTCGGCTCTTCACTGACAGGTTGCTGTTCTCCTACGACCCAGGAACAGAGCGACAGCTGTTCTCACACCATCTGTTTTTTTTGTGCGCACAGTTTTGGGTTTTTACCAAGGTCAGGAAAATGTTTCTCAGAATGCTCAAAGGGAGAAGATCCCCGTTTTAGGAGAGCTGTTTCCCGGTGACATGTATGTGTTTGCAAAGCATGAGATCAGACTGTTCCTATTGTCCACAATGAATACCCCAGGATTCATTTTGGAAACTTTAACCAATTGAGGACAATTTTCATTCTGCGAAGGGCAGGCGATAGCTTGAATTCACTGACAGTCTGCTTTTGGAGATCCTGCTACAAGGGACTACCTAGTCTCTGTGGAGCAATTAGTCCTCTCGTTTCGCTGTTAACCGAGAAAGTGTACACACGCATGGAGCGGTAGGTGTTCTTATCCATCCGACTCATTTGCTGTGCACTTACGGGTTTTTAATAGGGTCAAGGATACGTATCCAAACGGAAAGCAAATCCAGTGAGGAGCCACAAATGCGTTACTGGCTAGTGAAGCGTTGTGGACACTCGGAATCTAAAACAAAAACAGAAACTGATGAAGGAACTCGGCAGGTTTGCCAGTACCTGTCGGAGAAAACAGAGTTCAGAGAAACTCCTGGAGAAGCTCTGAATCGTTGTCTCTATTTGTCTCTCCCCAGATGCTGCCAGATCTATTTAGTTTCTCCTGCAATCTCTACCTTTCTTTTTAACTGAATGACCATTTCAACCACCGAGATTGATTACACAGACCAAGCATGTCCTGACATTTAACCCTGTCGAAACTGTGATGATTGAATTCAAACAAACCGAACAATGATTGCCTGTCCCTCAGCTCCACAGGGAGGGAGTACTTGAAACCAGTTTAGTAGCACGCTTTTGCAGATGTGGCCATGTAGTTTAGGCGATGGGCGTGAAATGCAATGTGGATTCCTCATTCAGTTAAGCATTTTGCTGACTGTGATTGAAAGCCGAGAGTGAACTTGAAGAGTGCTTGTTCTCTGCTTTCTTGTTTGAAATTCAATCGCAGGATTAGGTGAAATGCGTAAACTCAAATAAGGAACGTTAAGAATCTGCAACCAACTGCCTGTCAGGATGGAAAAGACAGAAAACTCCAGAGCAGGTAAGACCCATTGAGTTGTCCACTTCCATGACTGAATACATTTGCCCCTCTGAACCAATTGACGCCAAATGAGATAAGAACAGTTCAGGGGGTTGTGTTGGACTGGTGCAGATGTATGGGCCAAAGGATATTATTGTGCTAGACACTTCCATGGCCAGCTTCGAGGAGGTCATTTTGTCAAGTAACAGGACATTCTTTGCAAAATGTCCCTCGGCGAGGAAGGGGGTCGAAGCTACTCTCCCCTGATCTTTCTGTCCGTCACGGTATTCATTGGGACATTTCAATTGGTAATAACTGTTGCGGTGCATATTTGTGGAATCAGTCTATATGATAATGAGGACAACGAAACCGTGATGTTTCATTACCCATCCGAGAGCAAGCCCTTGCAGCTTACAATCCCTGGCTCTGCTTTTGAAATAAAGACTACTTTCTCGATGTGCCTGTGTTTATATCAAACAGCTCATTGACATCGGGACTAGACGTTCAGAGGAAGCGGGAGGTGTGACAGCGACAGAAACAGAACAAGACGAGACATGAAAGTGTTTAGTTTTTGCCGTGTGCCCGTTGTTTTTAGGAAGGAATGTCTGCTGGGCGCTAACCTGTCAGGTCCCAGGAGCCAGAGGGCTTGTTTTGGTGGGATTTGTGTTATTGAAAGTTTCACATGAGAAGCGTTTGGGACCATTTTAGCTCAGTATCCATTTCATATCGCGGCTCACAGCAACGGTGCATATTTTCTGGCGAAGTGCCTTGTATTCCACTTAAAGCCTCCTTTCTCCGGAGATACTTGTAGATATAAATCACATGGAATGGGTATAATCCTGAGGACTCTGTCACTATCGGGGAATGTGCCTGCGTGACTCCCTCTGTGTTTGAACATGAGAATACGTTCCTCAAAGGGGTTACAACAGTGTGACCAGGTCAACCTTCAGTACCATTGTTATGTCATTTCAGATCACATAGACAATTTCATTGCTGCAAACTGGGACGAGAATAGAAGGATGCCTGATAACGTACGCTTCACGATGGACGAATGGCCCTTCACAACTCCTCCCCCACATGCTTTTTAAACCCGAGGCCAGAGAGAAACTGACCTGACGAGAAAACCAAATCACAACCTTCCAGAACCTTATTATTGTCTATTCTACTACCAATTTTGCAAACTTACTTACCATGCTTTCTATCTTTCCACCTACATCATTTATTTAAATGAAAAATAAAATGAATGTGCGCTCAGCCAATGGGATACCATTGGTAACAGTCCTCCAGTCCGAAAACTACCTTCCACCACCATTGTCAGCATCCTGCTATCGAACTAATTTTATATCTAATTGGAATCCTTACATTTAACTTATGTGATTTAACTTTATGAATTAGTCAACCGTGTGGAACAGTGTAAAAGCTTTTATTAAAGCCCAAGTGAGCAAACTCTACCACTATGTCCTCATTGATCTTCTTGGTTACGCCTTCAAAAAACTCAATCAATTTTGTGCAAAACCATGCTGATTATCCCGATTCATTCCTTGATCTAAAAATTCAAATAAATCCTATCGGTAAGAATTGCATCCAACAACTTACCCACGACCATAACCAGACACACAGGTCTATCGATCCCAGATTTCTCCATGAATTCCTTTCTAAACAAAGGCACAACATTAGCCATCCCCCAGTCATTTGGCGCCTCACTCGCAATAATAGATGATAAACATATTTCTACGAAGGGCCCAACAGTTTCTTTCCCTAACTTCCCACAAGTTTCCGGGATAGAGGAGATCAGATCCCAGAGAAATATCCAACTTTATAGATTCCAGGTCCTCCAGCACTTCCCTTTTTCAATGTGAACTGCTTTCAAAACGTCAGTATTTAGGTGTACCCGCCATTTCGTTCTCCACAGTGTAAACTGACGCGAAATGAACATTATATGTTTCTCCATCTGCTGAGGATCAAGGCATAGGTGAGCTTTTTCATCTTAAAGTGGTCCTATTTCGTCTCAATTTCTTAATGTAATTGCAGGATCTCTTTAGATTATACATAACTTTATGGTTTAAGGCTATTTAATATTCTCCATTGACCTTTATGATGTCCTCCTCAAGAATGTCCCTCCACTCCTTATATCGTTCAAGACGTTCACTTGAAACCATGTGTTTATATGGAAGGTGTCACCTCTGTTAAAAAAATTCTTATGACAAGGCCTAAATCCCTGCGATCAACGTTGTTCTAACGGAATACCTAAAATGTGCAAAACGGAGATTTGGACCAAGAAACCCCCACTAATCATGCGAAGGGAATCGTACCCAACTCACACCTCTACCCAATTCCTGTAACTCTGAATTTCCCATGACGAAAGAACGTCAGCCACAGATCTTTAGTCTGGGGAGGAAACGCAGGCTGAAACGGATAGGATGTGCCAACACCAAATTCACATTCGTCCAAAGTAGATATTGAATAAACATCGCGGAGGATGCAAGACATTTCTACTCACCACTGAGTCAGCCATTATAAACCTCCTATCCACCACGCAAAACATACCATCACTTAGATATGGGGCCAAAACCTACTCCCAATGTTCCAAATGCAATGGTCCAGAGCCTCCTATTGACTGAGGCCTAAACCTCTGCCCGTGCTTTTTAATTTGCTTGAACAGAACGCCGACATTGCATTTGCCTTCCTAAACACCAACTGAAACTGCATGCTAAACATAAGAGAAAATTGAACTTGGAATTCTTTCTCCTATCAGAAAATTGTCTATGCCTGTACTCTTTCCACCAAACATATGACCTCATATTTTCCACAAAGTATGGCAACTACAACGTTTTTCGAAGCACTCACTCCGTTCAAGTCATTCTGCAGCATGCCCGCTTCATCAATAAGATCTGGCCTTCCACCTATCATTGTGTCTTCTTCAAATGGAGCAACAACACCCTCAGTTCCTTTGAATGGATCATTCATACATAATGTGAATAGCTGTGGTGCAAACCCTGACTCCTTTGAACTCCACTAGTCACGGGCTGCCATCCTGCAAGAGACCTCTTTACCCAACTGTCTTCCTTCTGCCAGTCAGCGAAGCCTCAATCCATGGCCTCTTATTTAGCAGTTTGCCGTACTGCACCTTGAAATATGTCTATGGAAATTCAAGCCGGTCACCTCCACAGGCTTGACTTCGTCTCACTTGCTCATTATCTCCTCAAAGCATTCTAATATATTTGTCAAATGTGATTTCTTCTTGACAACCTGTGCTGATGCTTCACATACTCTGTAATCCCATCCTTCCAATGATCTTCGATACTGTGTTTAACACAAAGCAGATTTTTTTGGTTGTTATCTAGAATATTAAAACTTTGCTTGGAGATCTGAATGTGAAGAACAAAGTTCAATCGGTGTTGAGATATGTAAACTCTCCGCTGTCTCAGTAGGGTCGATGAGTGAGTGAATTCCATCCCTCAGTGGGATCCCTCTACTCTCTCAGCAGGGTCGATGAGTGACCTAACTGTTTTTTCTCACATGGAGCAGGTAAATGCTTGCTGACAACTGCAAAACAGATGGTGTGCTGAGAGTTGAGTTGATTGTTTGAACATATTCCTGGAATAAATTCACTTGAAACGTCTCTCACAATTCGAAAATATCGATGGGACATCAGTTCTACAGAGACTAGAGAGCACATCCCACAGACCACATGTTTGAAAGGTCTCGCCTCAATGTGAAGACGTTCATGATATACTGTCCCCAGGAACGTTTTAGTGATTAATGTCTATCCTCAGTGTGAACATGTTGATGACACGTTAGTATTCAGGAAAGAGTTCAGCACTTCCCGCAGTCATGGCATTTAGAAAGACCTGTTAATACGGTGTTGAAAGGTGATGAGCCATCCGGTCGCTCGGACGTTACAGCACGTCCCACAGATTTGGAACTGGAGATGTCTCTCCTCTGGGTGAGCACGTGGATCACACGTCAGGTCTCTTTGATTCTTATTGGACTCTTATTTATGTGAGCATATTTCTCAAAGATGAAGCACATGGAGGGTTGATAACATTTTCCAAAGTCCGGAGAAATAAAAGGTTCCTAATTAATATGAGCGAGGTGTTCGGTTCTCCAATCGCTGGATGTTTTAAAGCATTTTCCGCAGTTCAGGCAATGAAATAGTTTCTCATCATTTTGAACGAGTAGGTGTCGCAGCAGGTCAGAGACAGAATGAATCCCTTCCCACACTCTGAGCAGGTGAATGGCTTGTTCCTGGTATCATTGCGTCCACGTGAATTCAGCTCAGACAGGGAGTGGATCCCCACGTTTCCCCAGTCTTTCCTCAGTATGATTGCAATTGAGCTTTGTAAGGTCTGATGACAGGTGGAAGCCTCGTCCACACACACAATAAGTGAACGATTTATCTCACACTGTAACCAGAGCTTTTTCATTTCATGTTCGAAATCTGATCAAGTTGTATTCGGGATAAAGTGTGCGGCTTCATCAAATTATGGTGGAGAGGTTGGTTTGTGAATCTTACCCTTCTAAAATCCTGCGAAACTGATGTTATCCAAAAATGAGAGTATGAAACCGTCTTTCACAAGATTCTAGATTCTGTCTGAAGATAAGGTCTGAAGGTAAGGGATTTTCGACACGAAGAATTGGAAGAGAATTTTGTCAGAATCTTTCATGCACACAGCCTCCACCACAGAGACCAGCGGGTCAGCAGGTGGATATGAAAACGATCACCTCCCTGTTCCCTCCAGGTCAAACACTGTCTTGACTTGTCTGACACCCAGTCCTGATGGAGCAGACATTTCTTACAATTGAATCATTGCATAACTGAGGCATCTGACTTCAGTCCCGAACTCAAAGTCCACTGCCTCGCCACTGAGTTAGAAGTGTGATATTGGAAGAACACAGCAGTGCAGGCAGCATCCAATGAGCAAGACAATCGACGTTTCGGGCACCATCAGGAAAGAGGCTTGTGAAGCGAGGTGGGAGAGAGACAAATGGGAGCGTCTGTGGCTGGGACAAAATAACTGAGAGTGTGATAGGATGATGGAGGTGGGGGTAATGATTATAGGTCGCAGCGCAGGGTGGTGCAGATAGGTGGGAAGGAAGATGGACAGACAGGACAGTTCATGAGAGCGGCAGAAGCCCTGGACCTGAATGAACTTGGCTGTGTGGGAGGGAGAGTTGACATGTTCGGCCAGGGGCCAGTGGTGTTGTTTGGTGCGGGTGTCCCAGAGAAGTTTTCCGAAGTGGTCTGTAATTAGGCATCCGATCTCCTCAGTGTCGAGGAGACTGCAAAGGGAACAAGGGATACAGTAAATGACATGCGTGGAAATGCAGGTGAAACTCTGATGGACATGGAAGGGTCCTTTGGGGCCTTGGACAGAGTTGAGGGCGGAAGTGTGGATGGATGTTTTGCAAATCCCGTGTTGGAATGAGAAGTTTGCTGGGAGCGGATGGGAGGGTGGTTGGTGGGGGCGTGCACCACCAGGAAGTCGAAGAGGGAATGATATTTACAGAAAGTGGGTAGGGGTGGGGAGGGAAACACATCTTAGTTGGTGGGTTTTATTTGCAGCTGACGGAAATGCCGGAGGATGACATGATGTCTACAGAGGGTGCTGGATTTTAAAGTGATGTAGAAGGGAGTTCCGTCCTCGTCTCAGTTGGAGGGAAGAGTTTTGGGAGCGGAGTTGAGGGAAGCGGATGAGATGAGCTGGAAAGCATCATCGACCAAGTCCTAGGAGAAAATGCCTCGCCACTGATTCAATCTCCTCCCTGGTAATTGTCTGAGTCTGAACAGGCACGTCATAACCATGGTGACATACTTCAATTTCTGATGTGTTTTTAACCACATATCCACAACATCACCATGTCAACCGACTTGCACTTCATTAACATCATTAACTCTTCCACGTCTCTGCTCTTCTGCAGCTCAAACTCTAATCCGTTCGTTTGGAAGTCACGGTCATAATACACTTCCATCCGTCCTTTCAAATTCCCTCCCTGCTGTTGTGCTCGTGATGCAAGGAATCGGGAGAGAGTGGAGTTGAACACCCAGTCCTGATGGAGCAGACATTTCTTACAATTGAATCATTGCAAAACTGAGGCATCTGACTTCAGTCCCGAACTCAAAGTCCACTGCCTCGCCACTGAGTTAGAAGTGTGATATTGGAAGAACACAGCAGTGCAGGCAGCATCCAATGAACAAGACAATCGACGTTTCGGGCACCATCAGGAAAGAGGCTTGTGAAGCGAGGTGGTAGAGAGACAAATGGGAGGGTCTGTGGCTGGGACAAAATAACTGAGAGTGTGATAGGAGGATGGAGGTTGGGGTAATGATTATAGGTCGCAGCGCAGGGTGGTGCAGATAGGTGGGAAGGAAGATGGACAGACAGGACAGTTCATGAGAGCGGCAGAAGCCCTGGACCTGAATGAACTTGGCTGTTTGGGAGGGAGAGTTGACATGTTCGGCCAGCGGCCAGTGGTGTTGTTTGGTGCGGGTGTCTCAGAGAAGTTTTCCGAAGTGGTCTGTAATTAGGCATCCGATCTCCTCAGTGTCGAGGAGACTGCAAAGGGAACAATGGATATAGTAAATGACATGCGTGGAAATGCAGGTGAAACTCTGATGGACATGGAAGGGTCCTTTGGGGCCTTGGACAGAGTTGAGGGCGGAGGTGTGGATGGATGTTTTGCAAATCCCGTGTTGGAATGAGAAGTTTGCTGGGAGCGGATGGGAGGGTGGTTGGTGGGGGCGTGCACCACCAGGAAGTCGAAGAGGGAATGATATTTACAGAAAGTGGGTAGGAGTGGGGAGGGAAACACATCTTAGTTGGTGGGTTTTATTTGCAGCTGACGGAAATGCCGGAGGATGACATGATGTCTACAGAGGGTGCTGGATTTTAAAGTGATGTAGAAGGGAGTTCCGTCCTCGTCTCAGTTGGAGGGAAGAGTTTTGGGAGCGGAGTTGAGGGAAGCGGATGAGATGAGCTGGAAAGCATCATCGACCAAGTCCTAGGAGAAAATGCCTCGCCACTGATTCAATCTCCTCCCTGGTAATTGTCTGAGTCTGAACAGGCACGTCATAACCATGGTGACATACTTCAATTTCTGATGTGTTTTTAACCACATATCCACAACATCACCATGTCAGCCGACTTGCACTTCATTAACATCATTAACTCTTCCACGTCTCTGCTCTTCTGCAGCTCAAACTCTAATCCGTTCGTTTGGAAGTCACGGTCATAATACACTTCCATCCGTCCTTTCAAATTCCCTCCCTGCTGTTGTGCTCGTGATGCAAGGAATCGGGAGAGAGTGGAGTTGAACACGTGGCTACAGGGATGGTGCAGGAGGGAGGATTTTGGATTCTTGGATAATTAGGGATCTTTCTGGAGTAGGTGTGACCTGTAGAAGCAGGATGGTCTTCATCTGAACCAGAGGGGTACCAATATCCTGGGGGTCAATTCGCTAAGACTATTGGGGTGTGTTTAAACTAATCCAGCAGAGGGATGGGAACCAAAGTTGTAGTTCAAGTATCGAAAAGTTTGAGAGTAGGGAGGTCCAAAACAAGTCTTAGGGTCGCAAGATTGCACAAGTAAGCAAGACGTTGGTTTGGCGTATGTCTACTTCAACGCAAAGAGCATCTGGAGTAAGGTCGATGACCTTACAGGATTGGTTGGTACCTGGGAATTTGGTGTTGTGGCAATTTCGTAGACATGAATAGAACAGGGACATGAATGGTTGTTGCAGATTCCAGAATTTAGATGTTTCAGTAAGAACAGAGAAGAAGGTAAAAGAGGGGGGACCTGTGGCAGTGTTGGTCAAAGACAGTATTACAGTTGCAGAAAAGATGTTTGGGGACTCGTCAACAAACGTAATGTGGGCTGAAGTTAGAAATGAGATGTCACCCTGTTGGTAGTTTTCTATAGGCCTCCGAATAGTTCCAGAGATGTAGAGGAAAGGGTAGCAAAGATGATTCTCGATAGCAGTGAGAATGACAAGGTAGTTGTTACGGGGGAATTGACATAGAAATGGATAGGTGTATACCACTGGGCAAGAGTTACAGCTGGGGGAAAGGCAATTATGATGCGATTAGGCCAGACTTAGGAAGCACTGGATGGAGAAGGAGACTGCAGTGGATAGGCACATTAGAAATGTGGAGCTTATTCAAGGAAACGCTACTGTGTTTCCGAGATAAGTATGTACCTATCAGGCAGAGTGAAAGCTGTCCAGAGCGGGAGCCGTGTTTTCCGAAGTAAGTAGACTGTCTGGTCAAGAGGAAGAAGAAGGCTTATGTTAGGATGAGAGGCGAAGGCTCAGTTAGGGCGCTTGAGGGTTACAAGGTAGCCAGGAAAGACCGAAAGAGAGAGATCAGATGAGTCAGGAGGAGACATGAGACGTTTTTGGTGGATAGGGTCAGGGTAAACACTGAGGCTTTCTATAGGTATTTAAGGAATAAATGAATGACGAAAGTAAGATTTTGGCCAATCAGCAATAGCAGTGGAAAGTTGTGTGTGGAGTCAGAGGAGATGGGGGAAGCACTAAATGAATACTTTTCAACAGTATTCAGTCTAGAAAACGACAATGATGTCGAGGAGATTACTGAGATACAGGCTACTACACTAGGTGGGATTGAGGTTCACAAGGAGGAGGTATTAGAAATCCTGCAGAGTGTGAAAATAGATAGGCCCCCTGGGCTGGATGAGCTTTATCTAGGATCTTCTGGGAAGCCGGGGGGAGATTGCCGAGCGTTTGGCATTGAACTTTAAATCGTCATTGTCTACAGGAATAGTTCCATGAGTCCTGAGGATAGCAAATATGTGTCCCATGTTCAATAAGGGGAGTAGGGACAATCCTGTTAATTTTAGATCAGTGAGCCTCACTTCAGTTGTTGGTAAATTGTTGGAAAAGGTTATAAGAGATAGGATTTATAACCATCTGGAAAGGAATAATTTGTTCAGGGATAGTCACATGGTTTTGTGAAGGGTAGGTCGTGCCTCACAAACCTAACTGATTTCTTTGAGAAGGTGACCAAGCAGGTCGATTAGAGTAAACCTGTTGATGTTGTGTATATGGATTTCAGCAAGGCGATCGATAAGGTTGCCCACAGTAGGACATTGCATAAAATGCGGAGGAATGGGATTTTGGGAGATGTAGCAGTTTGTATCAGTTATTGGCTTGCTGAAAGAAGACAGAGGGTGGTGGTTGATGGGAAATGTTCATTCTGAAGTCCAGTTGCCAGTGGTATACCGCCAGGGTCGGCGTTGGGTCCACTGCTGTTCGTTATATTTTATAAGCGACCTGATTGAGGGTGTAGAAGGGTGGGTTAGTAAATTTGCAGACGACACTAAGTTCGGTGGAGTTGTGGATAGTGATGAAGGATGTTGCAGTTTACAGAGAGACATAGATAAGCTACCGAGCTGGGCTGAGAGGTGGCAAATGGAGTTTAATGCGGACAAGTGAGAGGTGATTCCTTTTGATCGGAACAACCGGAATACAAAGTATAGTGCTAATGGTAAGTTTCTTGGTAGTGTAGGTGAGCAGAGAGATCTCGGTGTTCTGGTAGAGAGATCCTTGAAGTTTGCCACCCAGGTTGACAAGTTTGTTAAGAAGGCATACAGTGTTTTAGCTTTTATTAATTGAGGGATCGAGTTCTGGAACCATGAGGTTATGCTACAGCTGGACAAAACTCTAATGCGGCCGCACTTGGACTATTGTATACAGTTCTGGTCACAACATTTTAAGAAGGATGATGAAGCTTTGGAAAAGGTGCAGAGGAGATTTACTCGTATGTTGCATGGTATGAAGGGAAGGTCTTACGAGGAAAGGGTGAGGGACTTGTGGTTGTTTTCGTCAGAGAGAAGAAGGTTGAGAGGTGACTTAATAGAGACATGTCATATAATCAGAGGGTTTAGATAGGGTGGACAGGGAGAGCCTTCTTCCAAGAATGGTGACGGCGAGCACGACGGGGCATAGAATTAAATTGAGGGGTGATAGGTATAGGACAGATGTCAGAGGTAGTTTCTTTACTCAGAGAGTAGTAAGGGTATGGAATGCTTTGCCTGCAACGGTAATAGATTCGCCAACTGTAAGTACATTTAAGTCGTCATTGGACAAACATATGGACGTACATGGAATAGTGTAGGTTGGATGGACTTCAGATTGGGATGACAGGTTGGCGCAACATCGAGGGTCGAAGGGACTGTACTGCGCTGTAATGTTCTATGTTCTATGTTCTATGATCTAACTCCCACTGCTTCTATTCAAAGGTGTACTTGCGTTCTGTTAACAGTTTCATTGTTCATTATCTGAATGGCATTTTTATGAACGCCCATTTTCCCAAACGTGCACTGCGGCCTTCGCAGCTTTATCTTTCCACAAGGGCTCCCACATGGTGGCAGGGAAGGAGTTGCAGGTTATTCACCCAATGATGTAATCCTGAGGTCTTCCAATACCTCTCCAGCATGTGGGAGTACTCACAACAAGGGTTGCTCACCCATCAACGGGCGGCAAAATTTCAAATTTTTCATCATTTTCTACAAATCTCTTGACTGTCTTCCCTCTAACTATCACTGTCATATCCTCCAGCCCACTCAAGAGCAAATAGAGCTGGTCAATGGTATGCCAACCCAGCCAGCGGACACGACACCCAAGATTATGTTTTAAAGTGCACTCTCAGATATTCTGCATTCCTCGAATTCCAAGCTCCGGAGCATGTTCGATTTGAACTGTTTCACGTTTGGTGCCTAAAAGTCACCTGCCAAGGTCATAAATTATGAATTCCCGTGGCAACGTAAATCGCACCAGGCAAAAGGAAAGGAATTACTCACCAAGTGATTAAGAAAAACTGCAATATACGCTGAAATCAAGGGTAATGAGCTGGTATCAATACTACATCGTGCCTTTTATATAAAAGAAGCTTCAAAGCTTTTACTTTGTGTGAGTTTAAACAAATGTTGATCCCTGTCACATTATGAGATATTGGGAAGCTGACAAAGTGTTATATCAAACACGTGATCAAAGAAGTGGGTTTCAAGTCGTATTTTGTCACACAAAACGAAGGTTTTATCACAAAAGTGAGATGACCGAAGTTTTTCTGCTAGAGGTCATCATCTTTTGTCAGTCTCAAAACGCTTCATATGTTAGTGCTGCCATAGCTCAGTGGTTCGAGCTCGGGGTTGTAACCTCGATTCACACTCCAGCCTTGCTGAATTTTCTTGCAACTATTGCAGCAAGCATCCGAAGGTTGGTTCGCCATGTTGTTAGGAATTATTTTTGAAGGAATATCTGGAAGTCATTTATAGACAGAACCCCCCCCCCCCCCCCCCCCCACACACACACACACACACACACCCCGCCCCAGGCCCCATTTGTTTCAGTTTGGAAGTCCACATATGTGTTTCTCCTTCAAGGAACATGAGGATGACAAGCTTCTGATGTGAAGAATGCCTTCGTTTGGCAGGAAGAACAACGTGATTCATGAAAAGCAGAAAAGTAACAGTGAAACAATGGGGGCCGAAAACGTACAGGAATGCGGTTGAATGCTTCTGTTCCTTATGTCGAGACAGGAATCTGCTGGAATCCATTTAAGCAGGCAGGAAGTTGCAAGACCACAGCTCGCCAGGCTGCCTCAGATTTGGAGAAGTCAACATTTAGCAGGTACAAATTATTACCGATTGGGACAGTCCTTGAGGGATAGACTCCCGCCTGTTTACCCCTCTGCTTATGTAAACAGAATCGGTTTTAAAGCGAGTCATGAAGAAAGAAGAGGCCAAACGGGTCAATTCCTTATTTTATGGAAGTTGGGCTCTCCTGAGGCCTTTGTCACTTTCAAAAGATGTGTCTGTATAGTTCCCTCTATGGGTCAAAATGAGGCTCAGTTCTCCCGCAGTTCATGAACAAATTTGACGGTATCTGACTTCAGACTCATTCACTGGTTCATTGGAGATTAAAACTTTGCAGGAAAAGTCACATTCAGATGAACACTTCAGACGTCAGGCTGTGGGCCAATGAGTGGAAATTGGAAACGAGAATATTTAGATGTTTGATGACTGGCACTGACATAATGTATTATTCTGTGCTCTAAAAGCACGGTGTCACAAACACTCTTTTTTGGAAGGAATTTCTCATCGCAGGAAAAGAAAGCTATGCTGTTCAGAGAAGACGCAATTGCACATGCCGTCCTTCCTGGTCGACTAGTGGTTACAATGCAGCGCTTTCACCGCTGTGGTTTGGGTTAATTTCTTGGTCAGGGAATCTGGATTTATTGTTCCTGATAAGGGCAACAACACAAGTCGAACGTCTTTCATATTTCAAACGCGTCCGAATGTGTCTTGAATAGTTGTGCAGGGCCGCAAGTTGGCTCACTGGTTATCACTGCTGCCTCACAGCGCCAGAGATATGATTTGCCGACAACTGGGTCGACTGTCAGTAAGTTGCCTTATTCAGGAGCAAATGAAGAGAAAAAGGGTAAGGAATTGTTCTGTGAGGGTTAATCCCAGGAGGATTGGTGTGCATTTGTTGTATCGTATAGGTAATTTCTGAACTGTAGGCATTCCATGTTGCCTTATTGTGTTGCTTTAGCACATGTTCAGACAGGCGAGAAAAGAGAGGAGAAACAGTCACGACCCAATCAGTAATTGATCCATTGTGCAACAACCAACGGATTTAATTTTGACTGAACTAGCTCCCATTTTCCCTACATTGGTTATGGTAGTATACAGCATTAGAGCGGGTTTTCATGTGTTGTTTTGGCCCCAGCATCCTTTCTCAACATGGACTACACTGGGACATAAAGAGATGATAAAAGACATGGATGGCGATGACTGGAATGAAAAGACGTCAGGAAGAATGGACAGCGTTTACTTGGAACAGAAAAATGGAAAGGAAGCCAATGATGTAGTGGGGGAGAATGCCATTTGAAAAGACAAAGCGGGGTATCATGGGATGGTGGAAAAGACGAATAGATCATATGGCGTGACACCAGGTAAAACTGAGTTGTGTCCGTATAGAAGGTTTCTAGGCGATGTGAATTTGGTGACAGTAAACAGGAGGGAAATTCCCTCATTCGGATGGATCTATATCTAGATTATAGAACTTGAAAACCAGCGATGAATGATAAAGAGAAGTTTGGAGCTCGCATTCTTTTTCTTTCTACAGCTATTGAATTCGAAAATAATTACTTTTTCTCAGGAAAAATTATTCAGAAGCTGATTCTAAAATATTTGTAAAGATGCGTGCAGACACACAAGGAGTGAATTTCACCGGGACAGGGAGTCTGGGCGGCCAGAATGGGTACACGTTACGTGCACACTCTCTAATTGGTTGACGTTAATTGATAAGAAGCCTCATAACACCTGCAACTGAGCACGACGAAGTGTAGAATGAGCTGATTGTGAGGAAAGCTTTAGCAGCTTGTTCTACGTGAACTTCTATAAATTGTAAAAGAATTGAGCTGTTTGTGTTCGCTCAGCATGAAAGGGAAGCCGGTTAGCACAGTCTGCTGCATAACTGGTTTATGATATAAAGTGATGCCAAAAGTGTGGGAATAATTCGCGCAATGTCTCAGCATACCTTCAGGATGCTGATCTCCCCATTCAGCTAATACTTTAGGAGATGGCGAGAATCAAAAATAAACTACACTATCGTGAGTTGGAACTGACCTGCCGATGTGATGCACCTTTGTTCTTTCATCTGTTGCAGTAGAAAATTTGGCTGCAATCACAAAGAAGGGAGTGAATTCATTTGATGCTCACTCATCTCCCCCAACCATATCTAGTGACAAGACACGAAAATAATTCCTGCTTGAATTCTGTAATCTTCATAGCAGTACTTAAAAACAGCTTTGTCATTTCTATTCCAGTTTTTCTGATAACAGGCAAAATGTCCAATGAGATAAACCTAATAACTTTTGGATTGTTTTAATGGACTGTGCGAGTTTGCAGCAAAATTAGTAATATGATACGAGCTAAACGTCCTTTCCAGAATTTAACACAGCGCAGGATCAGCGACATGACAAACGTCATCGACTTCAAAAAATCACCTCTGTATCTCCAGTGAGTGATGGATATTCACTCAGGGAGTCTTTATGGCTGGTCTTAAGTAACTGAGGTATTTCCCAAGGACAGAACACTCCACAAAATCAGATATTTTTTTGAATAAATGCTGTTTTACTGAATGTTCTTTTGCAACTTTTAAATATATATGCATACAAACACATACATGCACGCCCACACACATTTATACATATGTGTACATACACATATGTATATACATTTTGCTCGCACATTCGACGGGAAGAACATTCGACGAGGAGGTTGAACAGTTCATCCACTTTACAAGGAGGTTGAACAGTTCAACCACTTTATATCCGAGCTGCCTCATGCTCCCATGAGGAGGTTAAACAGTTCATCCACTTTATATCCGAGCTGCCTCGTGCTACCATGAGGAGGTTAAACAGTTCATCCACTTTATATCCGAGCTGCCTCGTGCTCCCATGAGGAGGTTAAACAGTTCATCCACTTAAATCGGCGATGCCTCGTGCTCCCACGAGGAGGTTGAACAGTTCTTCCACTTGACCAACACCTTCCACCCCGAACTCAAATTCACCTGGACCGTCTCAGACTCCTCCCTCCACTTCCTAGACCTTTCCTTTTCTATCTCGGGTGACCGAATCGACATGGACATTTACTATAAACCGACCGACTCCCACCCTGTCTCCTGTAAAAACGCCATCCCATATTCCCAATTCCATCGTCTATGCCGCATCTGTTCCCAGGAGGATTAGTTCCAAAACCATACAATCCAGATGGCCTCCTTCTTCAAGGACCGCAATTTCCAGCCAGACGGAGTCGACGATGCCCTCCACCGCATCTCTTCCACTTCCCGCTCCTCCGCCCTTGTGCCCCGCCCCTCCAACCGCCACCAGGACAGAACCCCACTGGTCCTCACCTACCACTCCACCAACCTCCATGTACAACGTTTCATCCGTCGTCATTTCCGCCACCTCCAAACGGACCCCACCACCAGGGATATATTTCCCTCCCCTCCCCTATCAGCGATCCGAAAAGACCACTCCCTCCGTGACTCCCTCGTCAGGTCCACAACCCACACCAACCCAACCTCCACTCCCGGCACCTTCCCCTGCAACCGCAAGAAATGCAAAACTTGCTCCCACACCTCCCCCCTTACTTCTCAACAAGGCCCCAAGGGACACTTCCATATCCACCCCAAATTCACCTGCACGTCCACACACATCATCTATTGCATCCGCTACACCCGATGTGGCCTCCTCTATATTGGGGAGACGGGTCGCCTACTTGCGGAACGTTTCAGAGAACACCTCTGGGACACCCGGACCAACCAACCCAACCACCCGTAGCCCAACACTTTAACTCCCCCTCCCACTCCACCAAGGACATGCAGGTCCTTGAACTCCTCCATCGCCAGACCATGGCAACACGACAGTTGGAGGAAGAGCGCCTCATCTTCTGCCTGGGAACGCTCCAACCACAAGGGATGAACTCAGATTTCTCCAGTTTCCTCATTTCCCCTCCCCCCACCTTGTCTCAGTCAAATTCCTAGAACGCAGCACCGCCTTCCTAACCTGCAATATTCTTCCTGACCTCTCCGCCCCCACCGCACTCCTGCCTATCACCCTCACCTTGACCTCCCTCCACCTATCGCATTTCCAACGCCCTTCTCCCAAGTCCCTCCTCCCTACCTTTTATCTTAGCCTGCTGGACACACCTTCCTCATTCCTGAAGAAGCACCTATGCCCAAAACGTCGATTCTCCTGTTCCTTGGATGCTGCCTGACCTGCTGCGCTTTTTCCAGCAACACATTTTCAGCTCTGACCTCCAGCATCTCCAGTCCTCACTTTCTCCTAGCACATTCAAATGGCCGACCAACCAATTCCGTGTGTGTGTGTGTGTGTGTGTGTGTGTGTGAATTCAGAACATTAGAAATGGATGGTCGGCCATTTGAATGTTCTTCCTGCAGAATGTGAGAATTTAGAGTTTACTGGAATTTCTCTGACATTTGAATCTACGGGAATTGCACCCAACTCCATCTCCTTGGCAACAGCTTTAGGCATCTGGAGCTGAACATTGGAACTTTGGGTAGTCTGATGTGAATTCAGAGGAGTTATATGGAGGCAGTTACACTTCAGGTACAAGAAAAAGGTCGATGGTATACAGTCGGGAGACGAAAAGGGAACAGGCAGCCAGTGCAGGCATCCACTTTGGCTGTGCCCATCTGTAACAAGCATACCGTATTTGTTACTTTTTGGGGAGATGTCCTACGAGGGGTAAGCCATGGGGTACAGATCTCTGGCACAGTGTTTGTCCCTGTGATCAGAAGGGTAGGGGAGAGGGGAGGAGAGCAATAGTTATTGGGGACTACATGGTGAGGGGGACAGATTGCAGTTTCTGTGGGTACAGGGCAGGCTCATGATTGAAGTGATACCTCCACGTTACCAAGGTTTGTGATGTCTCGCAGCGTGTTTTCAGGATCCTTAAGGGGAGGGGGAGCAGCCCGAGATCATGTTTCACATATGCACGAACAACTTATGTAATAAAATTGATGTGGATGTATGGCAGAAATTCAGAGATCCAGGGTGACATTTTAGATCTAGATCAAACAGAGTTGTTCTCTCTGATTGGTTACACATGCCACGTTATAGTGTGGGAAAGAATAGGGAGAGAGCAGATGAACACGTGGTTGTAAGGATAGTGCAGGTGATAGGGATTTGGATATCTGGATAGTTGGGGCTCATTCTGGAGTCGGTTGGACCTCTACAAACAAGATGGTCTTCACCTGACCCGGAAGGGTACCAATATCCTGAGTGGATAATTTTCTAAAGTTCTTCAGGAGGATTTAAACGAATTCAGCAGCGGATTGCAAACCCGAATTTTAGCTGCGGTTTGCTGGAAGTTTTGAGTGGTTAGGACATAAATAGGTTTTCGGGTTTGCGAGTGAATGCTGGCAAGGATGAAGGTGGTTTGAAGTCTGTCTACTTCACCGCTTGGAGCCTCTGGGATAAAGCAGGTGTCATGGGTTGTTAACTGGGACTTCAATATTGTGGCCATTTCAGAGACATGAATGGAGCACTAAAATGAATGGTTGTTCCTTGCACCTCAGTTTCGATTTCTCAGTAACAACAGGGAAGTCGTTAAAGACGGGGAGATGTGGCATTTTTAGTCATAGACAGTGCTATGGTAGCAGAAAGGATATTTGGTGAGGACCCGACTCAATCTGTTGAACTAGAATGGGCTGAGATTAAAATCAGGCAAGTTGAGGTCACCACCAAAATGTTCTAGAAATATGGAGGAAAAGATTGCAAAGATGATTCTGGATAGGAACGGAAGTAACAAGCTAGTTGTAATGGAGAAGTTTAACTTTCCAAATAATGATTGGAAATGTTATTGTTTGAGGAGCTCTGATTGGTCAGTCTTTGTCGAATGGGTGCAGGAGGGTTTCGTGACGCAGCATGTAGACAGGCCAACAAGAATCAAAAACATATTGGATTTGGTACTGCGTATTGAGGCAAGTCAACTGTTCGATTTGGAGATAATTGAGCACTTTGGTGATAGTGACCACAATTCGGTATGTTTATTTAGTGATGGATAGGAATATATATATATCGCAGAGCATGAGGTACCGCTGGGAGAAAGGCCAGTATGATGCGATCAGCAAGAGTTAGGATGCACCAGATGGGAAAGTAAACGCAGGGGTTTTGCAAACCTGAAATATGGAGCTTGTTCAGGTAAGCACTCATGCATGTCCTTGATAAGTGTGTGTGCGTCATGCAGGGAATATGAGGTTGAGACAGGGAGCTATTTTTACTCAAAAAGTTGAATTTCTTGTCAAGATGGAGAAGGCGGTGCATGTAAACATGTAATATGAAAGCTGAGTTAGGGCTTTTGAAAATTAAAAGCTAGCAAGGAAGGGCCAAAAGAGAGAGCTACTCAGAGCAAAGAGGGGACATTAAATATCTTTAGCTGGCAGGGTCATTTAAAACCCGGAAGTTTTCTCTTGTCATTTCAAGAATAAAAGAATATCTAACATATGATTCGGGCCTGCCAAGAACAGTAGGAGGACGTCGTCAACTGAGTCCGAGGATAGGAGAGGCGCTGAATGTATATTTTTCATCATATCTCAAATGAAAAAGACAATGCTGTCGAAGAGAATTTTGAGATGCAATCTGTTAGAATAAACGAAATTGATATTCATAAAGACGAGTTGTTAGCAATTCTTGAAAGCCTGAAAATAGATTTGTCCCCTGAGTTTGATGGGATGTATCATAGGATTCTCTGGGAATCGTGGGAGGAGATTGCAGAACTTTTGACTACCAACTTTATTTCGTCAGTGTGTATGTGATTAGTGCGAGAAGACTCGAGTTCAGCAAATATTGTCCCCTTCTCCACGAAGAGGAGTAGGAAGAACGCTGGAAATTATAGAACAGTGAGCCGTATTTCCTTGATGGTGAAGGTTTGGGAAAGGTTATGAGAGATATGATTTATGATCACCTCAGCAAGAAGAAGTTGATTCGCTACAGTCAACACGATTTTGCGAATAGCAGGTTGTGCCTCACAAACTTTATTGAGCTCTTTGAAAAGGTAAACAAACAACTAGATGAGAGTAAAGTGGTTAACATGGTGGATATGATTTTCACGAATGCACGGTCGGCTGTTGCATAAAATACAGAGACATGGGATTGAGGGTGATTTCGCGGTTTAGATCAGTAATTGGCTCGCTGAAAGTACACAGAGTGTGGTAGTTAATGGAAAATATTCATCCTGGAGTTCAGTTATTCATGGTGTACCACAAGGTTCCTTTTAAGGTCCACTGCTGTTTGTCACCTTTACAAATGACCTGGCTTCGAGCATGGGATGATGGATGAGCAAATTCGCAGAACACACTAAGTCGATGGAGTTGTCAACAGTGCCGAAGTCTGCTGCAGGTTACAGATGGACATGAATAATCTGCAGATCGGTGCTCAGAGGTGGCATATGGAGGTTATTGTGGAAAAGTGTGAGGTGATTTACTTTCGAATGAACAACAAGAATAAAATGTTCTGGGCTAATTGTAATATTCTTGGAAGTTTAGATGAGCAGAGCGATCTCGGTGTCTATGTATATAAAACTCTGAAAGTTAAAACACACGTTGATGGATTTGTTTGCAATGAGCATAGTGTGTTAGTTTTTTATTGGGAGAGGGATTGAGTTTCAGGGCCAAACGATCTCTTTGCAGCTCCAGAAATTTGTCTGGTATGGCCAAACTTGTCGAGTTCTGGTCGCCACATTATAGGACGGATGTGAAAGCATTGGGAAGGTTGTAGACGAGATTTCCTCGGATGTTGCCTTCTGTGAAGGGAAGGTCTTGCGACGAAAGGCTGAGGGACTTGAGGCTGGTTTTGACAGAGATAAGAAGTTTGAGAAGTGAATTAATAGAGACATAAAAGATGATCAGAGTTTGCCGTAATGTGGACAGTGAAGGCATTTTCTATAAATTATGATGGTTGGCACAAGGGCATATCGATGTCATTTGAGGGTGATAGATGCCGAGGTAGCTGCCTTTCTCAGAGAGTAGTAAGAGTGCAGAACGCCTTGTCTTCAACAGTCGTAGACTCACCAACCTTCAGGGCAAATAAATGATCATTGGATAAACTTACGGCCTATAATGTCAAAATGCTGGTCAGATGAACTTCAGATTGGTCTTACAGGTCGGTGCAACATTAGTGCCAAAAGCACTTTATTGCAATGTAATATTCCGGGTTTAAACTGTTCTTCAACTTGAAGTTGCAATCATCTCTGATCAGTATCAGTAAACCAAACACCTGGCGAGAATCCAATGCACAACTTTGGCACTTCATGTGTTGCCATTCTGTCATGCAAGTACAGCAAGTTAACTAACTGCACCACTGGATCTGCCGTCTAATGGTGACGAACGGCTCCTGATTTTACCACTGGGCCCCTCAACCCAATTACTCATCTTTTTCTGTGTATCTGAAATGAAACGCAGTGCAGAGGTGGTTATACTGATAATGGATCATCGATTATGAAGCATCAGCTTCAGGAAAATGGCATAGATAAATGTGGTGAAAATCTGTTTTATTGAATACTGCATACATTTACCATGGTTTCCTGCGTTGGTCACAGGCAATGTTATGTGGCCATTGTCCTGGAATTTTCCTTCTATCGGCTTCAATTCGTCAGACAATTCGATTCACTGATATTTCACCAACTTCCTTTGGCATGTTCATCTGAGACATTGACCCACACTGCACACAACATCAACAATGTTCAGCATACCACGTGCACGAGAATGTGGCATGGTTTTTATGCACAGTGAAGATTGAATAATGTTCTGCAAGGGCAAATTAAATTCAGTTTAATTCGTAAATTCGCAAGAATCCAGAGTAAGATTCAAAATATCAGAAATTCACGTTCATTATCTTGGCCAGAATTCCATCCCAGCAAAGGGGAAATCTGCCCCTGAATCCATGCAATTGCTTGCTCCATGTGTCCACTTGGAAACCTATGTGAAGGAACATTCAGCCTGAAGGAGAACTTGTGAGAATCCTCCGCTGTATGATCTAAAGCTGAAACAAGAGCTGTCTATTCCAGCCGGGAGGGTAGCGAAGTGGAGATGAGACCAAAATATTATTTGGCGTTTAATTCATATTGTCCTCATTGTGATTATTTAAAAACCTTGGCCAGAAATGGCACAGACACAAAGGAGCAGAAGGAGGCCATTCTTAACACCGATCCTGTGCTGCCACGTAATTTGATATCATCCTGGCTCACAGAACAATTTTCTGTCTTTTTCCAGCCCATCCACAACATCGTACTGGCTAACAGATATTTATCAGACTCTACCATAAATAGACATCGATAATGTAAATCTGTGGGAGGAAAATGTTCCGTTTCGAGACAGTTAGGTTTATGCACGAATATTACTGGTTTTGCAGATGAGCAGCAGGGTCTGGTCTGACCACTTTGCAAAACATAAATTAAAACTCGACTCTGATGGGATTCGAACCCACAACCTTTGAATAGCAACCTGAAAAGAATGGAGAAGTCCAACGCGCTTTCTATTGCGCCACAGAACCGCGCCCGCTGTTGTCTTTAAGCACACTAGTTTGCCTTTGACGCATTGCATTCAGGATACCCATCTCGCGCCTGTCTGTCCTCGTCACACTTTCTGATACCTGGTCCTTATCCACTAGTGCTCTGGCTCATCAAGTGTTCGGCTACAGACTGCTGAAACGTTCTCATGACACTTACCTTTACCACATATTCAGATAATGATTTCCAGATAATCAATACTCTATAGGTGAAAGTATTCTTCCTAAATCTCCTCCTTGTCTCCTGTCTTTCATTTATGTTACTCTGTTCCTTCCCAATACAGGCTTATCCCTGTCACACATATCTATCCTCTTCATAAAATGAGCACGTTAATCGGTTTCTTATTCAGCCTTCTCTGCGCTTAGAGCAACATCCCCAGGCTAGCTCACGTACCTTCACAATGGGAGTGGTCAAACCCTTTCCATTCTTTTCATCTCCTGTGAAATTCTCCTCCTGCATTCAGACGCTTCCAGTATCTGGCGATTACATCAGAAAAACAAAGTTCTCAGAAGAAAACCCAAAAGGTCTGAACAAAATCAGCAGCTCTTGTCTATCTCTGATGAGGAAGGAGAGTTAACGCTTCGAGTCCAACGATCCGTCTTCAGAACTAATGGGAAGGGAGGGTGGGTGAAGAATGTGTAAGAGGGCGGACGGTTTCTAAAATGATTGAACTTGATGTTGGGTCCTAAAGTTTTCATGGTCTGCCGGTAGAAAATGAGTTGCGTGTCTTCCAGCTTGTGTTGTGTCTTGAAGGAGCACTGCAGCAAACCAGAGACTGAAATGATGGCCTGGGAACGCAGTGTCTAGATTTGAGTGGTGCTGGAAAAGCACAGCAGTTCAGGCAGCATCCGAGAAGCAGTGAAATCGACGTTTCGGGCAACAGCCCTTCATCAGGAATACAAGCAGAGAGCCTGAAGTGTGGGAACACAGTGTAATGTTGAAGTTATAGGAGACTGGAAGATCGGGATAGTTTTTGTTGATTCTGGACAGAACGTAAGTGATCTCAGCTTTGTCACCGACTTTATTTTCCTCTCTCCATTGGAGAGAGATCACATTCTGAGCAGGAAATACAGTTGCCTCGATTAACTGAAGTGCAGACAAATCTCTGGAAAATGCGACCGGGAGCTTCCAGAGTGAGGAGAGATATCTGAAACCAGCGGGAAATGCAACTGACAACATCGAACGTTACAATGCAGTACAGGCACTTCGGCCCTCGCTGTTGCCGCAACCTGTAAAATAATGTGATGTCCATTGTAATAGTAAATTGACATTTATTTTGAATCCAATAAAAGCACAGGGAAACAAATAAGTAATTACCTGACTTTGCAGAGGCATGTGTTGCAGACAGACAGAAAAAAATAATAGCAAACATACAAGGCCAGTAAACTACCATATCAGGGACAAACAGTCAAGGAATGAGAAAAAAAAATCCTTTTGATGTGGAAGGCACCTTTCCTCACGTACCATTGGCGAAGGCATCCAGCGAGAGGTGGCAGAATTTGAGACGATGCATACTGCAGGCACAAAAAAACGAAAGATTCTGTTTTCAGCGACGATGTGCGTACCTGATTCAATGCACACATAAGGACAGATATGAAGAAACTAAATTAGCTAACTCAGGCAGATGGAGCAGTCCAGGTAACCCCCGCCAAGAGGGTAGCCTGGCGATTAGGTATGGTAGATATCTCGGACCCAAGATTAAGAAGGGTCCCTACTGAGTGCAGGGCAAAAGGCAAACGTGATGTGGGGTTCATAGGAAGCTGTGAACCCATAAGAATAGCCCGGAAGTCTGAGTATCGTCCATGCAGAGCACGAGACCCGTTAAAACACGAGACTGACAAAGGATACTACTTTGCATCCCTCCTGAAAGCTTTAGTGATAATTCTTTGTGGATAATCACCGGTGAGAGCCCCCATTTTTCTGGTCAAAAAGGCAAACATTCCAGGTGAATCCGGGAAGCGGAGCTTTGTTCAAGACGTGCAGGTAGTCAATTATACTGTTGTTCCGCCCGCCCCAAATGTTCCTAATCCTTATACTATATGAGTTCAAATTCCACCTGACAGTGAATGGTTCTCTGCTATGGATTTATCAAATGTCTTCTTTCGTGTACCGGTACAACCAGAAAGTCAATTCTGCTTCACTTTTCCACTCAAAGGCATATCATATACATTCAAGCGACTTTGTCAAGATGACTGTGAGTCCCCCACCATAATTAATGAGGCTCGATGCTGGAGTCTGGAGATTCTTGTTTTAACCCCGGGGTCAGCGCTTCTGCAATATGTAGACGAATGCTTAATAGCAGTACCAACAGAGGAACAATGTGAGAAAGATACGCTTGTGTTGCTCTGCCATCTCGCCAGGAATGTGCACAAAGCTTGTTTCGCAAATCTACAATTTGTGCAACAACAGGTGAAGTTCTTTGGTCATTTCTTGTCTAAACAAGGGAGGGGCATTGATCAAGACAAAGTTCAAGCAATCCAGCAAAATCCAAAGCCTCACACGAAGTAACAATTGCTATTCTTTTTGGTCATGCACACCTACTGTCGATTTTTTGTCCCACAACGGTGGCACAGTGGTTAGCACTGCTTCCTCACAGCGCCAGAGACACGGGTTCAATTCCCGCCTCAGGCGACTGACTGTGTGGAGTTTGCACGTTCTCCCTGTGTCTGCGTGGGTTCCCTCCGGGTGCTCTGGTTTCCTCCCACAGTCCAAAGATGTGCAGGTCAGGTGAATTGGCCATACTAAAAATTGCCCATAGCCTTAGGTTAGGGGTAAAGGTGGGTTTCGCTTCGGCGGGTCGGTGTGGAAGGGCCTATTTCCACACTGTAATGTAATCTTCTAAAAAATTACACATCCCTTGAGGCGCCCCTAAATGAAACTTCCAATGGCTTAGAAACTGAAACTTCCAGAGACCGTTGCAGTTGAATTAAAAAGGCGCTCCAAACCACACCTACACTGGGGGTCCGAATCCAAACAAGCCTTTTGTACAAACGGTAGATGCATGACATGTGAGCTGATGCAGGAGAATGTGGGAAAATTGAGGCAGGTAGCTTACATTTTGGCTAAACTTAGACCCCGTAGCGGCAGGATTGCCTATATGCCTGCAAGCCGTGGCTGCAGCTGAAAAAGTTTGTTGTAGCGTCCAGGGACACAGTCGGCTTTGGAGAATTAACCCTCCTGGTCCCACATGCATCCTTACTGTTTTCCGAGCAAAACACAGCACACATGTTTGCAGCACGTTGGCTCAGAAACAATACCGTACTATTGGAGATGCCTAACATTACAATAACGAGATGTAACGTCCGTAATGCTGCTAGCCTTCTCGCCACAACAGGAGACAGAGACGCACATGACTGTGTCGCTGTAATTCACCAAGACCGGACGTGCAGGATTCACAAACTCAGAATCAGGATATTGCGTTTTTTTGTGAATGGGTCCGCATTCAGGGGCAAACGGACAGGCCACAATTGTGTTTGGTATGCTGTAGTATCTACCCACGAGGTAGTCAAAGCGGAATCACTCCCTTGTCATCTGTCAGCTCAAGCAACAGAGCTGATTGCCTTGACTGAGGCATGTCAATTGGTTGAGTGAATGATAGTGAATATTTACACAGATAGCAGATATGCATTCGGGGTTGTACATAATTGTGGAACTCTGTGGAAACGCAGGGGCTTCTTGACCTACACTGGAAAGCCCAAAATACACCGTGGTCTGACTTCTGACTTCCTGGAAGCGGTCCTTCCGTCTAAATCATTTGTTGTCTGTAAATGTGAAGTCCACACGAAAAAGTACGATTCCCTTTCTCAAGGCAATGCGAATGCAAACTCAGCGGAAAGGACAGCAGCCCAGCAGCCGCCAAGTGATCAGTTGACATGTGTATGTCAAATATTTGTAATCCAAAGCAGACATATAGGAAGTCGAGTCGCAGGCCACGCCGAAGGACAAGCGTGAATGGACAATGGCAGGGTGCAGAATGAGGGAATGGGTGTGGTGTGGCCCCATTGGTAAACCCTGTCAACGCGATCATTATTCCCATTCCATGCCAATTAACACACAGTGAGGACCATGTGTCAAAAGAGGGGATGTAGCGAATAAAGTGGGATGATTTGATCTTGATATTTAATTTGGTTTCCGTGGTCGAATCTGTCAGTCCTCTTCGGACATTGTGCAAAATAATTTTCCAAAGGTCATCTTAGTCAGTCCGGGACTGAGGTTCAGAAAAGAACAAAGGTTTCTGTTTTATTTTTGGAGCTGGCAGTGTTTACATTCTCCCCGCCTCACTCTATGGAGAAGGACTTATAAACTTCATTTCTGTCAGTCCAGGTGAGACACTTTGTGACGCGGGTAGTTTCATTGGCAAAGAAAAGACATTTATCCCCATGAAGCTTCCTTTCATCCTCTGTCTGCCCATTCATTCAATTTGATCACGCTGTTTTGATAAATTTCACCTCTGCTCTCCTGTTGTTCTTCCGTAATTCGAGGGAACGTCGAACCGAATCCCAAAATCATATTAATGTTCGGTTGTTCATGTTACATCAATGACCAGACGAGAACAAGCTAGCAGGAAATTGAATAACACAAGAAATATTTTTAAAATTCCTTCCAGAAAATTAACCGACTGCAAAGTCAGAATATGAGAAATGTCAGAGTGCACTGATATTTAGCCCATTTCACAACGCACAAATACACCTAGACGAGTTCAGTCTTTGCGAAATGTTTATTTATAATTGTGACAATTCCCTGGGGCAGATACTCCCTCAATCCACAAAAATGTATGCTGCCAAAAACTATTTCAGTTCAGATTAAAATGGCTCAGGGTACTTCCATCAACCCAAAGGTTACTGCGCCATGTCAATTGAAGTGTATCCAGATAAGGTTAGAACTCCCAGCCTTTTCTCCCACAGCTCTCTATTCCAGTTGCTCCATCCTAGATTGGAGCTCTCATCCTGGGCGTTTCACGCGCCTCTCTGCCTTCATAGAAGAACTGCATGCTCACGGACTTGGTCACTGGCAGAAAGAGTAGAGATTCACGCGTTCATTCCGCTCTCAAATTCCGATCGGATCTTCGCCACTGCGTCGCTAAATTTCTCTGATTCCAGACCTGGAAGCCAGTGTGATTGAAGTGTGCAACCGCAGTTACACCCTTGTCTCGAGGCACTGGTAAAGTAACGATGAGAAACTTCGTTGTTATTTAAACTAACATTTCAACAATTTGTTTGCTAAGCCTGTACATTTCATCTTTTCTCGAAATCTATGGAAATCAGTCTTCAACATTCTCAATGGTGGATTCTCCACAGCCACTGAGGACATCGAAGATGACGATACAACCCAATCTCAGTAGGTTATCCTCTTGAGCATGTGGTGCTGTTCCTCGCCAATCTTAGCCATTGCATTTATTGTTTTTACTGTTGGTTATTTTTTCATGTGATCGTATAGTGGCTCGTCCTCTGCATTGTGGCCGAAGCAACCTCCATTCAAATCCGAGTATCTGTAATGCGCATTTGTTCCATGTTACTCCATATAACCCTTTCAAAACAAACGCATAAAGGAAGAAGCCAATTTTTAAGGTTAAAATGCTCTTGAAGGTGATGATTTTTTTGCTTCAAACTTTATCTGCACCTAATCTCGGAGAAGTTCCTCCCTTTCCCAATCACTATTCTTCCATTGTATCCTTCCTCACATGCCACTGGGGCATTGCACAAAGTAACATTCACTTTCACATTGACACCGTTAAGTTAGTGCTGCAGCTGTCACTCTTGTTAAGTGAGCTTGCACCAATACCACCATGAGGAGCTTTAAGCCACTTTATGCAATCAGATAATGTGGTTGGGTTATCAATCCTCATGTAAAGTGTTTGATTTGCATGGACCAGAGATCATTGGAGCACTGGGTTCATGAAAAGGACGCAGAACAGTATCGAGGAAAAGAGACTTTATTGGAAAAGACCAATGTTTGCGAATTCCCCACATTTATTTCAAGTCTTTATTCGTCTCTCGCTAGAGTGTTATGTATAGTTCTGCAATTCACATAAAAGAAGCGATATGACAGCTTTGGAAATGGTGCAGAAGTGATTTGCCAATATATTGTCTGGATTGAAGAACTTCAGCTATGAAAGAGTTTAGACAGACTGGCCTTGCTTTTGTGAGAGCAGGAGAGATTGAGAGGAGACAGTATTGAGATGTAGGAAATAATGAGGGGCATGGATTGGGTACACTTCACGAAAGATTTCTCGATGATGGATGGATCAATCAATCATAGATTTAAGATAAGAGTCATAAACGTTCGAGTAGCTTTACATAAAAAAAAACTTTATCAGCTGGCGAGACATTGGAATCTGGACATCACCGTCCCTATGAGTTAGAGCGGCAGAAATTCTAATAATCTTCAGAGATACTTAACTGTGAATTTGTAATGCTTAAGGCATACAACGTTAAATGATGGAAATGGGATAAGGATAATCAAGCAGGTGTTATTGACAAGAGCATGCACAAGTAGCTTGCAGCCTCAGTTAGCTCGGACATCCACCGTGTGGCGTTTGGTAACCTCAGTTGTCACGTGGGATGCCAGTGTTCATTTTCCCGCTGGGGCGGCTCTGACTGGTTCAGGGTTTCAAGGTTTGTGTAAAGATCTGTTGTTCAGGTGAAGGATGCAGATGGTGTGGGGAAATTCGGTGGTTTTGGGAAGTTGGTTTGCGGCCGTATCCTCCCCTTTATCGGTGATATCTTCAAGGCAGATGAAACTCATGTGAAGTTCTGCTGTCCTGCAGCGTTTCGAATTGATTTGATTTATTTCCCACTGCTTTCAGTTGCTGTTTCTTGTCGTTACTTTGCATGCCCCAGTATGTTGAGTCCAGATGGAGTCATTGGATGAGTCTCGTCATTCTAGAAATTCTCTGGCTTCACTCTGTTTAGCTGGCCCCAATGTATTTGTGTTGTCACAGTCGAATTTGTTGTCCTCGTCATTGCTGTGCATTGCTACTCGGAACAGATGGTTGTGTTGTTTAGTAGATCTTCCAGAAATATTTTGCAACAATAGATATTCCCACAGATTCATTGTCAAAACCAACGCCAGGAGGACATGCCATTACCCAACAAACCAAGCTCTCCACATTATAGGTAAAAGTATGTCTCGGCACATACAGCCAGACTCCTCTGACCACTCGGAGTTATGAGACAGCATAACCGAAAGGCATATTTGACAACAACTCACCAAAAAATGGACCAAATACCCATCATAGGCAAGACAAATTTGGGAAAAAAAAATATTGCATGTCGTAACTGCAGGAAACATTATACAGGACAGACAACTCACGATACGCATTCTTGAAGATCAACTTGACATGAAACACCACTGCAAGGTGTCCGCAGTAGGTTGACTCATGACACTGAGTGTCGCTGATTCCGTGGCTGGAATCTCACAATGTGTGACAGTCTGCAGCAATGGAGAATGTGTTGCTGGAAAAGTATAGCAGGTTAGGCAGCATCCAAGAAGCAGGAGAATGGATGTTTCTGACATGAATACATCATCAGATATTCGGCCAAAACGTCGATTCTGCTACTCCTCAGATGCTGCCTGATCTGCTATGTTTTCCAGCACCACACTCTTGACTCTGATCTCCAGTATCTACAGTCCACACTTTATCCTCAGTCTGCAGCATTAGTTAGTTCCTTGTGTGAGGGAACTGTTGATATTACCAATGTAAAATTCGATTGCTGATTGAGAAACACAACAAGGTCCGCAGCCCAAAAGAGTGTTTCTGTTGTTTTGAGTTTCCTGGCTGGACAATGTGTGCTTCTGAGATCGCACAGTTTGCGGTAGTCTGGGGAGCGGTTGCAGTTATCTGTGTTTACATCCTAGATGCTATTGGTGCTATTTGATTTGTTCTTGATTTGTGCAACAGTAACACAGTGACAAATCAATTAATATTTCAAGAAGGCAGACCGACGTGGAAAATATCGAGTTGTTGGTGACATTTGATCAGAGATTACCGAGATTCAGGAGAAACGAATGTTGATTTCTTTCGGGTCGTGAT
Source organism: Chiloscyllium plagiosum (assembly GCF_037043375.1). Lineage (NCBI taxonomy): Eukaryota > Metazoa > Chordata > Chondrichthyes > Orectolobiformes > Hemiscylliidae > Chiloscyllium > Chiloscyllium plagiosum. The sequence goes on from NW_028270177.1 coordinate 67,901,524, forward strand.
GAAGAACAACCAGGGAAATAAGTCATCAGCGGGTACAGTTTACAAGGGCACTCACAGGAACCAAAATGCGAAATAAAACGTACAAAATGACGAAGACAGATGAAGTATGAGAGTAACCATGGGTAATCTGACTTCCACTCCCCAGCTCCCCTATTTCCCACACCCAGCCCCATTGGAAAGAAATGTTAGAGAGCCATAAACATCAACGTCGTCCATTGGAACGATCCAAGTCTTTTCTAAATTTTCAATGCGGCTATTAGTTTCAGTTATTTTTTTCTTTCCTGGGCAACCATCTCTTTCGTTGTTAGCAATCGGAAAGGAAGCCATCCTTTTTGTCAGGGAAATAATATGATACTAAATTTTGTTTGTGCCATGTGTAAAATTCCTCTGTGTCACACGTTTCTTCTACTTGTTGTCGATTTTATCAGTACCTTGTCTTTTGACTCTTCCGACCAAAGTGCATGACCTCATAATCCGGACATGAAACTGCATCTGACACGTTTTTCCCCACTCACCCAATCTATTATATGCCTATGCAAATTGCCACGATCTCATCATAACATGCGCTCCCACGCGTGTGTATTGTCAGCAAATTTGGACACATTTCACACTGCCACTTGCTCCATGCTATTAACAGAGAGATAATTGAAGCCTTGAATATACCCAGTCTTGAAAACCTCTGCTGTAAATGTTTCTACATATTTGCTACCCTCTGAATGTGAGAACATCCTCTTCATTCATTTCTGAAGTGTGCAACCCCTTCCCCTGAGATTGGGATCTCCGGTCCTTCACTATTCTGGATATTAAGTAGAGCAGAACAATCTTTTAAAGTAAAACATAATCTCACTGGCGTTTCCAGTGCCAGTTCTGAGTTTTCTTTTTTGACCTCTGTTTGAACAAACTGCCCTGATTAGCACATTATTATTGACAATGACACATCTGCTTCACAGGTGCTTCAGTGCCTGTGATTAAAGTGGAGCTGAAAAGCGCGATAAAAGTGCATCTTTATTACTCGACCATTGCCATATTATTAATCTCTCTGCTCATGAAAATGGATCCTTCATATCCATTCTATCTCTCATCAATGCCGAGTATGTTCCCCTCACAGTTGATTTTAAACGATTTCTTGTTTGATGAGTTATCTCTGCAACTCCAGAATAACCGTCTCAACAACTCGATATGTTCTCAGGTCTGCTGATTTCTTGACGTACAGGAAACTTGCGTTCTGAACCCGAAACGGATCTGACTCAAAACGTTATCTCTGTCTCTCTATCAACAGATGATAAAAAACGCATGGGATATATATAGGTTTCACTGAGTTTATTTGGAACAAATTGTGTTTTTCCATTAAATGTCTTCACTCCTCGTCCGCTGGTCAATTGCCCAGATAAGAGGCAGCAGTTCCTCCTGACCATTTACTCGCCCATCCACACCTCTTTCTCCCACATCATTATAAACGTCCCCAATAAATCTCCCATTAATCTTCTTTGCTCCAAACAAAACATTCCCATAGTCGTGAATCTCTCCAGAAAAGGAGGTTTATTTATCTCTCTACATGGTGCAAAGCAGAGGATTGTGGAAAGATTCTGGGAACATGTTGCCACTTGTCAAGTGGGAAAACTGTCAACAAGCAAAACAGAAATCCCAGCCTCGAGCTTTGTGAATCTTTCGATATTCCTTTGGACGCGGATTCAGAGGAAAATGAAGGGTGAAATGGCCGACTGGTCAGAGACAGTTTAGAAAATTTTCCGTTCTTTCGGAGGCCGGTACTTTGACTCTGATGTACTCCGGACATGAATTGATCTGTGACATTGATGGATTCACGTTCCTGCGCGTCAGGATGTTAAATCTCATCTCATCTCCGGGGCAATTAGAAAACGCGGGAACAGATAGGACACTGAAAGGCTGGGAGTGAGACGATCCCAGGAGGAGGATAACTGATTTCTGGTATCTTGCGTGTGTCTATAAAGGGTGGGATCAGACTGTTACCATGTCTTCACCGTGAATTGCCCAGGATTTATTTCGGAAAAGTCATACTAATTAAGGACGATTGTCAATATGGGAGGAGCAGGCTGCAGCTTGCATTGTGGATCAGTGATGCCGTTGGCTCATCAGTCTCTGTGGCGATGTTAGTCAGTGCGTTCGGCTCTTCACTGACAGGTTACTGTTCTCCCACGACCCAGGAACAGAGCGACAGCTGTTCTCACACAACCTGTTTTTTTTTGTCCGCACAGTTCCGGATTTTTACCGAGGTCAGAAAAATATTCCTCATAAGGCTCGAAGGGAGAAGGTTCCAGTTTTAGGAAAGCTGGTTTCCGGTGCCATGCACGTGTCTCCAAAGTGTGAGATCAAACTGTTCCCATTGTCCACAATGAATGCTCCAGGATTAATTTTGGAAAAGTCTAACAAATTGAAGACAATTTTCCTTATGCGAAGGGCAGGCAAAAGCTTGCAATTCACTGTCAGTTTGCTTTAGGAGATTCTGGAAGGGACCTACTACAAGGGACTCCCCAGCCTCTATGGAGCAATTAGTCCTCTCGTTTGGCTGTTAACCAAGAGGGTGTACACACGCATGGAGCGGCCTCTGTTCTTATCCATCCGACTCCTTTGCTGTGCAATTTCGGGTTTTTAATAGGGTCAGTAATACGTACCCAAACGGAAACCAAATCCAGTGAAGAACCACAAATGCGTTTCTGTATTGTTGACTGGCTCGTGAAGGGTTGTGGACACTCGGAATCTCAAACAAAAACAGAAACTGCTCAAGGAACTCGGCAGGTATGACATTACCTGTGAGAGAAAATAGAGTTCACAAAACTCCTGGAGAAGCTCCGAATCGTTGTCTCTGTTTGTCTCTCCCCAGATGCTGCCAACTTTGTTTAGTTTCTCCAGCAATCTCTCCCTTTCTTTTTAACTTAATGATCATTTCAACAATCGACATTGATTACAGAGTCCAAACATGTCCTGACATTTAACCCTGTCGAAACTGTGGTGATTGAATTCAAACAAACCGAACAATGATTGCCTGTCCCTCAGTTCCACAGGGAGGGAGAACTTGAAATAAGTTTTGTAGCGCGCTTCTGCAGATGTTGCCAAATGGTTGAGGCGATGGGCCTTCAATCCACTGTGGATTTCTCATGCAGTTAAGCATTTTGCTGACTGTGATTGAGAGCCGAGAGTGAACTTGAAGAGTTCTTGTTCTCTGCTTTCTTTTCTGAAATTCAAATCGCAGGTTGAGGTGAAATGCGGATAACTCAGAAAAGGAGCGTTAGGAATCTGTAACCAACCGCCTCTCAGGATGGAAAATGCAGAAAATTCCAATGCAGGTAAGACCCATTTAGTTGTACACTTCCATTACTGAATACGTTTGCCCCTCTGAACAAAGTGACGCCAAATGAGATAAGAACAGTTCAGGGGACTGGTGCAGACTTAGTGGGCCAAAGGTCATTTTTGTGCTAGTCACTTCCATGGCCAACTGCGAGGTGGTCAGTTTGTGACGTAACAGGACATTCTTTGCAAAATGTCCCTCGGTGAGGAAGGGGTCGAAGCTATTCTCCCCGATATTTCTGATGGTCACGGTATTCATTGGGACATTTCAATTGGTAATAACTGTTACGGTGCATATTTGTGGAATCAGTCTATATGATAATCAGGATGATGAGACCGTGGTGTCTCATTACCCAGCCGAGAGCAAGCCCTTGCAGCTTACATTCCCTGGCTCTGATTTTGAAATAAAGATTACTTTCTCGATGTGCCTGTGTTTATATCAAACAGCTCATTGACATTGGGACTGGACGTTCAGAGGAAACTGGAGGTGTGACAGGGACAGACATAGAACAAGACGAGACGTGAAAGTGTTTAGATTTTGCCGTGGGTCCGTTGTTTTTTGTGAGGAATGTCTGCTGGGCGCTATCCTGTCATTTCCCAGGAGCCAGAGGGTTTGTTTTGGTGGGATTTGTGTTATTGAAAGTTACACATGAGAAGCGTGTTGGACTATTTCTGCTCAGTATCCACTTCATATCACGGCTCACCGCAATGATGCACATTTTCTGCGAAGTGCCTTGTCTTCCTCTTAAAGCCGCCTTTCTCTGGAGAAACTTGCAGACATAAAGCACATGGAGTGGGGAGAATCTTGAGGACTCTGTCACTATTGGGGAATGTGTCTGTGTGACTGACTCTGTATGTGAACATGAGAATACGTTCCCCAAAGGGGTTACAACAGTGTGACCAGGTCAACCTTCAGTACCATTGTTATGTCATTTAATATCGCAGGGAGAATCTCATTGCTGCAAACCGGGACGAGAATAGATGGATGCCTGATATTGTGCGCTTCACGATGGACAAATGGCCCTTCTCCATTCCTCTCCAACATGCTTGTTAAACTCGAGGCCAGAGAGAAACTGACCTGACGAGAAAATCGCTTCACAACCTTCTACTACCAATTTTGCAAACTTACTTCTATCTTGCCACTTAAATCATTCATTTAAATGAAAAAAAAGTGAATGTGCGCTCAGCCAATGGGACACCTTTGGTAACAGTCCTCCAGTCTTAAAACGACCCTGCACCACCGTTCTCAGCATCCTGCTATTAAACTAATTTTACATCTAAGTGGAAAACTTACATTTAATTCCATGCGATCTAACTTTATGAATTAGTCAACCATGCGGAACCGTGTAAAAGCTTTTATTAAAGTTCAAGTGAGCAAAGTCTGTCACTTTGTCCTCATTGATCTTCTTGGTTACGCCCTCAAAAACTCAATTTTGTGCAAAACCATGCTGATTATCCCGATGCATTCCTTGTACCTAAACATTCATATAAATCCTATCGTTTAGAATTGCACCAAACAACTTACCCACGACCATAACCAGACACAAACGTTTATTGCACCCAGGCTTCTCTCCGAAATCCTTTCTAAACAAAGGCACATTAGCCATCCACCGGTCATTCGGCGCCCCACTCGTCATAACAGATGATAAAAATATTTCTACGAAAGGCCCAAAGGTTTCTTTCCCTAAGTTTCCACAAGTTTCCGGTATACAGGAGATCAGATCCCAGAGAAATATCCAACTTTATATTTTCCAGGTCGTCCAGCTCTTTTCAATGTGAACTACTTTCAAATCATCAATATTTAGTTGTACCAGTTATTTTGTTCTCCATGGTGTAAACTGACGCGAAGTGAACATTATATCTCTCTCCATCTGCTGAGGTTCAAGACAAAGGTGAGCACTTTTATCTTAAGTGGTCCGATTTGGTCTCAAGTTCTTAATTACTTGTAGATTCTCTTTAGACTATACTTCACTTTATGTTCTGATGTCATCTCATATCCTCGATTGACCTTTATAATGTCCTCCTTAAGAATGCCCCTCCACTCCTTATATCATTCAAGAGATTCAATTGAAACCATGTGTTTATATAGAAGCTGTCACCTTTTTAAAAAAAAATTCTTATGACAAGGCGTAAATCTCAGCAATCAACGTTGTTCTAACGGAATACCTACAATGTGGAACCCGGCCATTCAGACCAAGAAGCCCCCACTAATCCTGCGAAGGGAATCACACCCAAACTCACACCTCTACACAATTCTGCATTTCCCATGACCTAAGAACGTCAGCCACATATCTTTAGTCTGGGGAGGAATGTGCAAACTCCAAATACACAGTCATCCAAAGTAGATATTGAACCAGCATCGCTGAGGCCGCAAGACATTAGTACTCACCACTGAGTCAGCCATTATAAACCTCCTATCCACCACTCAAAACATATCATCACTCAGATATGGGGCCGAGACCTGCTCCTAATGTTCCAAATGCATCTGTCCAGAGCATCCTATTGACTGAGGTGTAAACCTCTGCCCGTGCTTTCCTATTCGCTTGAACTGAACGCCTGCATTGTATTTGTCTTCCTAAACACCAACTGAAACTGCATGTTAAACATAAGAGAAAATTGAACTTTGAATTCTTTCTGCTTTCAGAAAATTGTCTATGCCTCTACTCTTACCACCAAACATATGACCCCACACTTTTACACAAAGTATCGCAACTGCAACTATTTTTTCAAAGCACTCCGTCCGTTCAAGTCATTCTGCAGCATGCCCGCTTCATCAATAAGATCTGCCCTTCCACCAATCATTGTGTCTTCTTCAAATGGAGAAACAACACCCTCAGTTCCTTTGAATGGATCCTTCATAAACAGTGTGAATAGCTGTGTTGCCAACACTGACTCCTGCTGAACTCCACTAGTCACGGGCTGCCATCCTAGAGAAGACCCCTTTACCCAACTGTCTGCCTTCTGCCAGTCAGCCAAGCCTCAATCCATGGTCTCTTATTTAGCAGTTTGCCGTACTACACATTGACATATGCCTGGGGAAATTCAAGCTGGTCACCTCCACAGGCTTGACTTCGTCTAACTTGCTCATTACCTACTCAAAGCATTCTAATATATTTGTCAGACGTGATTTCTTCCTGACAACCTGTGCTGATGGTTCAGGTGCTCTGTAATCGCATCCTTCCAATGACCTTTGATACCGTGTTTAACACAAAGCTGATTTGTTTGATTGTTATCTAGAATATTCCAACTTTAATTTCAGACCTGAATGTGAAGAACAACGACGTCCAATTGCTGTTGAGATATGGAAACTCTACGCTGTCTCAGTAGGGTCGATGAGTGAGTGAATTCCTTCCCTCAGTGGGATTCCTCTACTCTCTCAGCAGGTTCGATGAGTGACCTAACTGTTTTGCTCACATGGAGCAGGCAAATGCTTGCTGCCAACTGCAAACCAGATGGTGTACTGAGAGTTGATATGATTCCTTGAACCTATTCCTGGAATAAATACACTTGAAACGTCTCTCACAAAACGAAAATATCAATGGGAAATCAGTTCTACAGAGACTAGAGAGAACATCCCACAGGCTACATATTTGATAGGTCTCTCCACAATGCGATGACGTTCATGATATACTGTCCCCAGGAACGTTTATAATGATTAATGTCTTTATTCAGTGTGAACACGTTGATCACACGTTAGTTTCAGGAACTTGTGCAGCACTTCCCGCTGTCATGGCATTTAGAAAGACCTGTTAATATTGCGAGAAAGGTGATGAGCCATCCGGGCGCTCGAACTTTACAGCACGGTCACACAGATTTGGAACTGGAGAGGTCTCTATTCCAGGTGAGCACGTGGGTCAGACGTCAGGTGTCTAGAGATCTTAATGGATTCTTATTTATGTGAGCATATTTTTCAGAGATGAAGCACATAGAGGTTTGATAACATTTTCCAAAGTCCGGAGAAATAAAAGGTTTCTCATTCGTGTGAGCATGGTGTTCAGATCTCCAATCGCTGGATGGTTGAAAGCATTTTCCGCAGTTCAGACATTGAAGTCGTTTCTCATCATTTTGAATGAGCAGGTTTCGCAGCAGGTCAGAGACAGAGTGAATCCCTTCCCACACTCTGAGCAGGTGAATGGCTTGTTCCTGGTATCATTGCGTCCATGGGAATTCAGCTCAAACAGGGAAATGAATCCCTGCATTTTCACAGTCATTCCTCACTATGACTGCAATTGAGGTGTGTAAGTCTGTTGACAGGTAAAAACCTGTTCCACACACACAATAAGTGAACGACTTATCTCACACTGTAACCAGAGCTTTTTCCATACATGTTCGAAATCTGATCAAGTTGTATTTGGGATAAACCGCGCGGCTTCATCAGATTATGGTGGAGAGGTTGATTTATAAATGTTCCCCTTCTAATATCCTGCGAAATTGATGTTATCCAAAAATGAGAGTGTGAAACCGTCTTTCAAAAGACTCTAGAATCTGTCTGAAGGTAAGGGATTTTCGACACTAAGAATTTGACCAGAGTTTTGTCAGAATCTTTCATGCACACAACTTCCACCACAGAGAACGAGCAGGTCAGCATGTGGATATAAACACGATCACCTCCCTGTTCCCTCCAGGTCAAACACTGTCCTGAATTGTCTGACATACAGTCCTGTTGGAGCAGACATTTCTTACAATTGAATAATTGCAAAACTGAGGCCTCTGACTTCAATCCCAACTCAAAATCCACTGCCTCGCCACTGAGTTGGAAGTGTGATGCTGGAAAAGCGCAGCAGGGCAGGCAGCAACGAATGAGCAGGACAATCGACGTTTTGGACACGACCCTTCATCAGGAAAGAGGCTTGTGAACCGAGGGGGTAGAGAGACAAATGGGTGCGGGTGGGGCTGGGACAAGGTAGCTGAGAATGTGATAGGTTAATGGAGGTGGGGATAATGATGATAGGTCGCAGCGCAGGCTGGAGCAGATAGGTGGGATGGAAGATGGACAGATAGGATAATTCATGAGAGCGGCGGAAGCCCTGGACCTGAATGAACTTGGCTGTGTGGGAGGGAGAGTTGACTGTTCAGCCAGGGGCCAGTGGCGTTGTTTGGTACGGGTGTCCCGGAGATGTTTTCCGAAGCTGTCTGTAATTAGGCATCCGATCGCCTCTATGTCGAGGAGACTGCAAAGGGAGCAATTGATACAGTAAATGACATGCGTGGAAATGCAGGTAAAATTCTGATGGACATGCAAGGGTCCTTTTGGGCCATTGACAGAGTTGAGGGCGGAGGTGTGGGTGGATGTTTTGCAAATCCCGTGTTGGAATGAGAAGGTGCTGGGAGGGGAGGGTGATTTGGTGGTGGCGTGCACTTTGTAAGGGAGTGGAAGAAGGAATGATCTTTATAGAAAATGGATAGGGGTGGGGAGGGAAGCACATCTTAATTGTTGGGGTTCATTTGCAGCTGACGGAAATACCGGAGGATGACATGATGCCTACAGAGGCTGCGAGATTTTAAAGTGATGAATAAGGAAGTTCTGTCCTCGTCGGAATTGTAGGGATGGGTTTTGGGAATGGGGTTGAGGGAAGTGGATGAGATCAGTTGGGAGGCATCATCGACGACGTGACAGGAGAAAATGCCTCGCCACTGATTCAAATTTCTCCCTGGCAATTGTTTGAGTCTGAACAGACAAGTCATTACCAGGGTGACATCCTTCACCTCGTGATGTGTTTTACACCACATATCCCCATCATCATCATGTCAGCCGACTTGCACCTCATTAACATCATTAACTCTTCCACGTCTCTTCCCTTCTGCAGCTCAAACTCTAAACCATTCGTTTGGAGGACACGATCATAATACACCTCCATCCGTTCTTTCAAATTCCCTTCCTGCTCTGGTGCTACTGAGGCAAGGAATAGAGAGAGAGAGGAGTTGAACACGTGGCGACAGGGATGGTGCAGGAGGGAGGGTTTTGGATTCTTGGATAATTTGGGCTCTTTCTGGGGTAGTTGGTACCTGTACAAGCAGGATGATGTTCATCTGAACCAGAGGGGTACCAATATCGTTGGGTGGGGAGGGGGGGTAATTTGCTAAGGCTATTAAACTAATCCAGCAGGGGGGTGGGAACCAAAATTGTAGTTCAAGTATAGAAACGTTTGAGAGTAGGGAGGTCCAAAATCAAGTTTCAGGGGCGCAGGATGGCACCAGCAAGCAAGAATTTGGTTTGGAGTGTGTCCACTTTAATGCCAGGAGCATCCAGTATCAGGTGGATGAACTTGCAGCATGGGTTGGTACCTGGGAATTCGATGTTGTGGCCATTTCGATAACATGAATAGAGCAGGGACAGGAATGGTTGTTGCAGATTCCAGGATTTAGATGTTTCAGTAAGAACAGAGAAGAAGGTCAAAGAGGGAGACGTGTGGCATTGTTGGTCAAGGACAGTATAACAGTTGCAGAAAGGATGTTTGGGGACTCGTCAACTGAGGTAATATGGGCTGAAGTTAGAAACAGGAAAGGAGAGGTCACCCTATAGGGAGTTTTGTACAGGCCTCCAAATAGTTCCATAGATGTAGACGAAAGGATAACAAAGATGTTTTTCAATAGGAGTGAGAGAGACAGGGTAGTTGTCATGGGGGACTTCAACTTTCCAAATATTGACAGAAAACACTATAGTATGATTACTATAGATGGGTCAGTTTTTGTCCACTGTGTGCAGGAGGGGTTCCTGACACAGCATGTAGACAGGCCAACAAGGGGCGAGGCCATATTAGATTTGGTACTGGGTAATGAGCCCCGCCAGTTGTTAGACTTGGAAGTAGGTGAGCACTTTGGTGATAGAGATCACAGTTCTGTTAAGTTTACTATTGTGATAGAAATAGATAGGTGTATATCACTGGGCAAGAGTTACAGCTGGGGGAAAGTCATTTATGATGCCATTAGGCAGGATTTAGGAAGCATAGGGTGGAGAAGGAAACTGCAGTGTATGGGCACATTAGAAATGTGGAGCTTATTCAAGGAAACGCTACTGTGTGTCCTTGATAAGTATGAATCTGTCAGGCAGGGAGAAAGCTGAAGAGCGCGGGAGCCGTGGTTTACGAACGATGTAGAATCTCTGGTCAAGAGGAAGAAGAAGGCATATGTTAGGATGAGATGCGAAGGCTCGGTTAGGGCGCTTGAAGGTTACAAGGTAGCCAGGGAAGTCCTAAAGAGAGAACTCAAATGAGCCAGGAGGAGACGTGAGAAGTTGTTGGCGGATAGCATCAGAGTAAACTCGAAGGCTTTCTATCGGTATTTAAGGAATAAAAGAATGACGAGAGTAAGATTAGGGCAAATCAGGGATAGTAGTGGGAAGTTGTGTGTGGAGTCAGTGGAGATAGGGGAAGCACTAACTGAATACTTTTCAACAGAATTCAGTCTAGAAAACGGCGATGTTGTCGAGGACAATACTGAGATAAAGGCTACTAGACTAGGTGGGATTGAGGTTCACAAGGAGGAGGTATTTGAAATCCTGCAGAGTATGAAAGTACATATGTTTCCTGGACCGGATGGGATTTATCCTAGGATCCTCTGGGAACCATTGGGGAGATTGCCGAGGCTTTGTCATTGATCTTTAAATCGTCATTGTCTACAGGAATAGTGCCAGAAGACTGGAGGATAGAAAATGTGGTTCCCATCTTCAAGCATGGGAGTAGAGATAATCCTGTTAATTATAGACCTGTGAGCTTCACTTCAGTTGTTGGTAAAGTGTTGGAAAAGGTTATAAGAGCTAGGATTTATAATCATCTAGAAAAGAATAATTTGATTAGGGATAGTCAGCATAGTTTTGTGAAGGTTACGTCGTGACTCACAGACCTTATGGAGTTCTTTGAGAAGGTGACCAAGCAGGTAGATGAGATGATGTTGTGTATATAGATTTCAGCAAGGCAGTCGATAAGATTCCCCACAGTAGGCTATTGTAAAAAATCCGGAGGAATGGGATTGTGGGAGAAAAAGCAGTTTGTATCAGTAATTGGCATTGCTGAAAGAAGACACAGGGTGGTGGTTGATGGGAAATGTTGCTCCCGGAGTCCACTTAACAGTGCTGACGCGCAAGGATCGCTGTTGGGTCCACTGCTGTTCGTTTTATAAACGACGTGGATGAGGGCGGAGAAGGGTGTGTTAGTACGTTTGCAGACGACACTGAGATTGGTGGATTTGTGGACAGTGACGAATGATGTAGCAGGTTGCACAGAGATATAGATAAGCTGCAGAGCTGGGCTGAGAGGTGGCAAATGGAGTTTAACGTGGACAAGTGTGAGGTGATTTACTTTGGTTGGAGTAAGAGGAATGCAAAGTATTAGGTTAATGGTAAGATTCCTGGTAGTGTAGATGAGCAGAAAGATCTCAGTGTCCAGGTGCATAGATCCTTGAAAGTTGCCACCCAGATTGACAGAGGTGTTAAGAAGGCATACAATGTTTTAGCTTTTATTAATAGAGGGATCGTGTTCTGGCACCATGAGGTTATGCTACAGCTGTACAAAATTCTAGTGCGGCCACACTTGGAGTATTGTGTATAGTTCTGGTCACCGCATTATAAGAAGGATATAGTAGCTTTGGAAAGGGCGCAGAGGAGATTTACTCGGATGTTGCCTGGTATGGAGGGAAAGTCTTACGAGGAAAGGCTGCGGGACTTGTACTTGTCTCGATAGAGAGGAGAAGGTTGAGAAGTGACTTAACAGAGACATATATTAGAATCAGAAGGTTAGACAGTGTGGATAGTGAAAGCCTTCTTCCAAGAATGGTGACGGCCAGCACGAGGGGGCATAGCTTTAAATTGAGGGATGATAGATATAGGACAGGGGGCAGAGGTAGTTTCTTTACTCAGAGAGTAGTAAGGGTATGGAATGCTTTGCCTGCAGCGGTAGTAGATTCCCTAACTTTAAGTACTTGTAAGTCGTCATTGGACAAGCATATGGACGTACATGGAATAATGTAGGTAAGATGGGCTTCAGATTGGTATGACAGGTCGGCGCAACATCGAGGGCCGAAGGGACTGTACTGCGCTGTAATGTTCTATGTTCTATGTTCTCTGGTCTAACTCGTTCTGTTCACTGTTTCATTGTGCATTATCTGAATGGCATTTTTACCAACGCCCATTTTCCCGAACGTGCAATGCGGCCTTTGCAGCTTTATCTTTCCACACGGGCTCCCTCATGATGGAGGGGAAGGAGTTGCAGATTATTCACCCAATGATGTAATCCTGATGTCTTCCAATACCTCTTCTGCATGTGGGTCCCTGTCATATTATGAGATATTGGGAAGCTGACAAAGTGTTATATCAAACAAGTCATCAAAGAAGTTGGTTTCAAGTCGTATTTTGTCATACAAAACGAGGCTTGTATCACAAAACTGATTTAACAGAATTTGTTCTGCTCGAAGTCATCATCTGTTGTCAGTCTCGAAACGACTCGGACGTTAGTGCTTCCATAACGCAGTGGTTCGAGCCCTGGCTTTGTAAACCAGGGGTTGTAACCTCCATTCTCACGGCAGTCTTGCTGAATTTTCTTACAACTATTGCAGCAAGCACCCGAAGGTGCGTTCTATATGTTGTTAGGTATTAGTTTTGAAGGAACAGCTGGAAGTCATTTTTTTACGCAGACCAGGCCTCTTCTGTTTGAGTTTGGAAGTCCACATCCGTGTTTTTCCTGTGAGGACCATGAGGATGATACGCTTCTGATGCGAACAATGCCTTCCTTCTACGTGACTCAGTAGAAGCAGTAAAGTAACGGTGAAACAGTGGGGGACGAAAACATATAGGGATGTGGCTGTGTGCTTCCGTTCCTTATGTAGAGACAGGCATGTGCTTCAATCCAATTTAAACAGGTAGGAGGCTGGAAGAGCACAGCTTGGCAGTCTGCCTCAGAGGTGGAGAAATCAACGTTTAGTAGGTACCAAATATTCGCGATTGGGGCAGTCTTCAGTTTACCTATGTAAACAGAAACGAGTTTTAAAGCTAGTAGTGAACAAAGAAGAGGCCAAACTGTTCAATTCCTTATTTTATTTAAGTTGGGCTCTCCTGAGGCCTTTGTCGCTCTCAAAAGATGTTCTGTATAGTTCCCTCTATGGGTCAAAATGAGGTTCAGTTCTCCCGCAGGTCATGATCAAATGTGACGGTGTCTGACTTCAGTCTCTATCGCTGGTTCATTTGAGATTAAAACTTTGCATGGAAAGTTTCATTGAGATGAACACTTCAGATGTCAGGCTGTGGGCCAAGTGTTGGTATCTGGAAACGAGAATGGATGGATGTTTGATGACTGGCACTGACATAATGTACTACTCTGAGCTGTAAAAGCACGGTGTCACGAACATTCTTTTCTGATAGAAATTTCTCATCGCAGGAAAAGAAAGCTGTGCTGTTAAGAGAAGACAGAATTGCACATGCCGTCCTTCCTGGTCGACTAGTGGTTACGATGCAGCGCTTTCACTGTTGTGGTTTGGGTTCATTTCTTGGTCAGGGAATCAGGATTTATTGTTCCTGATAAGGGCAACAACAACAGTAGAGCATCTTTGGCAGGAATCGCATTTCAAATGCGTCCGCATGTGCCTTGCAATATTGTACAGGGCCGCAAGGTGGCTCACTGGTTATCACTGCTGTCTCACAGCGCCAGAGATATGATTTGCCTACAACTGGGTCGACTGTCAGTAAGGTGCCTTATTCAGGAGCAAATGAAGAGAAAAAGGGTAAGGAATTATTGTGTTGCTTTAGCAAATGTTCAGACAGGAGAGAAAAGTGAGGAAAAACAGTCACTTCCCAGTCAGGGATTGATCCATTATGCGACAACCAACGGATTCACTTTTGACTGAACTAGCTCCCATTTTCCCTACATGGGTAATGGCAGTATACAGCATTAGAGTGGGCTTTAATGTGTTGCATTGGACCCAGCATCCCTTTTCAGCATGGACTATACTAGGATATAAAGAGATAATAAAATACATGGATTGAGATGACTGGAATGCAAAGACGTCAGTAAGAATGGACGGCGTTTACTTGGAAACAATAAAATGGAAAGGAAGCCATCGATGTATTGAGGGGTAATGCCGTTTGAAAAGACAAGGCGGGGTTTCATGGGGTAGTGAAAAAGACGAATAGATCTTGTGGTGTCACACCAGGTAAAACTGAGTTGTGTCCATATGGAAGGTTTCCACGCGATGTGAATTTGGTGAGAGAAAACAGGAGGGAAGTATCCTCATTTGGATAGATCTATATCTAGGCTATGGAACTTCAAAACCAGCGATGAATGATAAAGAGAAGTTTGGAGCACGTTTTCTGTTTCCTTCTACAGCTTTGGAATTCGAAAACGATTTCTTTTTCGCAGGAAAAATTGTTCAGAAGCTGATTCTAAAATATTTTTAAAGAGGCGTTCAGACACATAAGGAGTGAATTTCACCGGGACAGGGAGTCTGGGCGGCCAGGATGGGTACACGTTAGGTGCACACTCTCTAATTGGTTAACGTTAATTGGAAATAAACCTCATAACACCTGCAACTGCGTACGACGAAGTATAGAATGAGCTGATTGAGAGGAAAGGTTTAGCAGCTTGTTCCACGTGAACTTCTAGAAATTGTAAAAGAACTGAGCTGTTTGTGTTAGCTCAGCATGAAAGGGAAGCCGGGTAGCTCAGTCCGTTGCATTACTGGTTTATGAGATAAAAAGTGATGCCAACAGTGTGGGATTAATTCTCGCAATGTCTCAGCATACCGTCAGGATCCTGATCTCCCAACTCAGCTTATACTATAGACGATGGCGACAATCAAAGTCAAACGAAACTATCGTGAGTTGGAACTGACCTGCCGATGTAATGCACCTTTTTTCTTTCATGCGTTGCATTGGAAAATTTGGATGCAATCACAGAGAAGGGAGTGAGTCCATTTGCTGCTCACTGATCTCCTCCAAAAATATCCAGTGACAAGACACGAAAAATATTCCTGTTGGAGTTCTATAATCTTCATAGCAATACTTAAAAACATCATTATCATTTCGATTCCAGTTTTTCCGATAACAGTCAAAATGTTCAATGAAATAAATCTAATACTTTGTGGATTGTTTTAATGGCCTGTGCGAGCTTGCAGCAATTTTAGTAATATGAAACGAGGTCAACATCCTTTCCAGAATTTAACACAGCGCAGGATCAGTGGTACGAAAAACGTCATTTTTGCAAAAATCACCTCTGCATCTCTATTGTGTGATGGATATTCACTCAGGGAGTATTTTTGGCTGGTCTTAAGTAACGGAGGTATTTCCCAAGGACAGAACACTCCACAAAATCATATTTTTTAGAATAAATGCTGTTTTCCTCAATGTTCTTTTGAAATTTTGAATATATATGCACACACACATACATGCATGCGCAAAATACGCGCATATATATATATATATGTGCGTGTGAATTCAGAACATTAGTAATGGATGGTCGGCCATTTTAATGGACTTCCTGTAGAATGTGAGAGATTAGAGATTACAGTAATGTCTCTGAAATGTGGTTAAAATGTGGCATAGTAAAATGTGGTGAAAATCGGTTTTATTGAATGCTGTGTATGTTTACCGTAGTTTCCTGCGTTGATCACAGGAAATGTCATGTCGCTACTGTACTGGGATTTTGCTGCTATCGGATTCAGTTCGTCAGAGAATTCGATTCACTGATATTTCACCAACTTCCTTTGGCATGTTCATATGACACACCGACCCACACTGCACACAACGACAATAATATTCAGCATACTGCACCCACGAGCACGTGCCATGGTTTACATAAACAGTGAAGATTGAATAATGTTATGCAAGGGCAAATTGAAATTCAGTTTAATTAGTAAAGTCGCAAGAATCCAGAGTAAGATTCAAAATAGCAGAAATTAACGTTCATTACCTTGGCCAGAATTCGAGCCCAGCAAAGGGGAAATCTGCTCCTGAATCCTCAGCATCCATGCAATTGCTTGCTCCATGTGTCCACATGGAAACCTATATGGAAGACTATTCAGCCTGAAGGAGAACTTGTGACAATCCTCCGCTTTCTGATCTAAAGCTGAAACAAGAGCTGTCTATTCCAGCTGGGAGGGAATCTAAATGGAGGTGAGACCAAAATATTATTTGGCGTTTAATTCATCTTTTACTTCTTGTGATTGTTTAAACACCTGGGCCAGAAATGACACAGACACAAAGGAGCCCATTCTAAATATCGATCCTGCCCTACTCCCTGATCCGATATCATCATGGCTGACACAACACTTTTGTGTCTTTTTCCAGCCTATCTACATCATCGTGTTGACTACGCTATCATAAATAGACATCGAAAATGGAAACCTGTGAGAGGAACATGTTCCGTTTCGAGACAGTTGGGTTTCTGCTCGAATATTGTTGGTTATGCAGATAAGCAACCGAATCTGGTCTGAGCACCTTCCAAACCATAAACTAAAACTGGACTCTGATGGGACTTGAACCCACGACCTTTGAATAACAAACAGAGAAGAAACACAGAAGTCCAACACGCTTTTCATTGCGCCACAGAGCCGTGCCACCGGCAGTTGTTTAACACACAAGTTTGCCTTTGACCCATTGCGTTGAGGACACCCATCTCGCATCTGCCTGTCCTCGTCTCACTTTCCAGTACATGGTCCTTATCCACGTGTGCTCTGGCTCTACAAGTGTTCGGCGACAGACTGCTGGAACGTTCTCATGACACTTAGCTTTACCACATGTTCAGATAATGATTTCCGGATAAGCAACACTCTATTGGTGAAAGCGTTCTCCCAAAATCTCCTCAAAACATCTTGTCTCCTGTCTTTCATTTATGTCACTCTATTCCTTCCCAATACAGGCTTATCCCTGTCATCCATATCTATCCTCTTCATAAAATGTGCACGTTAATCAGTTACTCAATCAGCCTTCTCTGCGCTTAGATTAACATCCCCAAACTAGCTCGTCTACCTTCACAATGGGAAAGATCCAGCCCTTGCCATTCTTGTCAATTCCTGTGAACATCTCCTCCTGCAATCAGACGCTTCCAGCAGTCTGGCGATTACAACGGACAAGCAAAGTTCCTTGAATTAAAACCAAAAGGTCTGAACAAAGCCAACAGCTCTTGTCCATCTCTGATGAGAAAGGAAAGTTAACGTTTCGAGTGCAACGATCTGTCTTCGGAACTGATGGGATGGAAGGGTGGGTGAAGAATATGGAAGAGGGTGGACGGAATCTAAAATGAATGAACTCGATGTTGGGTCCTGAAGTTTGCATGGTCTGTCAGTAGAAAATGAGTTGCAGATCTTCCAGCTTGTGTTGTGCCTTGAAGGAGCACTGCAGCAGACCAGAGACTGGAAGAGTGGCCTGGGAACACAGTGTCTCGATTAGAGTGGGGCTGGTAAAGCACAGCAGTTAAGGCAGCATCCGAGGAGCAGTAAAATTGACGTTTCGGGCAACAGCCCTCCATCAGGAATACAGGCAGAGAGCCTGAAGGGTATGAACACAGTGTGATGTTGAAAGTTACAGGAGACTCGAAGATCGGGATAGATTTTGTTGATTCTGGACAGAACGTAAGTGATCTCAGCTATGTCACCGACTCTGTTTTCCTCTCTCCATTGCACAGAGATCACATTCTGAGCAGGAAATACAGTTGCCTCGATTAAATGAAGTGCAGACAAATCTCTGAAAGGTGTGACTGGAAGTTTCCACAGTGAGGAGACAAATCAGAAACCAGCAGGAAATGTAGTTTACTACATAGAACGTTACAATTCAATACAGGCACTTCGGCCCTTGCTGTTGCAGCGACCTGTAAAAATAATGTGATGTCCATTGTAATGGAAAATTAGCATTTATTTTGAAACCAATAAAAGCAAAGGGAAACAAAGAAGTAAGAACCTGACTTTGCAGATGCAAGTATTGCAAACAGACAGAAAAAAATGTAAAGTTAAACAGAACTAATAGCAGATTTACAAGCCCATGAAATTACCATATCAACAATCAAGGAATAGGAAACAACAACTCGAAAGGAACTCGAATGTTTCAGGCCCCTGACATTGATGTGTTGATAAGAAGAAGCGAATTCTAGTCTCAAGGGAAAATGTATTATATGTGGAAGGTGCGCCAGTTTTTGGTAGATACAGGGGCAACATATTCAGTCCTGAAATCAAGGCAGTTGAGAGAGTCGACGCAATGGATGCATCAAGATTCGTGACACGAGAGAGATTAACCGCACCCCGAATGTGCGAATGCAGTAATGTTTAAACATTCCAATTCTCATTTCTGTTCTCGGAATTCTGTCCTTTAATTCTGATGGCTGGCGATCTCACAGTGAGACGTATTTGCGCAGTACCCCGACAGGCTTGCAGTAATACAAAAAGAATCTTTACCAGCGCAGGCTGTAAAATACAACTCATGACCCTTGATGCATGGCTATGAGTGGCGATTAAGCCAGAGAGCCATAAGTTCAGTGAGGGATTCGCTCGCCCAGGAAGCAAGTAACCATGTTAATCCCATTAACACCGCTTATCTTTCTGGAGATATGTGGAACTGCACAGCACGCATACACCATCATGGTCCTTACAAATCATATGAGAAGTATTGTTTTAGAATATTGGTTGAACCGTGAGTGCTGCCACAGTACTTCTGCCACACACGTAGAGAATGCTTCCTACCATCGAGCCAATTTTGAATCCAATTAGCTAGCTCTCTCTCTGGATCCCATGTCACCTAACTCACCAACTAACCTGCCGTATGGGACCTTGTCAATAGTCTTACTAAAGTCCGTATACAGATCATCCATTGTCCTGCCCTTACCTATTCTCGCAGTTACCTCTTTGAAACAATTCAAAAAGATTTGCCAGACATTATTTCCTGCACGAAAATCTACGTTGACTATTTCTTATCAGACCTTGAATTTCCAAATGTTGGTTCATCCTATCTCTTATTATCCAATCCAACAACTTACCTACCACTGATATTACACTAACTGACCAAGAACTCCCTGGTTTGTCTTTGCTACTTTTCGTAAGCAATGGAACCACTCCATTAGTAGACGAAGAAGTAAAAACCTCTGCGAGGGCCACTGCAATTTCTTCCCTAGCCTCCCATAACATCCAAGGCTGGAAATGTTCGTGCCCAAGGGTTTTATTCACCTTATTGTGCTTTAAGGTAGCCAATCCCTCCACTCTGGTAATATCCATGTGGTCCAAATCATTCCCACTTATTTCCCTTATTTCCTTAGTACGCATGATTTGCTCCTCAGTAAACATGGAGGAGAATTACTGATTCAACAATTTCCCCCCAACCTCCTGGTGATTCCACCCAAGGAAGGTCATGCTGATCATTAAGGAGAGCTATTCTCTCCCTAGCCACGCTTCCACTCTTGATCTAGTTCGAGAGTCTCTTGGGATTATCTTTTAACCTTTTCAGAGAGATCCAGGTCATGCCATTTATCTGATCTATCATTCCCCTCTTAAGGGTGCTTCTACACTTTGTATAGTCATCTAAGGATTGACCTGAGTCCGATATCTTAAATCCAATGTAGGCCTTCTTTACTTTCCTTACCAGAGCCTCAATATCCCTCGCCGTCCAGGGATCAGGTCCCCCCTCACCCACCATCTTTCTAAGGAAAATAATCCTAATTTATTCAAACTCTCTTCATGGCTGGCATCCTCCATTACAGGCAACATCCCGGTGAACCTCCTCTGCACCCTCTCCAAAGCATCCACATCGTTTTGCTAATGTGACGACCAGACTGCATGCAGTATTCCAAATGTGGCTGAACTAAAGTCTTATGCAACTGTTACACGACCTACCAACACTTTTATTCAATACCGGGACCAATGAAGGATAGCATGCCGTATGCCTTTTTGACAACACGACTGATCTGCCTTGCTATCTTCAGGGAACAATGGACCTAAACACCTCGATGTCTTTGTCCATCAAATTTTCCCAAGACTTTCTATTTACTGTATATTTTGTTCTTGAATTGCAACTTCCAAAATGTATAGCCTCGCATTTGTCCAGATGGAACTCCATCTGCCATTTCTCTGCCCATCTCGCAAATCTATCTATATTCTGCTGTATTCTCAGACAGTCCCCTTCACTGTCTGCTACTCCATCAATCTTCGTGTCATCTGAAAACTTGCTAATGAAACAACTCAAGTCATTTATGTCTATCACAAAAAAAGAATGGTCTCAGCAAGGGTTCCTCTGGGACATCACTTGTCACAGAACTCTGTTTTCAGAAGCTCCCTTCCATTATTACTCTCTGTGTCCTGTTACCTACCATCTAGCTAGAACACCAATGCAACTTCACCGTCTTCATCTTGGGGAAATTTATCAAACGGCTTACTAAAGTCCATCTATATGACATCTACATCCCTTCCCTCCTCAATCAACTTTGTCACCTCTTCAAACAATTCTATTAAATTTGTAAGCCATGACCTTCCCTGCACAAAGCCATGCTATCTAGCACTGAGAATTCCTTTTCTTCGAAATGGTATGTACTCTATCCCTCAGTATCTTCTCCAGTAGCTTCCTTACCACTGGCGTCAGGCTCACTGGTCTGTAATTACCTGGATATTCCTTAAACAAGGATATATCATTAGAAATTCTCCATTGCCCAGGGACCTCCCCCGTGTTCAAGGATGCTGCAAAATATCTGTTAAAGCCCCAGCTGTTGTCTCTCTCGCTTCCCTCAGTAACCTGGGATAGATCGCATCCAGACCTGGGGACTTGTCCTTCTTCATGCCTTTTGGAAATCACAACACGTTCTCCCTACTTACGCAGACTTGACCTAGAGTAATCAAAGATCTATCCCTAACATCAACATCCATAATGCCCCTCTCCTTGGTGAATACCAATACAAAGTACTCATTAAGAATCTCATCCATTTTCTCTGCCTCCAAGCATATCTTTTCTTCTTTGTCCTTGAGTGAGTCCACCCTTTCTCTACTTCACCCTTGCTCGTTATATATGAACAAAAAGCTTTGAGGTTTTCCTTAATCCTGCTTGCCATGGATATCTCATGACCCTTTTCGCCCTCTTAATTCCTCGTTTCAGATTGGTCCTACATTCACAAAAGTCTTCCAAGGCTTCATCTATCTCCATTCACCTAGACATTATGTACACATTCTTTTTCCTCTTAGCTACTCTCACTTTATCACTTGTCATCTGTGGTTTCCTAACCTTGCTATTTCTATCCTTCATTTTCACAGGAAAATATCTCTCCTGAACACTAATTAACCTCTCTTCAAAAGCCTCCCTCATATCAACTGTGGATTTCCCTTGATCCAACTGTTCCCAATCTACGTTCCGCAGCTCCTGCCGTATTTTGCTATAGTTGGCCTTCCTCCAGTTTAACATTCTTCCTTTAGGACCACTCTCATCTTTGCCCATGACTATTGTAAATCTCATGGAATTGTGATCATTATGCCCAAAGTAATACCTGACTGAAACTTCAACTGCCTGGGCGGGCTCATTGATAAACACCAGGTCTAGTATGGCCGCTCCGGAGTTGAACTATTTCCATGCTGCTCGAGAAAACCCTCCTAGACGGTCCTTACAAATTCTGCTCCATCTAGACGTCTAACATTAGCGAATCCCAGTCAATGTTGGGAAAATTAAAATATCCTATCATCACCATCCTGTCGTTCCTACATCTTTCTGTGATCTATCTTCATATTCGTACCTCTATCTAATGCTTGGTGTTGAGAGGCTGGTAGTACAATCCAGCATTGTTACCGCACCCTTTCTATTTCTGAGCTCTGCCCATATTGCCTGACTGCTCGAATGATGCCCTCCTTCAGCAAAGCTTTGATATCTTCTTTGACCAGTAACGCTTCATCTCCACCTCCTTTACCTTCGTCTCTACCGCGCCTGAAGCATTAATGTCCTGGGATATTTAATTGCCAATCACGACCTTCCCTCAACCAAGTCTCAGCAATAATAATAACGTTATATTCCCAGGTACTACTCCAAACCCTAATTTCATCTGCCTTACCTGCTATACTTCTTGCATTAAAACTACCAGTCCCTCTGTGTTCATTCTCCGGTCCTGCTTCCTCTTCCCCTCAGCCATGCTGATTTCATTATCTGGTTCCTTCGTCTTTAGTTACTACCCCCTTTCTGTTCAGCAACCTCCTCATTTGTTTCCCGATCCCCTGCCACATTAGTTTAAACTGCATCAACAGCGTTAGCAAAAGCACCCCCTAGGACATTGTCTCCAGTCCTACCTAGATGTAAACCGTCCAATTTGTAATCGTCCCACCTCCCCCAGAACCAATCCCAATGTCCCAAACATCTGGACCCCTCTCTCCTGCACCATCTCTCAAGCCACACATTCTTACTGATTATTCGATCATTCCTATTCTGACTAGCACTTGACACTGGTACCAATCCTGAGGTTATTACCTCTGAGGTCCTACGTTTTTATCTTGTTTCCTAACTCCCTAAATTCTTCTTGTAGAGCCTCAACCCGACGGCACATTAATATGGGGAGAGTTCATTGAGGCATATAATATATTAGGAACACTATATTAGACTAATGAATGGGCTATGTAACTCCACATAATGTTGATCTTGTTCATGAGAATCGTGTTTTTGAATGTCCTGCGCATTGTAACCACTACGCCTTACTCTGTCCAAGTTTATTTTTCACCCTATGATCTGTGTGTCCTTGCATACTGTCATCTGCCTGTACTGCTCGCAAATAAAGCTTTCACTGGACTTAGGCTCATGTGACAATAAATCTAATAAGTTAATTTTTTCTCACCCAAACAGTGTCTCTTTTACAAATAACTGATTGTCGCTAACTCTCACGTTCCAACGTAACCATCCCTCCTTGTCTCATATCACTACAGATTAAATACTCAGTCTCATCACTGTCTCCTCGTGGTGTCATCATCTCAGGGATTAGACTGCTGTTACTTGTTTGAGCTGTGCCTGTGGTAAGGAGATCATACCTCTTCACAGAGCCCCAAATACACTCTCATCAAGGCCCTACAAATACAGGAAGACGGCTTTACTTATGCACTTGAACCATATTACAATGAAGGACAGCATATAAGATGCTCAATACTTAACGCCCTTGGAGGTGCTATATTTGGTGATTCATGATTAAGGACATTCAGGTCCTTTTGAAAAACACTTCTAAACCTTATACCATTTGATTAATACAAAATGTTTATTTATCACATCCAAATCATTTCTATGCCTTGCAAACTGTTGTGGTTCAAACACCGAAACATGTGATATCCCATGCGTAACTGCCTTCGGTCCATAAAAGTGCAAGAAGCTCAGTATTGCTTCCATTGACCAATCCAGAATCCCTGTGGTATATTCATCTCCCCCCTTCCCCGTACTCTAACTTCCTTTGTTCACTTGTTAGCAACAATGTAAAAAAGTATTCTGCAAATTCAAATACACCATTCCCACTGGTTCTCTTTTGTGGATGCATTAACACAAACTCCACAGGTTCCTCAACGATGATTTCCGGTTTCGAGATCTAAGCTCACTCTGCAAAGTCACACCGTGGTTTCCCAAGTGTCGAGTTATAAAATTTCTCTCAGAAGGTTCTAATATTTTCCTCAGACGTGACATTAAAGTACCCGTTTTTTCTTTTGTTTCCCCTCCCACTCCGGTTTTAAATATTTAGGATTACAATAGCTACTGTCCAGTCTGCAGGAACCAGAATTTTCAGAGTCTAAAGAATTTTGAAGGGTTATCAATACTTTTTTCTTGTCATTACAACATTTAAAAGACATTTGGATAAGTACATGATTAAGAAAGGTTTGGAGGGATATGGGCCAAGTGCGGGCAGGTGGGACTAAATCAGTATGGAATTAGAAAATCAGCATGGACTGGTTGGACCGAAGGGTCTGTTTCTGTCCTGTTTGACTCTATATCTCTTTCATTAGGCTGCAATGCCATTTTTTGAAAACTCTGGGATGGAGCTCATTTCGTGCAGTAATTTGCCAACCTTCCATTGAATTCGTTTTTTTGAGTAAGTTCTCTTTATTAATTCTAATCAAGCACAGTTTCTTATTTTCACCAGTCAGTCTTTCCCACAGTATTTCTGGAAGATTTTCGGTACCTTTCATTGTGGAGACAGCACGAAGGTATTACCCTCAGCAGGAGGCAGAGGTGGATTCCGTCACTGTGTGAATACATCAGAGCAATGCAATTGGGAGATGATGGACGTGAAAGCCACTCCTGCTCAGAAAGTTCTAGATTCAAAACAGTTCAATGAAACTGTCACTTCCTGGTCACTGACAGAATAGTCCTCTCCCTCGTGCGAGGTTACAGGTTATGCTGAAACAGGTGATACAAAGATGTGACCACCTCATTTTTGAATCAATTTGACTTCACACTTTGCACCGGGCCTAGGTCCAGGTCGAGGAAAGAAAAAGTTTGCGATCAAAATATGTGTAACGAGAAGATATGCCAGAAGAGAATTACAACTGGAAAGGTGTGGATGATGGTTTATTCAGAAACAGCATTGTCGCAGAAGTGAAGACTGACGATATTGTGAAGGTGGTCCTGGACAGGTTTTGCGGTAGACAGAATATTGAGATATAAATCAGTTTAGGAGAAAATGGGGAAATCGTGTTTATGAACACTTTTGATTCTCCTCGGATATTTGTCAGTGAAGGATGTGAAATTCATGGAATAGAAATGGAGTTTGTAATTGAAAGCGAAGACAATAATTTGGATCTTTGCCAAGTAGACATAACAGAGAAAACGATTACATTCACAACGGGTTAGAGAATTATGAAATGTGCAGAGATAGGCTCACCAGGAACACCAATAGCGAGGATAGGATAGTAACCTGCCTGAATAATCATCAGTACACAGAGCCATTTGAGATATTGTTACTACACTGACGTCTCCTCCACCACAACAACTTCCAATACAAAAATGGTCTGGGCACAACTGCCCTTAACATATAGAAGAAATACGGATTTCTCTGGATTTTACTCTCACAGCTCTTACCAGTTAATTGTTTATTATTTATACAATGCAATTCTATAATCTGTTTGTAAAGATGCAAACATCTTATTGCACATTTTGCATGCCTTTTCATTTTTAGATCTTTTTGTAGCCTTCGCGCAAAAGAAAATGTTCTGTTTAAAATTGACCTGTTTATTGGGATTCAAGGGTCAGACACAGTACGTATTTTTCATGAGTTAAGAAACAGAAAGGGATAGAAGACAGTGGCTGTGGAGAATGATGAGGAGAAAAGTGACATCCCCACCAGTCCCCAATGTCTTCTTGACAGACAGAATAAAATTAAATGCAGAGAAAGAAACATAATGCATTCGGAAGAAGGAATGGCAAGTGACAATGTAAACAAAACAGAATCATTTGAAATGGAATGGCTGAACAGTGATTGGTGTGTGTGTGTGTGTGTGTGTGTGTGCAGATATATAAGATTGCTCATATGTGTGCACCATATTCAGAATGAGCAAGAGACACAGTTAACAAAAATGATGCATGCGATGTATAAAATTTATAAAATATTAGTATGTTATTTAATCTTCAGCTGAGATGTTATGTTCCCCTTCTCTCAACGTACCCTCTGCTTCCTGCCCCTTTCTGGCATTCGCTGATCTGATCTCTCATTCTTATCGGGAAGTATGTTTTACATTCCTGCTTCTGGTGTTCCAAATTATTTCAGTTAATCCATTTCCTACCAGGAAACATATACATTGGCCAGGCTGGGCTCTGTCAACAGTTGGTACCTGTCATATTGATGGAGATAAAAGTTCTGGCATCAGACCCAGCATTTCAACATATTAATCTGTTGCTCATACACTGTGCAAAGGACAACGGCACACAGGAATTGTCAAACCAAATACAGAAGTGCATCTACTTCTATCAATCATGTAGACTTCTCTATTTGTTTTTACATCTGCACGTCTATATTCTCTCTCTCTCTCGCTCTCTGTCTTCCCTATCCTCCAATCGTTCTTCGTGTCCCATGTCTCAAACCTCCCTCCTTCAGTTTACATCTATTGCTCACTTTTGGATGAGATGGCTTATAATTGATAATGTAACTGAAAAGATATGAAGGTGACATGTCCAGAGTTAATTGGAAGGGGAGGTGAGCACGCAAAGATGGTTAAGCAGCAATGGCAGTAGTTTCTGGAGATAATTCAGCAGAACATCAGAAATTCATCCCAGTGGAAGACCAGGCAGCCATGAGTGATAACGAACTCAGGAACAGCATAAAAAAAAGGAAATGTGCACAATGTGGTGAAGATTATTGGGAATCTAGATGATTATGAAGCCTATAAATTCCAGCACGGATAATTAATACCAACAAATTGGAGGAGAGGGTGAAATCTGATATTACGCTTGTTAATCATGTAAAAGATAGTTGCAAGAGATTTATAGATATATAACAAGGAAGACAGGGAGTAAAGAACAAACAAAGGAATGTTGAAAAATGAAGCTTGAATAGTTATGGGAATCAATGGAATGGCAGGAATTTAAAATTTTGCAACGGTATTCACAGCGGAAGACACCAGCAAAATGCCAGAACTTCAAGACAGTCAGGGGTTAGACGTGAGTATCGTGACCACCAGTAAAGGGAAGGTGCTGTGGGAGGCGAAGTTGGATCAATCAGCGAGCACAGTTGGACAACACACCGTAGTTCTAAAGAGATACTGAAGGTGATTATGGAGGCATTGCTGGTGATCTTTCTGGAAACGTTGAAGTGAGGGAGACTGTTCAATGTAAGGAGAGAGGGACACAGAAGGCAGATAATTATAAATGGCCAGTCAAGTTGAAACTGTTGCATAGAAGGTCTTAATGGATCCTTAGGTTTATGAATAGATGTGTGGAGTATAAGAACAAGGAAATTGTGAAGTATATTGGACGTGGTGTGATTAAGCTACAGCATAACAATAGTTACATTTACAATGCTATTGCGAACAGCAGACTTGAAAGTACGGTTCAAACAAAGGAAATCAGTTCGAAGCAGACAGAAGCATTAGTGACAAAGAGAGCGTTTCCTAGACCTTGTAGTTAGAGTGTTGAGATAAGCTTGTCAGTAAAGAGACTAAAAAATGTATAAAAAGCACAAGAAAATATGTTGCTGCGGAGCTCTCAACGTGCAACTAGATAGCCAATACATATGAAGCTGAAAACGCACAGCAAGTCAGACAGCATCCTAGGAACCTGAAAGTCAACGTTTCAGGCTGAAAGACTTCATCAGGATTGGGGCGGGGGAAGGGGAACCGGGAAGTATATAGAGGGAGGGGAGTGGGGCTGGGAGAAGGGTAGGTGTGATGGCGATAGGGAATGAAAGTCGGGAGATATTGTGATTGGCCAGTGGGAAGGGTGCAGCAGATATGCGAATGGAAAGATGGACAGCTTAGGTCAGGTCAGGGAAGGGGAGCATGGGATAAGGCTCTGGTTGGAAAGATCTTGAAGCCAGTGAAGTCAATATTGAGACCATTGAGCTGTAATCTCCCCAGCTGAAAGATCAGGTTGTGTTCCCTAGTTTCTGTTTGGCCTCACTCTGACAGTGGAGAAGGCCAAGGATGGACCTTTCGCTGGATGAGCTGAAATGGCGTGTATGTGCGGGAGTACTTGAAATGGATGGCAACTGGAATGTTGGGTTGATTAAAGCGTGCAGAGAGCAGATGCTTCATGAATATGTTCCTAAGTCTCACTTTGGTCTCCCTGATAGAGAGGAGACCACATCGGGACTTGGAGACGTGCTTGGTGGGGCAGGATCAGGCTCTGTATGGAGCACCAGCGGTCTGAATGCAACAACCAACCCGACTTTTCAGTTACCATCCATTTTAATTCCCCATTCAACTCGTCCGCGGACATGCCCATCCTTAGCCTGTCCACTGTCAGAGGAACACCACCTGAGATTTTACCTTTGGAGCTGATAGCTCAATGGCCTCAATATTGAAAGGAGCAACATCAAATTCCCTCCCCCCGCAGCCTTATCCCATGTCCCTTCTCCCTGACCAAACCCACACAGTCCATCTTCTCACTCACATATCTGCTCCACCCATCCCACTGACCAATCACAGTAACCTCATACATGCACGTATACACCACCATCATGCCTACCCTTCACTCTTCCATATCCCCTCACTCCATTTCTGGGCTGCCCTCCACCTCACCAGCCTGACCAAAGGTCCAAGATAATAATATTGCCTTGTTGCTCCTCTGATTCTGTCTGGTCTGCTGTGTTTATCCAGCTCCAAGTTTATTAACTCTGGCCTCCCGCACCTGTAGTACTTACTCTCTCCAAGTTGTGGAACTATATAGTCTACATATAAGAAGAAATATGTTTGGGCATTTGAAAAGATCACTGACTCATTCCTCATTTCTTAACAACCTAACACACACCTTCCAGATGAAGCAGCATTTCACTTGTACTCTTTCAATCCAGTCTCCTGTCATTGCAGCTCACAATGCAGTCTCCTTTACACTGAGGAGACCAAACAGAGACTGCATTGAGGAACACTCCCACTCTGTCTATAGGAAGAGCCCTGACTCTCATTGCTTCCCATTTCAGTAACCTACCTTGCTGTCATGCTAACATTACAATAACCAACCTTGCTCTCATGCTAACATTTCGATCCTGGGCTGCTGCAATGTTCCAATGAAGCACAACCCAAGCTCGAGTAACACCTCACTTTACACTTTGGTACGTTACAGTCTGTAGGAATTAATATTCAATTTCAAAACTTCACAGCCTGATGCCATTATGACTGTTCTCAAATCCTCATGCATTCCTTCTCCTGGTCTCCCAATGAACCATTCCTGAAGAAGGACTTATGCCCGAAACATCGATTCTCCTGTTCCCTGGATGCTGCCTGACCTGCTGCGCTTTTCCAGCAACACATTTTCAACTCAATTAAGGAACCCAAGTCCCCCCTTTTCAATCTAATTTATACTCATTTTACATTTGATTCTCGTTTACCACAACCAAAAGTGCGTTTGTCAGTGGCATTGCGCCTCCACATCGTCTGTGTCCCGTCACCCCTCCTCTACCTCTGGCAAGTGATTAAAAAAAAAGTTTCCAATCCTTTTCTATTCTGAAGAAGTGTCACACTGGACTTGGAACGCTAACTTTGTTTCTCTGTCTCCGTACATGCTGCAGATCTGCTGTGTTTCTCCAGAAATGAACAAAACACATTTTCAGTAAAACAAATAACTGTGGATACCGGAAATCTGAAACCAGAACAAAAAAAAGGAATCTGTGAGCATGGAAGAACGATCATTGGAACCAATGATTAACTCTACTTTCACTCCACAGGTGCTGTCAGACCTGCTTAACCTCGGCAGGAATTTCTGTTTTTCAACACGTTTCAAAGATGTGTCTCAACATTGCTCAATCCCCCTGTCCAACCTGGAGCACCACATACCGGGGAGTGAAAGAAAACACAGGATGCACAAATTCATTGGTTCTGAAACTACGTAAGGCTGGCATCATTGACACTACAGAGCTCTTACTCTTCGTCAGGGAGAGAAACAGAGTGATACGTATTCACTTATAACACAAAAAGGGAAGGGAAAAGAAACAGCTGAATATATTAAAGCGTTTTGAGGAATGAGACAAACTGTAAGTATGACACCATGGAGAGACCCGCAGTGCAATTAAGATATAAAATTGGACGTGTACCACGTCAGAAACCAGAGTAGGTCACTGTGTACATGGCTGATAGGTGAATGAGTCTCGGTGTGAACTGGGGAACAGGCAGCAGAACTGTATTGGAGATATTGCAGCTCAAACCGTGTATTCCATGTGGTGCTGTAGACCGCAGCAACAACAGAAGCAGAATTATATTGAACTATAATCTGTAACCTTTTGATTCGGCTAATCTCTCAGTCTAACATTATCATCAAGCTGATCTACAGTTCAGTGAGGAATGTGGGGAAACATGCCAGGGTCAGGACCATGTGTGCCTAAAACTGATGAGAACCCGTTAAAGCCACCACACTTGACTGGTTACATTCCAAACAGCAGAACTAACAGCTGATAGAGAGGGCGCAATGATCCCAAGACGAACAGATCAGATCGAAGTTCAGCAGTCCTGCCACACACAGTCATAATTGGATGAATCAACTCACTGCAGGACAGGGCCATACACATGTCCACATCCTAAATAATGAAACAGCCCTGCACATCAGTGCAATAGACAAGGATTCGTATCTACACCATACTCATCCAGAAGTGTTGAGTTTATAATTCAACTCATCTCGCCAGGGTGCTCACAGAATCATAGATTTGATTCGCTCTATGTGACATGACGAAACATCCAACACGATGTAGATACGATACAGGCAATGTACAGCAAGACTTGGCACTGGGGAAACTGTTTCATTTCATTTCCAATTCTGACATCTATTTCGCAATGTGGAAAATTACTATGACAAGTCCCTTAAGGGAAAATAATTACAGTATGACCAATATCACCCATTCAATTCCATCAGGACAGTCAAATTGTTGGGAGTTCTTTTTGACAGAGCTGTCAAGCAGCACAAAAATTACCTGTTCAGTGTGGTTTCCAATAGTTCCCCGTGTGGAGATGGTGCTGTTGTGGAAATGTCACTGGATTACTAATCCAGACCGGGCTAATTCTCTGGCAACCAGTGGAAGTTAAAAATAATTAATGAAATGTCGAGATTTAAAATTTGGTGTCAGTAACAGTGACCTTGAAGCCTATATCGATTGTTAACATCATTTGCTTCCCCAATGTACTTTCAGGAAGTGAATCTCCAGTGCTTTCCTGGTCTGGCCTCAAAGTGACTCCAGACGCACAGTCTCTGAAACAACCAAGCAAGTCACTCAATTGTATCAAACTGCTCCGAGATCTTAAAGGATAACCCGAATAGAAGAGCCGGCAGTAGCCTCGTTATCAGAAAAGGGAATGGGAAACAGTCTTGTCGACCCTGCAGAGACCTCCTTCCTAACATATGAGAGCATGTGACAACATTTACAGAGCTTTCCCACAGACTGCACAGAAACATGGGCAAAGGAGTAGGTCATTCAACACAGCGAGCCTCCCACATTCTCATCATGGCTGAGAATCTCCTCATTACATTTCTCCTACAGCAAACTGAGATATATTGCAATTGATTCTGTCAATCAAATGTTTGAGATGTTTGCGAATAGCTGGGCCCCAAGAACATATTCCTGAGATACTCCACGAGCCTTCGTCTCCAATAAAATACTCCTTTTATTCCAGTGTTTCCGGTCTAAGTGCTCCTTTGCTGGAGCTTGTACACTCGACCTGCTTTCTTTTTCTTATTTTCTCCCCTACTTTTGTCTCTGTAACTTTCTGGCCTCAAGCTGGACCCAGGATTTGGACCTCAAGCTGAGTCCAGTGTGGAGGAGCGTGAGACCTTACTTCCTTCTCCAAAGCAAGCACATGACCTGGAATTGGCAGCTGCTACATCAGCAGAGGCAACGTCGATGAGATAGGGCTAAGCAGCAAAAGATGATGTCTGAGGATTAGAGACGTGTTGCTGCTTGGGTCCTGCACTGGTAGAGATGAAGCGGATAGTGGAAGGCCATCATGGTAAAAATGATGAGGTAGGTTTAGCAGTAAGAGACATGCCTCTGACATTGGAATGGTTTGGCACAGGGGGCAATGAGCCGGTGATGGTGGAGTATCTCCCAATGGCAAAGATGGTGCCTGAGGATCAGCATCTTAAATGTTGCTGGAGTCTGGTGTAGATGGTGATGTAGATGTCAACGAGGGATTGGGTTGCAGGGGTGGTCGATGGTGGGGAGCTGGCTCATAATCCATCAACTCTCTTCAAGCTGTATCCTTTGTTTATTCCATTTTCTTCAATTATTCAAAATGACACCACTTTGTGGCAACACATGGAAGCTTTTCGCTGTATGTTATTGTAGTTATCCTGTAAAATACACCTGGTCATAAAATCAAAATCAAAAAACTTTTACTCACTCTTTCTTGCCAGCTGTCCCATTCTGAAACTCTGTCCAAATATTTGCCACAATCCCATAAGATTTGATTTTGCACACTGGGCTTGAGACTTCAGCAAATATCTTTCTGAAAATTTCCCTCGTAATCTTATCCTTCTGAATCACCTCTCCCTCAGCCTTCTCTGCTCCAAAGTAAACAACCCAATCTTACCCAGCCTCTCTCCATAGCTGATATGCTCCATCCCAGGGAACATCCTGGTGAATCTCCTCTGTATCCCCTCCAATACAATTACATCCTTCCTGTAATAAGGTTTCCAGAACTACACACACTATTCCATCTTGGCCTAACCATAGACTTTATAACTCTGACAATGTAAATGTTGATGAATGAAGGCTGTGCCTACGGTTCCCGCTGCCTTCTTAACTAACCTATTAACCTCAGTCAAAAAGTGTGTTGCTGGAAAAGCACAGCAGATCAGCCAACATCCGAGAAGCGGGAAAGTTGATGTTTCGAGAATAAGCTCTTCATCAGGAATGTGACCCATCATAACTGATGAAAAGCTTATATTCGAAACGTCGACTCTCTTGCTCCTTGGATGCTGCCTGACCGACTGCCTTTCCAGAACTACACTTCGTGATTCTGATCTGATCTCACTTTTTGCGTAAATTGTTAACCTGTGCAGTCACATTCAGGGATCTGTGGAGAAACACCCTCTGAGCTTCCTAGTGAGCTGCCATTCATTGTATACCCCTATTTTTGGTTCCTTCTTCCAAAGTACATCACCTCATATTTATCAGGATTACTTTCCATCTGACCATCTGACTATTCCATCTGTATCTTCCTGTAACATAAGGCCTTCCTCCTCACTGCCAAACACACGGCCAATCTTTGTGTCAAACACAAACTTAATTATTACACTCACCCATCCCCCTACACATTCACATCGAGATCATTTATGAATGCCACAAATAATAAGGGACACAGCACTGATCCCTGTGGTACACCATGGGACACTGGTCTCCAGTCACACAAACCGCCTTTTGTCTCCACCCGCTGTCTCCTGCCAATAAGACAATGTTTGTTGTCATTCACTAAGTTACCTTGATATCATGACTCTTTCTTTTTAAAGTCAGTGTCATATATGGGGCTTTGTCAAAGGCCTTACTGAAAAACCATATAAACAACATGCTCGAAAATATACAATAACATTCATTTGTTATGACTTCTCTCTGATGATGTCATGCAGGCTATCCTTAATTAAAACTTGCCTCCCTAAATAGAGATCAATTTTCTCCTTTCCTATTTTCTCCAGTACTTACCCTAACACTGATCTAATACTGACTGGTTTACAGTTCTCCGTTCTATTTCCACCATCCTTCCCGTAATGTGGGACCGCATTATTTGTTCTCCAATCATCTGGCAATTCCAACTTCCCTGTGGCCATATTCGACTTAAAACCTTGAGTCAGGGCCTTTTGCCCATTGTCTCTAACAGCAGCCTGTGATACAACTCATCCAGATCTGGCAATCAGTCCAATTTTGTACCAGCCAAAGCCTCCAATCCCTGCTCACATCTTATATCAATCTGTTCAACAGCTTCCCAATCCATCTTCTTGAATTCTGTCCCTGTATCCTCTTTCTCCCAAGTAAAACAGATAAGGAGCTTTCAAGTAACAATCGATCAATGTTGTCCAGCTTCACACACAGAGTGCTCCCTTGGTCTGTAATGGGCCCTAGTTATTTCCTGGTTATTCTGTTCTGATTAATGTACGTGGAGAACATCTTGGGATTCTCCCTAACCTTGTCTGGCAGCACATCACCATGCCCCTGTGTCAGTCCGTCTCTCTGTACGAACTCTCTAAGCTTCACTGCGTTCTCCTTTCATTTTGGCAATCACTGGAGAACACAAACTGAGTTTCTCCATCAGTTAATCTTGCCTCTAATAAGATAGGCATGAAAGTAACTTTAGATTCTCTTCAATTTCATAGTTCTCTGCAAGAAATTATCTTGTGTGGATATTCACCATTCCGCACGTGTCCTTGCCTTCACTTTCCCATCAAGTATCGAGAGAAGCGTTTGACCATCCTTATGTTTCTTGGCCGTTTGCATTATATTTTAAATTTCATTATCAGTTCATTGGTCCTCAAATATCTCTGAATCCATGGCTTCCAAGAATACCTGGAATTTTTCTGAGCTGCTTCCTTTGATCTAATGCAATCTTTAACTTCTTTTGTGAACTATCGTTCAGTCACCTTACCCCTTTGCTGTTTGAACTGTGTTGGACATGTGTATGTTGTACATTTTAAGGTGTTTATTTAATCAACAACCATTGCCTGTCTTCCAGTAAATCTTTTTCATGTACATCTCCAATTCACTGAAGCTAATTTGTGCCTCATAATTTCGTGATTTGCATGACTCAGGTATATAACCACAATTTTAAAAAAAAACTGTTTTGTATTCAGACGTCATATAAAATTCAAAAAATTATAATTACTATTCCTGAAACCTCCTTTTCAGCAGGGTTTTCAATTAGCTCTTCCGATCACATGACATCAATATCAAAACAGCCTGACCTCTACCTCAGTGCTCAACATACTGTTAAAGGAAACCATCTGAAATCGATTTACCCTGCATTATTATTCACGTGGGTTAACGCGGTTTAGATGTAGTTTGAAATTGTTCATTATTGCTGTGGTACACAAAAACCTGGGTATTTAATTTCCGGTTTTATACCATACCCAACATTTGTATTGCAAATTTCACTTTGATATATAACTCCCAGCAATCTTTGCTTCTCCTTGCTGTTTCTAAGCTTCACCTTACCAGATTCTGTGGAATCTGAGTGATGTGGCCTCTGGGGAGATTAATGGTAGATTCACGTGATATATTTGGTGAAGCCTATTTGGACGTTGAGATAATCTCGTCATGCTATTCATTCTTCTCAAGTGTTGTTATGACATTTTCACCAGATCTCTCGTTATGCTGGAGGAATAGACAAGGACAATGATCTTTCAACAATGCTATGCATTCCCCCAGACAGCTAAGACTGCTCTAAACTGGGTGAGAACTTTACATCAGGCTGGTAAAGTGTTGCTGATGTTGTACACGATCATTATCAGATCACATCTGTAGTCGTGCGCACAGACTTCGTCTCCTCATTGAAGAAAGGAGATTGTTATATTGGAAGCAGCTCAGAGATGGTTTCCTCAACTAATTCCTGCAAACAAGGGGTTAACTTATAAGGAAAGGATGATCAGTTTGATCTAATACGCATTAGAGTTTACAAAATGAAATGTGATCTTTTTTTTACATAGAACACCGGATA
Organism: Chiloscyllium plagiosum; assembly: GCF_037043375.1. Classification (NCBI taxonomy): domain Eukaryota; kingdom Metazoa; phylum Chordata; class Chondrichthyes; order Orectolobiformes; family Hemiscylliidae; genus Chiloscyllium; species Chiloscyllium plagiosum. Next base: position 67,937,080 of record NW_028270177.1, read on the forward strand.
GAGTCAGCAACAGAAGCCAATTACACAGCCAATTCCATTTCTCTTGCCTGTTACACAGGAACAGCAGAAGGATATTCAGGCCTTCGAACCTGTCACACCAGAACAGGACGAGGTTATTCAGCCGCTAGAGCCTTTACAGTTACAGGAGGAGGTCAATCAGTTCCTCGAGTTTATAATGCTGCACTCAGTGTAGGCCATGAGGCACCAGTATCCTGTTATGCAGCAACAGGATCAGTCCATTCATCCTCCTCAAGTCTCTTACACAGGAACTGGAAGAGATGGTAGACTAGAATAACAAGAGGACATTCAGCACGAGAATTAAAGAAGGTGATAAAATTAATTGGGACTTGTTATGGAAAGGTGGAGGTAATTCACCCATGTGTCTGTTGTATGGGAACAGGACGAGACAAATCACTCGTTCGAACCCATTTCAGGGATGCAGGAGGTGATTGTTCAGTATCTCGAGCCTGTTGTGAAGGAATATGAAGAGCTCTTGAGCCCCTCAAAATGTTATACAGCAACAGGAAGATTCCACAATCCTTCAGGCTTCAGACGTATTAGCAGGAGGAGGAGAAGCAGATCGTGAATCTGTAAATCAGGACATTCCGCCCATCGAGACTGTAATGTAGGAACACCATGGGGAGATTCAGCCCATTGAGCGTATAAACCAGGAACTGAGTGAATCCATTCAGGCACTCGTGCCTCTTACGCAATGCTTGGAGCAGGTCTTTTAAAGCTTTGTGCCTGTTACACAGGAACATGGGAAAGGGAACGGAGAGATAACAAAATGGTTAGGAATTAGAATAACCATCTTCACTTGTCAATAAAAGGTTGTGAACATACAGTTGGGAATTACGGGAAATTGTGAGAATCCATTATTAATTAATTAACAACAGGGGATTTGCAAAGTCGAACCAGAATATAACGGAATCAACATGATATTTTAAGGATTTGTTTGCTCGAGTTCTTTAAAGATGTGACAAACAAAGTAGACAAAAGGGACCCTGGAGAAGTAAAGTACCTGGACTTTGAAAAGGCATTGATTAAACACTGCACAAAATGTTAAGCTGCAAAATAAGAGGACATGGGTTTGGGAGGAAGTTGTTCGCCTGGATAGAGGGCTGGTGAGCCAACAACATGCAGAGAGATGGAATAATTGTTTCGTAAATGGTTGGCAACTTTTGGGGTTCCATAGAGTTCAGACGACATGTCCGACAATTTACCATCCATTGTATTACTTGGATGAGAGGAGAGAAAACACTAAAGCCACATTTTCAGCTGACACTAAAACAAGTGCAAAAGTAGGTTGATCTAATGAAGATGTAGAACATTTACAAATGGACATGAACAGTTTAGATGAGTGTGCCACCTCTGGCAACTAAAATGTAACGTGGATAATATGGGAGTAACCATTTTGGTCAGAGGGATCGGACATGATATGGAAATGGAGAGCAACTTCAGAGTCTTATGTGCAGAGGCATCTGTGTGTCCTTGTGCATACCACAGAATACTCACATGCAGGTACAGCAGGGAATAAGAAAGGGAAGTGCAATCTCAGCATTTAATTGCAAAAGAATAGAGTATAAAGGGAGGGAAGAATTACTGCAATTCTGCAAGGTATTAGTGATACTGTAACTGACATTCTGTGTTCAGGTTTGCTGCCCTTACTGCAGAAGGTATGTAGTTACAATGGAGATACTGATCAATTAATTAGATTGATTCCAGAGATGATTTTCTCTTTTAAAGAGAGTTTCGGCAGTTCAGACCTATACTCTCTGGAGTTTAGAAGGATGAGAGGAAATCTTATTTTGGTCTGGAGGATGTTAAAGATGTTTGACAATGTCGGTGTGGAGAAGATATTTCCTCATGTGGGGAAAACTAGAACAAGAGATCATAGCTTTAGGATTAGGCAGAGCAGATTTAAAACAGGGGTGAGGAGAACTTACTTCTCTCAAAAGGTTGTGAATCTGTGTAAAGCACTGCCCCAGATTGCAGGGGATGTTGGGACATTGAGTAAATGAAGGGGTATGGATAGCGGGCAGGAATGTGGGACTGAGACCGCGATGATGTCAGCCATGATTGTATTCAATGGCAGAACAGACTGACGGGGTTGGTTTGCCGACTGATGCTCCTCGTTCTTATTCTGCCCTTCGACGCTGTTAGTCAGGAATGGGGAAGGACTAGGTATCAGACAGGAAGCAGGCACTCCGGATAAATCCGTCTTAATCAGTTCGAAAGAACGTAACCAGTGGTGGCACATAGTGACCAGTGCAGTGCCTTCAACTGTTTACAATAAATATCAATGATCAAGAGGATAGAACAGATGTGCTGCTACTAGGTTTGGTAAGACAAGCAAGACATTAAGTTATCAAGAGAGAGTGGAAAGTCTGCAAATTGATATGAAAGATGAAGCCAATGAACAATACATTGCCAAGTGGAATATAACGGAATGTATAACCTGCCAGCTTTTTCAGGAAGAATGGAAGGCAGCATGTTACTGAAATGCAGAGAGATTACAGAACATAGTTTTACAGTGTGTACTAGAGGGTTCACTTTGACCCGTTTAGACATGGGGAGTGTTGTGCCGTCTCCCTGGTGGTCTGCTCCTTGATTTTCCTAGTGGTCCCAATGCTCTCAGTATGCACGGGATAGTTTGATGTGGTTAGTTCGCGGAGGGGAATGATGAGGAGAAGGTGTTTTGAGCCGTGTGCCTCGGGGATAGCCTTTAACCGAGAGACTATCCTTTCTTTCCGAATGGAGACCCAAAGACGATGGGGATGGCTGACTGCTTCTGAATGAAGAGGCTGCGGCTGCTGCCAGGGCAGTGAGTATTCACCAACATGATGTACTGTGCATAGACACACTGTAATATTAATGAGGTTAGAGATCCTTCAGTTCCTCTAGCTCTCGCTACCGATATTGGGACACCACAGAGCCATGTACGTCATCGGGAATCCTGCTATCCTGGGAAAACATGGGTACACCTGGCATCTCCTTGCTGAGGGAGAAAATATTCACCTCATCCAGCATATATATCCTTCGTTACTGAATGGTGACATTGATGCTGAGATATTGGGAGATGATGGATATGTCACCCACTCCTGCCCGGAAAGTTCCAGAACATAAAAGCTGAATGAAACTGTCACTCTAACAGCCACTGGCAGCACCGTCCGCCCCCTGGTGTGCGGCTGCAGGTCGTGTTGAAGGACGTGACACCACTCTGTGACCAGCTCCTTGTTCAATCACGATCCCCTCATACGCTGCTTCTGGGTTAAGTGTAGCTTGGGAAGCTGTTACTGGAAAACCGGGGCAAATACAGCAGATCCCTTACCCCACCCACACTAACTCCGTGGTTTCAGAGCTTCGCCTCTCTGCGGCCTCTGCTCCATTTGTTGTTCTTGTTACACACCCAGATCCTTTATCCAGTGCCCATGCTTTATCCAGAGTCAGGTCTCCAAATCCTCAGGTCTCCCTGAATATCTAAGGCAACTCAAAGCACAACCTCCAGCATACCATCCCAGGCCCCTCCACTAACTTTTCAATAATAGGAATCAGTCAGAAGCCCCTCAGCTACAAGTGTTATGGACAAGGCCAGACCACCACAAAATAATTTAAGAGAGTCTCGACCCTAACGTTTCCTTATTTTAAACGTAGATGTGAACTGTGTGTTCCAGATCTGTTGCGACTGGTCAACTTTCTCATTGTTAAACAAAATGCAGTCCATTCAAACGCTCTAATCAAAACACAACCAAAGAGAAGAACAAGTTGTGAAAGCTTCTCTATTGGAACAAACGATAGATATCCTGCATTATACTAATTAACTGCGCTAATACAGGTTCATCCCATAAACGTACCCCTTGGCAAAAAGGTAAATTCAAACACAAAATCTTATGTGCAGTACCCCACTCCAGGAGGAAGCAACGTCAAGAGAGTTTTTAAACAGAATAGATGTTGGGGATTATGTATTGAAACTTCCATCCCTTCTGGGACACCGAGCAGCTTCTGAATGCTGCCGATAAAAACAAAAGGAGAAGACCTGGTCTGGGAGAGCTGACCGCTGCCCTTCCATTATTCCCAGCGTTTCAATAAATCATAAAGGCCTCCTCAGTTATTTACTTCAGCAATTTTCAGGCGGCATTTCGGCATCTCAGCCTTAAAGACGTTTCTTCAAAAAAACCCACAAGAGAATATATCATTTTAAAAATGATAGTATCGTCACACACACCACCTTTGACAAAATGAACCATCAATACAATGGTGGTTTCATTTTAAAAGCATTATTTTTACTGTTTTAGGATCTATAATACTTATATATGACATTGACACTAAGCATGCAAACATTGAGAACTCCATTCTATTTCAGCCAGTTTACTCCTGCCACAGAACGCCTCTGTTTTTCTTCATCCAAGTATCGATAACTTGTCAGCAAGGACAGCTACTCGTCCAGTCACCTGTATAACTTCCAAATTGAACAGACTAGAAGTTTTCTCCCTAAATTCCTCTAAAACGTTTCGGCGTTATGATCAGTATATAGATTCGTCTCAGACACGTTTTTGGCAATTTAAATTCTGAAATGTTGTATCAACCACACCAAGCTCAAAGTCTCCTTCCCAATTGTGAAATATTTCTGTTGATGGATTCACCGGACACTACAACCATATGTTACATAATGGAGCACTTCTCATCTCTCCAATAGTCCTTCTCAATGACATTTCTCCTCACGTCTCAGCATAAACGAATTACACGTTTCTTTACCTCTTAATGCTGTAACCGCTTTACCTGCTACTCGTGACCTATGCCAGTAAAACTTACTCGCACAGGTATACATTTTTAAAAGATCTCACAGACTCTTCTCAATCCTTCATGAAATCCAAACTTTGATTTGTGGATAAATTCAAAATAATCACCCATTTCAGCTTGTAATCTTGCCATTGTAACTCTCTGCTCTGCTACACGAGTTCTCACTCTTGCAGGAAGTGAATGTTTGAACTCCTTCGAAATAAGAATTTCTCTAAGAGTGTCATAGATTTTCTCTCTTTTCAATATCTTTACCCACCTTTCAAAGTTACTTTGTTTGATTCTGTCAAACTCAATGTACGTTTAACCAGGGACCTTTTTTTAGAGTCTTGAAACACTGTCTGTAGGCTTCTGGCACAAGCTCATATGCAATTCAGATGGCTTTATTCACCTTCTTATACTCTTCAGATACCTCCTCCGATAGGGATGCAAATAAACAACAGCCTGACATACACTCCACTGTCCATGGAGCTCCAAATGGGACAAACCGGGAAGTGAAAAACAGCTCGACACAGACCCCACTGTCCATGGAGCATCACATGGGACACACCGGGAAGTGACCAACAGCTCAACATATATCCCACTGTCCATGGATCATCACATGGGACACACCGGGAAGTGAACAACAGCTCGACACACACCCCATTGTCCATGGAGCGCCACATGGTACATAATGGGAAGTGAACAACAACCTGATACACACCATTTCGTTGTTTCTGAGCTTCACAATGCCAGCAGTGACACACTAGTGAGCCAGAAACCAAGGCCACGGAAACGTACAGAGGGTCAGAGAGATACACATTAAAGATAGAAACAGATAGTTATGTACCGTGAACATGTTGTGGAAATATGAAGATAAAAAACAGGGCAGTGAGACTAACTGGAGGAGTGAATCCTTCGAGAGCAAAATTACAAGAGTGAGAACATTGAATAAAGGTATTTTCAGATCAGCTGAAATGGTTTGTTCCATCAATATCTGAATCTGCTTCACAAAACACTTCAAACAACATCAGCTGGAACAAGATGACAAACCAACATGGAGAGCTGTGCAGACTATGCTAGTGTATTGGTCAGTAAACTGCACTAATTGCCCAGCATGGGGAGTGTTGCAAAACTTTACTATCATATAGGAACGATACACACATCAGATTACTGTCTATAAGAGGAGGATTTCTATCTCCATTGGAATGGTATAAGGGAAGGGTGCGTGTGCATTTGCACATGCGTGCTTGTATTTGTGTCTGTGTGTTTGTGTGCGTGCGTGTGTGTATGTGTGTGTGTGTGTGTGTGTCTGTGTGTGTGTGTGTGTGCGCACGCGCGTATGTGTGTGTGCAGGCGCACGGGCACGTGCGTGTTTGTGTGTGATGCATTTGGGGTGGTTGAATGCAAAAATCATAACGTGAGAGACAATACACATGAAGGGAACCAGGTTAAATATGAACCATTGTAACGGATTTGCATAGTCGACACAAAGAGACTGAGGGATTGAGAATATTAAAATTTAGGCATTTGCAGTCACAATAGCGATATAGATAAGCGTGCACAGGAATTTTCAGAGGGATGGGATTGTTGTCTGAGTTCTAATCAGATTTGTTTCTGCAGGTTTCAACCTGAGAGTGTCAGCAGCAGATTGTTGTCATCATCAAATCTGTATTTCACAGCTCAAGGTTCAAGCAGCAGATGAGTCAAGCCACTGAAGTATATTCTGAAACAGTGAGTAGTTAAAGTTAATAATGGCCAGGGCATGGTGTCAGAAATCAGCTCATGGCCAAAGGGAGCATCAAGTTGTGATTCAGTCTGTTTCAAGCACCACCTGCAAATTTCCCTCCAAGCCACTCACTATCCTGACTTGGAAATATACTGCCATTCTTTCACAGTATTTGCTGTTCTTTCACACTCCTTCTTTCACAGTCGTTGGGTCAAAATCCTGGAATTCCCTCCCTCCCGGCATTATGAGTCAACCGACAGGAAGTGGACTGCAGCAATTCAAGAAGGCAGCTTACCACCAACCTCTCAATAGTAAATAGGCATGGGCTATCAATGCTGGCCAGCCAGTGATGCCCAAGTCCAAGAAATTAATGAAAATAAAGTATATTGACCAGGAATGGGTTGGAATCCCAGGAAGGAAATAGAGTTTGTAAACATAATAGACGACAATAACCTCCAAGCTCCCAACATTTATACAAGGACAGAGTGACAATGGCTCACATCTGCAACTGAATAGGTCAACATAGAGACCCATGAGTAATACAGCCAGATGCAAGGAGGGAGACAGTAATTGAACTGGATTCAAAGTATCAACAGGAGCAATATTGGTGGGAAGAGATGTAGACTTTATGAAGCAAGAGAAATGCAATCGTAACTGGTTTACAGAAAAAAAATATCTGGACAGTGAGACTTACCAGGGACACCAACGATAGACAGGAGAGGATAGTAACAATATTGAATGCTGCAAAGTGCAAAATAGATCCGCGATGATAATGACAACCAATCATTATATGTCGAAAGATACCAAACCAAATTGGATAAACCCTTGTCTATTGTTGGACCATTCCAGTCTAATGTTCTCAGATTCTGATCTCTCCTAGCGCTGTCTGTGGAGCCACTGATCCTGTTCGTGCTGTTGATGATGCTCCCACTCATACTGTGTGATAACACATTGAACCCAGCCCATTTATGGTTAGAAGATGGAAACACTCCACTGGAATAATTACAATCCGTGGAGACTGACATTAATCACAGTCACTGAACAAAGAGGTTCAGTTAACCTTTTCCTTACATCACATTTCATAACACAATAAAAGGGAATACTTACTCAGTCTGGATGGAATGGATGAGGGTTACTGATGGATGGACTACAAATCTTTCAATTTTTAAGTATGTTTCCTTGAATGTATAGGTATTGTAAGAGAACTGCAGTATCATACATTTCTCAGTATGTTTATAAAAGGAGACAGGGCTAAAATATCAGACTAACTGCGTAAGTTGACTGGTGGGGAAATTTCTAGATACACTAACTCAAGGGAGAAAGTGATGATTGCAGATGCTGGAGATCAGAGTCGGGAATATGGTGCTGGAAAAGACAGAGCCGAAAAATGTGTTGCTTGAAAAGCGCAGAAGGCCAGGCAGCATCAGAGGAGCAGGAGAATCGACGTTTCGGGCATAAGCCATTCTTGCTCCTCTGATGCTGCCTGACCTGCTGCGCTTTTCCAGCAACATATTTTTCAGCTCTGATCTCCAGCACCTGCCGTCCTCACTTTCTCCTGCTGGAAAATACAGCATCCAAGGAGCAGGAGGATCAACATTTCGCGTGTAAACCTTTCATTAGGAATGAGGCTTGTGGCCCAAGGTTGCTGAGAGATAAATGGGAGAGGGATGGGGTTGGGGAAGGTAGCTGAGAATGTGATAGGTCGATGAAGTTAGAGTTGGCGGTGGTATGTCGGAGAGGAGGGTGGAATGGATAAGTGGGATGGAAGATGGACGGGAAGGACACATCAACAGGGCCGTGCTGAGTTGGAAGGTTAAATAAGGTGGGGGGACGGGAAATAAGAAAACTGGTGAAATCCACATTGATCCCATGTGGTTGCAGGGTCCCTCGGCGGATGATGAAGCGTTCTTCCTTCAGGCGTCGGGTGGTTCAGGAGTGGTGGTGGAGGAAGCCCAGGTCCTTGGCGGAGTGGGAGGGAGAGTTAAAGTTTTCAGCCATGGCACGGTGTGAATGGTTGGTGCGGGTGTCCAACAGATGTTTTGTGGAGTATTCCACAAGTTGACGTCCTGTTTCCCCAATGTAAAGGAGACAATATCGGGAGCAATGGTTATAGTCGGTGACATGCGTAGAAGTGCAGGTAAAAATCCGATGGATGTGGAAGGTTCCTCTGGGGTCTTGTACGGAGGTGAGTGGGGAGGTGAAGGTGCAGGTGTTACAACTCCTGTGTTGGCAGGGGAAGGCGCTGGGAGTGGAGGGTTAGTCGATCTGTGGCATGGACCTGACAAGGGAGTCGTGAGGGAATGTTCTTTATGGAGCACACATCGGGGTAGGGCTGGAAATGCATTTTTGGTGATGGGGTTTGTTTTTAGGTGACACAGATGGGGGAGGATAATGCATTGTATCTGGAAGTTTGGTGATGTGGAAGATGAGGAACAAGGTGTTCTTTCCCTGTTGCTTTTAGAGGGGTGGGATTCAAGGGTGGAGGTGTGGGAAGTGGATAAGATGCACTGGAGGGCATCAACCAAGTGGGAGGGGAAATTGCAGTCTTTGAAGAAGGATGCCATCTGGGATATACACTGGGTTAAGAGGTGGTACTGGAAAAACACAGAAGATCAGACAGCATTCGAGATTGCTTTTTGCCATCAGTTCCCATCTATTTACAACTCCGTATCTCCCTTGTGCCATAACAAGAGGTGCTGTGGGTGTGAACATCACGGCAAAAGAGAGATGGTGGCGGAATCAGTTTAAATATCGACACAAGGGAGAGGTTTGTGGTGGAGACAGAGGGCGAGATTGAAAGACAATGTAATGGAAGGATGTGATCACAGGTTCCAGAATGCTGAAATGTTGACATTTCTATAGTATCCTGTAACATGAGTCAGTGCTTCCAGGAATGATGGGTGAACAGGATATTGATGTGATTTCAGGAGAGTTTGGGGTTAACATTTGTTCTGCAGCTTTGTAACTGGGAGTAGGGTCAGCACAGATTTCGACCCATTGGGCTGAACCTAATAATAATTTGTCACAGTGTCATTTTCGTTGAGTGTGACAGAGGGATCGTCTAAACGAGGCTGAGCTAGTTTCCTGGTGTTATCTTCTCGAACTGACCTCATTAGCTACCCACCCCACCCCATGGTATCCCTTTCATTCAATGCCAGCCCATTCTACCAACCATCATGACTGGAGGTACTCAACATCGTCCGGATGCCCATGGAAATTCCGTGATCCCTGGTACTGATGTCATTCTTAAAAGGCCAATGGACACATGGTTGAGCTTTCTCGGTTTGGAGCTGCCCTGCATAGTTTACTCCGAGCATGGCAGATAAGGGACAATTACACCACAGTTTGCAGACGAGTGCTCGGAGGTTCTGGTGGGTAGGCTAGTACAGAGGGGGACAATTCTCTTCCCAGCGGGACCACACCACCAGACCCACCAAGCATGTCTGAGCTCATCACCCAGCTCAGTGCAGTATCTGCAGCGTGAAGAAATATCCAGTAATACAGGACAATCATGAATAACCTTCCCCACACTGTCAGGATACAGGTCACCATATTCTCTCTGCTCCCTCACACTCACTGTATACCTGTTACAGCACCTACCCCGGAACAAGGTTCATGCTCCACCGCTCTCACTACTGCATGCAGCATCTTCCCTCTCTCTGTCTCTCACCACCAGTATACACCCTACACTAATAATACTGCATATGTACAACACTGTGGACAAACTCCCACCGAAAATATCTTCATTCCGCCCCTCCCCCACCGAGAGAATATTATCAGCAGGCCCCTCACTCCCTCCCTCCCTCGCTTTCTCCTAATCCAGGAGAAACAGCCTGGAATAGGACAGAAAGGGCCAAGCAGTGTGGTGGAGTGACCGATATCCGTTCCCTCACCCCTTCGCTCTGCCATGTGGGGAGGACCCTGGTAGGAGCCGGAGAGGACCGGGACGCCTCGTGTGGAGATTCTGAAACATCCATGTCCCACCGATCGAGTAAGGAACAATGCTCAGTGAAGGACAATTCTCACTTTAAATCCACTGGCAGTTCCGTTTCCCGCGGCACAACTTAGAAGCTGTGGCCCTGTTACCATCCCCCTTTTCTGTTGAGCTGGTACAAATGGAATCCCCAAGGTCTCGGTGGGCAGGAGGGTGGGATCACAACACATTGTCACCGCCACCTCCCAGGAAGGGAGCACGGAGGCTCACTCCTCCACTCCTCCTGTAAACTGCTCAGTTACTAAAACTAATCTGTGATAGTTACTGCTCTCCCCACTTGTCCTGACATTTTCAATAATCTGTACTCAAATACACCCAGGTCCCTCTGCTCCTGCACCCCCTTTATAACGGTACAGCCAATTTTCCTTCCAAAGTGCATCACCTCACACTGTCCCGCATTGATCGTCGTATGAAATATACCTGAACTCTACACCAAGTTAGCGTTGTCCTCTTGTTGTTGTACTCTGTCCTCCACACACTTTACAATTCTTTCAGGTTTTTTTTGCCATCAACAAGCATGGAAGTTGTCATAGTGTCACACTTCAGTCAAAATAACTGAAAGAGAATGTGGTGCTGGAAAAGTACAGCAGGACAGAAAGCAATGACTGCAGATGTTGGACATCAAAGCCGAGAGTGTGGCGCTGGAAAAGCACAGCAGGCCAAGTCAGAATTCGGATTACAGATAGGGCTGATGAAGGGCTTTTGCCTGAAATGCCAATTCTCCTGGTCTTCGGATGCTGCCTGTCCTGCTGTGCTTTTCCAGCACCACACTCTCAGCTTTGATCCCCAACATCTGCAGTCCTTACTTTATCCTGCAGAACAATTGAAATACTGACAGTGTCACTAGTGTGATCAAGGCATACACTGATACCATACGAGAGTCAGAAATAACAACACACATCCCAAAGACCCAGAGGAAAAAAATGACATGCTGTAAACAGAGAAATAGAAACAATGTTGCCCACCTTACAGAGTGGGTGATATAGTGAGAATTTGCCACAGAAAAAGTAAAATACTGATTGACTCACATATTTGTCGCATGTCAGTGTATCTCTGTGTGTGTGTATGTGTGTGTGTGTGTATGTCTGCATTTGCGTGCATGTATTAGTGTGTGTAACTGTGTGTTTTAGCGTTTGTGTGTATCTCTGTGTGGGACTGGTCTGATGGTCCCTGCATTGCTTAATGTGATGAAATTCTACATTCTGCTGGCTTCTCCACTCCATTGCACAGACAGTAATGGAGGGTGAAAACCGTCTAGAATTCAGTCAGCAAGAGAGGAAAGCAGGTCACAGCATCATATAAACTGACAGCAACATTAGTAGGAACACACACAGACACACACACACACACAGAGCCTCTCGCTAGAGGGGTGCGGAGAGGATTGCAGTTGTACTGAGGCTTACATAGAGAGACGTCTGGGCTCTCTCTGGAATGTAGAATTAATTTGTCTTTGGGAGTTATTAATGAGAAACAGTGTTCATGTTAAGGAGTGTTTCCACAGCAGTTGTCTTCAGTGAACGATTGATAGAAGGAGACGAGATAATTTGATTGCACGTTTTGCTACTTGCATTTTATTTAATCTACCCTCTGACAAATGATAAGTGCGAAAACATTCTCAATGACTGAATGGTGCCAGCAGGTCAATGCTAGACAGGGCCACCTTTTTCTCTAATATCTCAGGGACAGCATTGCAAGGGATCAGACAAACTCCTCCCTGTTGCCAAGGCTATTCTGTGAAGCATCGCACAGCCGCACAATGTCGGTGATTCACAGTCATTGATGCATTCTCAAACAAACGATGAGTTCTCCACAATCCTCCTGAAGTCTAAAGATATGCAGGTTAGGTAGATTTACGAATCTAAATTACCCATAATGCCCAGGAATGTGCAGCTTAGATGGATTAGCCATGTGAAACACAGGGTTACAGGGATGGAAATGATTGTGCGACATTCTGTGGCAGGTCAGTGTGAACTAGATGGACTGAATTCCACACTGAACGGATTCTGTGAAACCTGTTGGTTGCACAGTGGGGTTGGTTAACCAGCAGATGGCGATATTACATCATTTTAAACACACGAGGAAACAAGGTTCCCCCATTTCAATTAATCCACTCTCCCAAAATAAGATTGATCCCATTACAGTGTTACAGATGAGATCAGAACTCTGAAAAGACGTTAGCCTCGACCCGAACGTTTTCTTATTTTAAAGGTAATGTAAGGTGCTGTGTTCCAGATCTAATTTAATTGATCAAACTAATTGACATCACGCAAAACACAAATTATTCGAACACTATAGTAAAAGTATAATCAAAGAAAGATGAACGTGGAATAACTTAACTTTATTGGAAAACTTAGCAAAAAATAAAGAATCATTTTACTATGAAACAGTAACTGCTTCCAATGTGGGAACAGCTCATAAATACAGCCTGGGCACAAAATTCAGTAAAACGAATTGCAGGACACGCAACTCCTGCAACCCAGAAGGGAAAATTCAGAGACAGTAGCAGGCAGCAACTCGTAGTACAGTTTCCAACCCTGTTCAGATCCTGTCTATAACTGCTGAAAACTGCTGACTATTCGCCCTGCTTCTATGAGACCTTGACTGTACTCATTGAGGCTGCTTCTATTGTTCCAACTTTAAGAAAAAACTAAGGCCACACAAACTATTTGCTCTCGTTGCTCTGGAAGATTGCTCGGTACCTGTGCCTGGAGACAACTTTAAAGAGCCCAGGATAAAAATAAAACTTAAATCTACAACAGACGCTTGCACAAACACACAAACAGACACTCATATATGAACAAACATGCAAGCACACTGACACGGTATTGTCTTTCAAATAGCGTTAGGTAATCTTTTGATTAATAAGGGAATCAAGGGTAATGGGGAGACGTGAGGAGCATGTGGTTGAGAAACAAACCATCCATGATCAAGCAGTAGAGCAGATTTGGTGGAGCAAATGTCCTAATTCTGTTCTCGTTTCTTATGATTCTTTGATACCTGGAAATGTCTTTGTGAGTGTGCTGTGCATGCTGGCTTTAATAGTTATTTAACCAAAATATACTCAGTGGTAATGTGGGGCATGCTTGGAAGGCTGAATGGTTTTTGCCTATTCCTAACTATTGTTGTTTCCTGTTCCTTAAAATTGGTGATGGTCTTTTTGTGAAGTTAACAGATTATGAAAACAAGCGACTTCCATTTAAGACTGAGTTAAGTATCATTATTTCTGCTTGGGGATTTTCTCATTCCCAGGGAAAAGTGAAGACTGGGTTAATGAAGGTATTCAAGGCTGAGCTCAACTGAACTTTGATAGACAACAGAGTCAGTGTTTATTAGGAACAGGCAGGAAAGGGATGCTCAGACACAATCACATCAGCTAGGAGCATTCGGAATGTTGCAGCAGGCCTGAGGGGCCAATTGGCCAACTGATGATTCTAGCTTCTGTGTTGTTCCCTCAATCCACACCTCGATGTAGTTAAAGGAGAGAAAGACCACATTCAGCTCGTGAGGCAATGAGATAGAGGGAGACCATTCTGCCCCTCTAAGGATTTAGACAGAAATATGGTGATGTTATTCAGCCCTTCAATACACACGACACGGCACAGGACGAGGCCAATAAAACTGCCTAAGGTGCTGCACAAGCACAACAGACCCCTTAATATAACAGGAAGTAGTGCATAGAGATTAATATTGGTTTGCAGGTTGGAAAATTGATGCAGATTAATCTCTGAGACACTCCACTCATTGCAGTTATTTGAATGACCCGATGGATTCAAGCTCAATGAGCTAATTTACCAAGATAACCATTCAATACACTGTCAACTGGACGTAGAGAGTCAGCAATGGGATTCAGACAGCGGTAGTTTAGTGTGCAAACCTTCAACAAAGGCTGTTTAACGTGAATTATGACAGTTAGTGTTTTGGCAGAAGGATGTAAAAGCAGTAACTGTTGAAATGTGAGAGATTGCGGAACCAGAGACACAGAAGGATTTGTGAATACTGTTGTATGAGCCATGTAAAGTTAGTCAGCATGTGCAGCAAATGATTAGGAAGTTAAGTGGAATGATGCTGCAAAGGGTATCAGGTTTAATCGTAGGAATGTTTTAATGCATCAGTACAAGGAATTGCTGAGATCACACCTGATGCAGTGTGAACTATTTTGAATCCTAAACTGACAAAAAGAAAGATTCAAACTGAGGAAGCACACCATTCTGAGGAAGGTTCACCAGACCCAAAATGCTAACTCTGATTTATCTTCACAGAAGTTGCCAGATCCGCTGAGATTTTCCAGGCGATTCAGTTTTTTTGTTCCTGTTTATAACGGGAAGTTGTGAGAAGAGTTTTATATTGATTTTCTGCTTGGACAACTGAAACTAGTGGATTGCTCCAGGGATCAGTCTATATCCGTTATCCACAGTTCTTTTGGTTTCCAGAAAAAGAAATCATTTGATTCAGAATCTTGCAAGGTACTTCACTTTATTGTTTCTGAGTTGAAGGCCTTGTATTATGAAGGGTATGCATTTTAGGTCCCTGTATAAGTGATTTTTCTAATGTACGAAACAAAATCTTGAAAACCATGTATCAGGTGAATACCTGATGGACATTTCCTCTTGTATGGGAGACTAAAACTAGGAAATCCATTTTAAGAATAAGTATTCACTTTGACACAGATATTGGAAAGTCATGAACTTTTCTTATATAAAAGGTAAAAGAATCATAGTCACAGAATCGAACAACATGGAACCACACCTTTTGTTCAACTAATACTACCAGCCTGTTTTTGGCCCATATCCCACCAAACCTTTCCTATTCTTGTACCGACCCAAACATCTTTTAAATGTAACTGTACCTGCACCCGCCACTTCCTTTGAAAGTGTATTACACACACTAATATCTCTATGTAAGAACACATTGGCCCGCATGTACTTTTGAAATCTTTTTATTCTCACTTTAAAATATTCTCGCTGGTTTTGAATTCCTCCATGATCTTCTGCGCTCCTGGGAATAAAACATATCATCAGATTCAATCTCTCCTTACACCCCAATCACTCCGTTCTTGGCAACATTCCGGTAAATATATTTTAACCCTAACAAGCTTAATAATGTCCTTCCTCTGACTGAGTGATCAGAACCGCACTCAGTACTCCAAGAGACGCTTTATCAATATCTTGTACAATCTCAATATGCAATACCGACACCTATAGTGAAAAGTCTGAGCGACGAAGGCAAACGTGCTAATTAACTCCTAAAATACTTTTTCCAAGTGCGATACAAAGTTCAAAGAATTATGTACCAAAATCCCTCGATCTCTATGGCCTGAAGTACTACCTGGGAGCGTATAATTATTTGTTTTACGTCATGCACTTGTTTATTTTACCAAAATGCAGAACCACACATTTAATTTATCTAATCTCCATCTGTCACTCCTTAATCGATTGACCTAATTGAACAATATATCTTTGCAATCGCAGACAACTGTCTCACTCCCCAATATAAGAGCAATTTTGGTGTCATCTGTAAATGTAACAACCACGCCTTCGATATTATCCATCCTAACCTTTTACATCAATGACAAACAAAAGTCCATCCAGTACTGGTCCCTGTGGAACACTTCTTGTCACAGGCTTCCAGGCCAAAGCAAAATCCTCTATGCTGTCTCCTTCTGTAAAGCTGAATTTACATCCAGGTTTCAGGCTTACCCGTAATCCCATGTGCTGTAACTTTATTAATTAGTCTACCGTGCAGAACCTTATCAAAGGCTTTGCTAATGTTCACTGAAACAACATCTACCATTTGCTACAATCAATTTTTCTGCTTACTTCATTTAAAACAAATTAAAATCATGTTTTTAAGACATGATTCCTCTCATATAAAACTTTTCTGACCAACACAAATCAGCCCATCCTCTCCATGCATGTAAATCTTATCTTTCAGAATCTCTTCCAACAACGTACTCATCACCAATGTCAGACACACTGTCTATAGTTTCCATGCTTATCCTTCCAGCATTTCTAAAGGCGCAGCATTAGCCACCTTGCAGTCCTCAAGTACTTCACTTGTGTGTTTAATGATTCAACCAAATCTGTTGGGTTCACATACTTTCAAAGAACAAAGAGCAAAGAAAGAATACGAGGAATATTACAGCACAGAAAGCGGCCCTTCATCCCTCCAAGCCTGCGCCGATCCAGTTCTTCTATCAAAGCATATTTTCATTTTTTATAGATATTTTTATTAGAAATTTAACAAATTTACAAGTTTACAAAAGTAAACAAAACTTTCAGATATAAACATTGATATAAAATTAACTCAAATATACAATAGCCAAAATTTAACAAAAGACAAAAAAAACGAAAAAGAAGAAAAAAAACCAAAACTCAACTATCTACTAATCTAACCTACAACTAACCAGAGTGTATATTTAAGTCTCTTACATGCTCGGAATGTGTTAACATCAGATGTAATAAAACCCGTATTCATGCCGGATTCCTCCCCAGCGGGGCCCCGGACCAGCCAGTTTTGTAATCTCAATTAAATAAAAGCCCTTGTTAGGATAGCCGAAATATCTGTATTTATGTAATTCATGAAGGGCTGTTATATTTTTTTAAAATAATTCGGTCTTTCGGTGCACCATATTTGTGAGGATGTCAAGGGGAATACATTAGGGGCGGCACGGTGGCACAGTGGTTAGCACTGCTGCCTCACAGCGCCAGAGACCCGGGTTCAATTCCCGACTCAGGCGACTGACTGTGTGGAGTTTGCACATTCTCCCCGTGTCTGCGTGGGTTTCCTCCGGGTGCTCCGGTTTCCTCCCACAGTCACAAAGATGTGCGGGTCAGGTGAATTGGCCATGCTAAATTGCCCGTAGTGTTAGGTTAAAGGGGTAAATGTAGGGGTATGGGTGGGTTGCGCTTCGGCGGGTCGGTGTGGACTTGTTGGGCCGAAGGGCCTGTTTCCACACTGTAAGTAATCTAATCTAAACTAATCTAATTCCATAATTAATCTGTGCCAATTTGAAAGTCCAGGGGGGGCCCTCAGCCACCCAGTTCACCAAAATATTTTTCCTTGCACAGAAAGAAAAAATAGAAAATAGTCTTTTCCCTTACGTGTCCAGGGAGGGAAAGTTCGAAACTCCCAAAAGGAGAGATACAGGGTCCACTTTAATTTCTGTTCCTAAAATTTCTGTCAGGGTACTTGCTACTTTAAACCAATATCTACAGATCTTATGACAGGTCCATAGGCGATGTACAAGAGTGCCCACCTCTATTTTGCATTTGGGACACATTGGAGATGCTCCTGCCTTAGATTTTGCCAGTCGAACCGGTGCTATATGGGCCCTATGAAGTATCTTCAGCTGGATAGCCTGGGTTCTGTTACAGATGGTAATTCTTCTAGCATTTTCCCAGATATCATTCCACGTTTCTATAGAGATTTCTAGTCCCAAATCCTGATCCCATGTTTTAAGCAGATTATCCATATCTCCCAATACTTCATCATGTAGTAAATGATAAATAGTACTGACGGACAATACCCCCACTGGTCGTAGGACACTACATTCTCTATCTGATATATAAAAACTATCTAATAACGTAGTCTTCTTCTGTATATAATCTCGAATTTCGAAGTATCGAAAGAGGTCTCCATTAGGTAATCCGAATTTCTGACGCAGCTGTTCAAAAGACATAAGGACCCCATCTTTAAATAGATCCCCTAAACATGAGATACCCCTGGATCTCCAGAGTTTAAAAGTGGCATCTGTAACCCCCGGTTGGAATCCCTATGCTCCCACTATCGGTGCATAGGGGGATGTTTTATGTGAGTTGCCCTCATTTTGCCGCATTATATTCCAAGCCTTAATTGTATTTAGTATTATAGGGATTTTACAGCAATCTGTAATGATTTTCCTCTTGTCAGAAAATAAAAGGTTAATAAGTGGGTATTTTACATGAGAGGCCTCGATGTCCAACCAGATTGATTGTGGATCAGACAAGACCCAATCAGCTATGTAACTTAATAGGGAACTTAACTGATATTTCCTAAAATCTGGGAAGTCCAATCCTCCCCTTATCTGTGGAAGCTGTAGCTTATTCAGCTTAATGAGGGGCCGCCTATGATTCCAAATAAAGGAACCCAGCCAGCCATATAGTTTACATAAAGCCGTCCTCGGCAGCATCACTGGAAGCATTCTCATTGGATATAGGAGACGGGGCAGGACATTCATTTTGATTAGTGCTATTCTACCCAACCAGGAAATTGGAAGGTCTCCCCATCGCTGGAGATCCTGCCTTATCCTTTCCAGTAAATGCACAAAATTAGCCTAATACAACTGACCAAATACTGGAGTAATAAAAATGCCTAAATATAAGAAACCCTCCAGGGACCAACGAAAGGGAAAAAGGAATCCGTCCGCTAAGTGGGGTAACATAGCAAGGCTACACATTGGCATAGCCTCCGATTTTGAAAAAATAATTTTATAGCCTGAGAATGCGCTAACTGTATTAATAACTTGGATTAGGCGAGGTGCAGACATCGAAGGATTACTGAGGAATAGAAGAACATCATCTGCATAAGGGGTAATTTTATGTTTACCTGTATCAATCCTCGGGGCCGTTATATTAGGATCAGCTCGTATAGCTTCTGCTAGTGATTCAATTATTAGCGTAAATAACAATGGCGAGCGGGGACATCCCTGATGGCAGCCCCTCCCCACACTGAAGCTATCTGAACCTAATCCATTGGTAACCACCACAACTGCTTTGGGATCACTATACAATGTTGAGACCCATTTGGTAAACACCTGTCCAATGCCAAACCTTTCCAATGTGCAAAACAAATATGACCATTCAACCCTATCAAATGCCTTTTCCGCATCTAATGAACACCACTACTCCTGGTATCTTTCCATGATGACAGGCTTGAATCATATTCAAAACCCTTCTAATATTATTGGATGATCTACGGCCCTTAATAAACCCCGTCTGATCCTCCTTTATAATATGTGGCAGTATCCTTTCTAGTCTCAGTGCTAACGTTTTAGAAAGGATTTTAAAAGTTACATTTAGCAAGGATATTGGTCTATATGATGTACAATCTTCTGGATCCTTTTCTTTTTTAAGGATAAGAGAGATATTTGCCTCTTTCAGCGAAGGCGGGAGACAGCCCTGATTATATGCATAGTTATACATGTCCATAAGTGGACCAGCCAATATTTCTTTAAATTCTTTATAGAATTCAGCTTGAAAACGATCTGGGCCCGGTGCCTTACCACTCTGAAGTTGCCTAATTGCATCAAGTATTTCCTGGACTGTAGGAGGAGCATTTAGGACCGATACTTGTTCCGGAGTTAGGCCTGGAAAGGTCAAATTTTTCAAAAATGACTGCATCCTCCTCGTCCTATATTCACAATCCTGCGATTTATATAACTCAGAAAAAAATTCTCTAAAGATCGCATTAATCTTTTTATGATCATAAGTCAAAATACCCGTACTTTCCTTGATAAACATAATAGTCTGAGGGGCCTTTATTTTCTTTGCAAGAAATGCTAGGTATCTACCCGGTTTGTCGACATATTCATACAACCTTAGGTTTGCAAATAATATTTCCCTCTTAGCAGTTTGAGGAAGCGTAGTGTTTAGAGCTGTCCTAAGAACCGTAATCCTTTACAATTTAATAATAGAAGGTCTATCAGTGTATGCTGTTTCAGCTGCTTTTAAGCGAGCTTCAAGCAGACGCTGTTGTTTTCCCTTCAATTTCTTCTGGGTCGCTGAATAGGAGATGATCAAACCTCGTGTGTAAGCTTTGATGGTCTCCCACATCATTGGTGGGTTGCTAGCTGTACCTGAATTAATTTCTAAAAAAGTTTTAAATTCTTGAGAGAAGTACTTTACAAATTTACTATCTTTCATTAGGAAGGTGTCCATACGCCAATGCAGAGGGAATGTCCCATTGTTCCTCGCCTTAGTTTCCAACTATACAGCAGCATGTTCGGAAATTGCTATACTACCTATTTTACAGGATGATATGGAATTTAAAAAAATCGAGGGGGCAAAAAACATATCAATTCTGGTATGACATTTCTGTGGATTGGAGTAGAAAGAAAAATCTCTGCCCTGTGGATGAAGACATCTCCATACATCTACTAATCCTAATTCTTTGTTCAGATACACCAATTGTCTAGATCTGGGAGATACTCCTGCAGTACTCTTGGGAATCCTATCTATTTCCGGATCCATAAAACAATTAAAGTCTCTCTCTATAATTATATGACGGGCACCAAAAGCCATCAATTTTGAAAAGGCTTCCATTATAAATTTAAAGGGGTGTGCCGGAGGGCAGTTCAAATTTAAAATCCCATATTCCTCTCCATTTATGAGGGCTTTAATCAAAATATATCGTCCAGATTCGTCTTTTATCTGCTTTAGGATTTTGAAAGGGAAATTCTTTCGGACAAGAATAACAACTCCCCTGCTTTTTGAGCTAAAAGAAGAAAAAAAGGCCTGATCAAATCCACCCTGTCGTAATTTCAAGTGTTCTTTATCCGACAGATGTGTCTCCTGTAGGAGAGCTATATCAACTCTTTCCTTCTTAAGATTTGATAATATTTTCTTCCTTTTCACTGGCGAATTGGCCATGCTAAATTGCCCGTAGTGTTAGGTAAGGGGTAAATGTAGGGGTATGGGTGGGTTACGCTTCGGCGGGTCGGTGTGGACTTGTTGGGCCGAAGGGCCTGTTTCCACACTGTAAGTAATCTAATCTAAAAAAGATACTCCCCTTGACATTCCAGGTGCACCACTTAACCGACTGATCAACTAGAATCATCTGGGCCAATCCGATATCCCTCGGGAGGGGAACCCTATCCAGAACATCCCGAGCGTAGAGCATATCAAATTTTCAAAAGTAAAGCCTCTCTAATACACCCACAACAATACAATAAAAAAACTATTTCTAAATAAAAAAAATATAAAACGTATCTAAGTGGAGATTTTCCCCCTTGTTCCCAGGGGGTGCCACTTCCTCTCCAAAAGTCCATCATATCCTCTCCCAACCAGTGTTCCACACTTGGCCCAGGCGCTCCTCAATAAAATGAGGAGAATTCAAATATAATACAAAGCTAGAGTTAACAGTGAGCACCCTACCCCCACCCATACCAACACCTGGATATATTTGGTAATGTTAATACCATATATAAGCATATAACTATAAAATTACCACCTCAACAAATAATAATTAAATATAATAATACAAAATAACAAGGGAAAACAACCCTGCTCCTAGAGACAGATGTAAAATTGAATAAGGTAACCACATCCCCCCACCAACATTAACCAAATCCCCCAGCTTATATATATATATATATATATATATATACACACATATACATACATCCCTCATATATACATAAAATAATAAAAGAAAACAACCCCAAGGGGGGAGAACATCAAATCCCTCTCCCCACCCTCCATATTAATATTATACAGTAAATTAAGAGAAAGAAAAAAAAAGGGGGGGGGATATAAACCAAAGCGGGGTAAAGGCAAACGAACATCCATTATGTCTTACAGTTTATCTAAGAGAGTCCAAGAATTCCTTAGCCTTTTCTGGCGATCCCAAGTTATATACGGATCCTTCATGGTTAAAGCGTAAGTTCACTGGGTAGCGTGAGGAGTACTGAATATTTAAGTCCCTTAAACGCTTCTTCGCCTTGTCGAATGCCTTCCTCTTTCGAATCAGAGCCGGGGAAAAGTCCTGGAATAACATGATCTTGGATCCTTTATAGATCATGGCTTGGGGGTCTTTTTTGAGATTTCTAGAGCATCTGCGTCTCCCTATAGCTCTGCAGCCGGAACAGGACTGGGCGTGGGCGCTGGTTCGAGCCGGGCCCACGTATTGCGACCCAGTAGGCCCATTCCACCCTTACCTGGCCTGATCCAGCTTCCAGATTTAATAGCTGTGGCAGCCACTGCTCCAGGAATACTGTAAGTTGGCCTTCCTCTTCCCGTTCGGGAAGACCCAGCAAACGAATATTTTTTCAACGACCTCGATTATCGAGGTCATCAATGTAATTCTCTAAGGTCCGGACTCGCTGTTCGAGAGTCCGGACCTGATCCACGTCCGATTGCGCTGTAGTTTTGAGGTCGCGGCCTTTAACTCCGCCCCTCCGACTCGGCGCTCGATCTCCTTAATGTCTCAGTCGTGCTTCTTCAGCGCGGCCGAGAGTGAGTTCCATCGACTTCGGGACTCCTCGATGAAAGTGTCGATCTTCGCATCCAGTTTGGAGATAATCTCCACAAGGCTTGTCACCGTAGGTAAGTCCCCCGGGGCGGCTGTGGACGCTTCAGCTGCAGCTGGAGAGGGTGGGGGAGGGGGTCCTGCTTGATGAGAGCTGCGGGCTCCCTTTAGTCATTTTAACGAAAGATTAGATTGTATAAGTTTAATATTAAACAACTAATTAAATTAAACAACTATTATAAATGATTTGGTGAGTGTGGTGAGGTTGGGTGACCCACTTTACCCAAGTCTTGGGAGGAGCACTGTAGACTCAGACTTGCTGGGTCGCCGCCATCTTGGATCCCCCCATGCTGACTATTTCGAATCAGACCTTGAATTTCCAAATGTTGTTTCATCCTGTTTCTTATTATCGTCTCCAACAACTTGCCTATCACTGATGTTACGCTCACTAAATAAGAGCTCCCTGGCTTGACTTTGCTACCTTTCTTAAACAATGAAACCACTCCAGTGGCAAACGATGAAGCAAGGATCTGTTCAACGGCCCCTGCAATTTCTTCCCTAGTCTCCCATAACATCCGAGGATGGACATGTTCTTGCCCAGGGGGGTTATTCACCTTATTGTGCTTTAAGGTAGCAAATACCTCCACTCTGGCAATATGTATGCGGATCAAAACATTCCCACTGGTTTTCCTTATTACCTTCGTATCCATAATTTGCTCCTGAGTAAACATGGAGGAGAAATATTCATTAAACAATTCCCCCCACCTCCTGGTGATTCCAACAAAGACAGCCATGCTCATCAGTAATGGGACCTGTTCTATCCTGAGTCACGCTTCTACACTTTATATGGCGAGAGAACCTCTTGGGATTATCTTTCAGCTTTTGTGAGAGGCCCATGTCATGCCCTTTTTTGGGCTTCTGATTCCGCTCTTAAGGGTGCTTCTACACTTTGTGTAGTCATCTAAGGATTGACTGAAGGCTGATATCTTAAACCCAATGTATGCCTTCTTTATTGTCCTTACCAGAGACTCAATATCCCTCGCCATCCAAGGATCAGGTTCCCCTTCAACACCGTCTATCTAATGAAAATAATCCTAATTTGTTCAATCTCTCTTCATGGCTGGCACCTTCCATACCAGGCAACATCCTGGTGAACCTCATCTGCTCCCTCTCCAAAGCATCCACATTATTTTGCTAGTGTGGCGACCATACTGTATGCAGTATTCCAAATGTGGCTGAACGAATGCCTTATACAACTGTAACATGACCCGCAAACTCTTATATTCAATACGCAGTCCAATGAAGGAAACCATGCCGTACACCTTATTGAGCACTCTACTGGTCTGCCTTTTCACCTTCAGGGAACAATGGACCTGAACACCAAGATAGCTCTGTGCATCAATTTTCCCCAATACTTGTCTATTTACTGTATAGTTCGTTCTTGGATTGGATCGTCCAAAATGCGTCACCTCACATTTGTCCAGATTGAATTCCTCTGTCATGTCTCTACCCATCTCCCCAATCTATCTATATTCCGCTGTATTCTCGGACAGTCCCCTTCACTGTCTGCTACTCCACCAATCTTAGTGTCACCTGCAAATTTGCTAAAGAAACAAGTTGCATCTTCCTCCAAATCATTTATGTATACCACAAAAAACAATGGTCCCAGCAAGGGCCCTGTTGGACACTACTGGTCACAGATCTCCATTTTGAGAAGCTCCCTTGCATTAATACTCTCTGTCTCCAGTAGCTTCCCTACCACTGACGTCAGGCTCACAGGTCTGGAATTACCTGGAGTATTCCTTAAACAAGGAGACACCATTAGCAATTCTCCATTCCCCTTGTTCAAGGAAGCTGCAAAAATATCTGTTAAAGCCTCAGTTATTTCCTCTGTCGCTTCCCTCAGTAACCTGGGGTAGATCCCATCCAGACCTGGGGACTTGTCCTTCTTGATGTCTTTTGGAAATCACAACACTTCCTCACTACTTACGCAGACTTGACCAAGAGTAATCAAAGATCTATACCTAACCTCAACATCCACCATGCCCCTCTCCTTGGTGAATACCGATGCAAAGTACTCATTAAGAATCTCACCCGTTTTCTCTGCCTCCAAGCATATCTTTCCTGCTTTGTCCTTAAGCGTGTCCACCCTTTCTCTAGCTACCCTCTTGCTCGTTATATATGATCAAAAAGCTTTGAGGTTTTCCTTAATCCTGCTCGATAAGGATACCTCATGACCCCTTTTAGCCCTCTTAATTCCTCATTTCAGATTGGTCCTACATTCGCAATATTCTTCCAAGGCTTCCTCTATCTTCTTTCATCTTTACATTATGTACATATCCTTTTTACTCTTAGCTAGTCTCACTTTATCAGTTGTAACCCAGGTTTGCTAACCTTGCCATTTTTACCCATCATTTTCACAGGAACATACCTCTCCTGGACTCGAATTAACCTCTCTACAAAAGTCTCCCGCACATCTAATGTGGATTTCACTTGAAACAGCTGTTCCCAATCTACGTTTCCCAGCTCCTGCCGAATTTTGCTATAGCTAGCCTTCCCCCAGTTTAACACTTTTCCTTTAGGACCACTCTCGTCGCTAACCGTCATGTTTCAGCGTAATCATCCCTCCTTGTCAGAGGGTCAGTACTGAGGGGCTGCTGCATTGCCAGAGGGTGAGCACTGAGGGATCACCGCACTGCCGGACAGTCAGTAGTGAGGGAGCACCACACTGTCAGAGGTTCAGTCCAGAGGGAATGCCGCACTGTCTGAGGCTCTGTAGTCTGAGAGCACTGCACCATCAGAGGGTCAGTACTGAACGAGCACTACACTGTCATAGGGTAGGAACTGAGGGAGCATGTACTATCAAAAGGTCAGTACTGAGGGAGCGCGACACAGTGAGAGTCTCAGTTCCGAGTGAGTGCTATTTCAGAGGATCGGGACAGAGAGAGTGCTGCATTGTCAGAGAGTCAGTACTGAGGGAGTGCTGCACTGTCAGAGAGTCAGAAGCGAGCGGGTGCTGAACTATCAGCGGGTCAGTACTGAGGGCGTTCCGCACAGTCAGATGGTCAGTATTGAGAGAGTGCTGCACTGTCAGAGGATCAGTACCGAGCGGGTGCTGAACTGTCAGCGGGTCAGTACTGAGGGGGTGCTGCACTGTCAGAGAGTCAGTACCGAGCGGGTGCTGAACTGTCAGCGGGTCAGTACTGAGGGAGTGCTGCACTGTCAGAGAGTCAGTACCGAGCGGGTGCTGAACTGTCAGCGGGTCAGTACTGAGGGAGTGCTGCACTGTCAGAGGGTTAGTACAGAGAGAGTGCTAGACTGTCAGATAGACAGTACTGAAGCACTGCTGGACTGTCAGATGTGCAGGACCGAGGCAGAGGGTCAGTACTGAGTGAGTGATACACTGTCAATGGGTCAGTGCTGAGGGAGTGCTACACTGTCAATGAGTCAGTACTGAGGCAGTGCTGTACTGTCAGAGTGTCATTTGTGATGGAGTGCTGTACTGTCGGAGGTTTTGTCCTGATATTGGGCCACAATGTCGGAGGGTCAGTATAGGGCCACTTCCACTCTGCCAGAGAGTCAGTACTGAGGGAGCGCATCACTATCAGAGGATCAGTGTGGAGGGAGTGCAGCATTGTCAGAGGTTCAGTGTGGAGGGAGTGCAGCATTGTCAGAGGGGCAGTGTGGAGGGAGTACAGCATTGTCAGAGGATTAGTGTGGAGGGAGTGCAGCATTGTCAGAGGATCAGTGTGGAGGGTGTACAGCATTGTCAGAGGGTCGGCGTGGTGGGAGTGCAGCATTGTCAGGGGGTCAGTGTGGAGGGAGTGCAACATTGGCAGAGGGTCAGTTTGGAGGGAGTGCAGCATTGTCAGAGGGTCAGTGTGGAGGGAGTGCAGCATTGTCAGAGGATCAGTATGGAGGGATTGCAGCATTGTCAGAGAGTCAGTGTGAAGGGAGTGCAGCATTGTCAGAGGGTCAGTATGGAGGGAGTGTAGCATTGTCAGAGGGTCAGTGTGGAGGGAGTGCAGCATTGTCAGAGGGTCAGTATGGAGGGAGTGCAGCATTTTCAGAAGGTCAGTGTGGAGGGAGTGCAGCATTGTCAGAGGGTCAGTGTGGAGGGAGTGCAGCATTGCCAGAGGATCAGTGTGGAGGGAGTGCAGCATTGTCAGAGGGTCAGTGTGAAGGGAGTGCAGCATTGTCAGAGTGTCAGTGTGGAGGGTGTACAGCATTGTCAGAGTATCAGTGTGGAGGGAGTGCTGCATTGTCAGAACGTCAGGATGGAGGGATTGCTGTGCAGGGAGAGGGTCAGTAGTGATGAAGTGCGCACTCTCTGAGGGTCAGTACTAATGGATCGCCATGCTGTCAGTGTCGCACTGTGAGAGAGTTACTGCTGAGGGAGCGCTGCACTGTGAAAGGGTTAGAACTGAGGGAGCAACGCACTCTGAGGGGATGAGTACTTAGGGATCACCACGCTGTGAGGGGTCAGTACTGAGGGAGTGCCAAGCTATCTGTCGGACAGTCAGTACTGAGTGATTGCTGCATTGCCAGGGGGTCAGTACTGAGAGAGTGATGCACACTCAAAGGGTCATTACTGAGGGAGAGCTACACGGTCAGTGTGTCAGTTCTGAGGGAGTGTTGTTTCATAGGATCAGTACTGAGGGATGCTGCACTGCCAAAGGGTCAGTACTGAGGCATTGCTGGACTATCAGAAGTGCAGGAATGAGGCAGTGCCGCACTGTCAGATTGTCAGTACTGAGGGAGTTCTGCTCTGCCGGAGGGTTGGTACTGAGAAAATGCCACGTTATCGGAGGTCAGTACCGATGGAGTGCTGCACTGTAAGAGCATCTGTATTGAGGGAGTGCCACATTGTCGGAGGGTTAGTACTGAGGGGATGCCACACTGTATGAGTGTCAGTACTGAGGGAATGCTGCACTGTGAAAATGTCAGTACAAAGAGAGTGCTGCAGAGTCAGAGTGTCAGTACTGAGGGAAAGCTGTTGTGTCAGAGCGTCATTTCTGAGGGTGTGCTGCAGCGTCAAAGGAGCAGTGCTGAGGGAGAGCTGCATTGTCAGAGGGTCAGTACTGAGGGAGCCCTTCGGAACAGGCCCTTCGGCCCATTGTGCCAAACATTTGTCCTAGCTTAAGCACCTATCCATGTACCTATCCAATTGCCACTTAAAGGTCACCAAAGATTCTGACTCTACCACTCCCACAGGCAGCGCATTCCATGCCCCCACCACTCTCTGGGTAAAGAACTTACCCCTGACATCTCCCCTATACCTTCCACCCTTCACCTTAAATTTATGTCCCCTTGTAACACTCTGTTGTACCCGGGGAAAAAGTTTCTGATTGTCTACTCTATCTATTCCCTTGATCATCTTAATAACCTCTATCAAGTCACCCCTCATCCTTCTCCGTTCCAACGAGAAAAGGCCTAGCACTCTCAACCTATCCTTGTACGACCTATTCTCCATTCCAGGCAACATCCTGGTAAATCTTCTCTGCACCCTCTCCAAAGCTTCCGCATATTTCCTAAAGTGAGGCGACCAGCACTGCATACAGTACTCCGAATGTGGCCTAACCAAAGTCCTGTACAGCTGCAACATCACTTCACGACTCTTGAATTCAATCCCTCTGCTAATGAACGCTAATACACACCATAGGCCTTCTTACAAGCTCTATCCACCTGAGTGGCAACTTTCAAAGATCTATGAACATAGACCCCAAGATCCCTCTGCTCCTCCACCTTACTAAGAACCCTACCGTTAACCCTGTATTCCGCATTCTTATTTGTCTTTCCAAAATGGACAACCTCACACTTGGCAGGGTAGAACTCCATCTGCCACTCCTCAGCCCAGCTCTGCATAATATCTAAGTCCCTTTGCAGCCGACAGGGCTGAGGCTTATTCCTCAGCTTCAGACTGCCCCACACTCAGCACAGTCATGTGTTCCTTATTTCTGAGCTTCCCAATGCTAATCCACATCCAGAATGACATCCCACACTCCTCCAAATCGTATTGCAGGCTATTTGTCTGGGAGCGAGGAGTGCTAAGTGAGGAAATAAAAATCTGAAGGGACTTTACAGTGACATTAAGGGTGAATTGATAATGAGACAAAGAGTAGGTTGTGGAACACAGTGAGAATGTGGGCATGGACCCAGAGGCTACAGTGAATGGATGCATTTTGTCAATGCTCATTGGGACAGGGTTGGTATGAAATCGTGGAGATGCTCTATGATACAATTAAATGAATTAGCATATATAGAGAGAGAGGTGGTTCTGAGTGGTCTGGCCTTCTTACAACCCAATAAATCTCCAAAGACAGTGTAAATGTATCTCAGTTTACCGAATGAGGTGATGGAGGAAGTATCAGGTACACTTGCAAACATTTTCAAATCCCCTCTGGCCACAGGAGAGGTGCCGTCGGACTGACCATGTGGTACTGTTATTCAAGAAGGAGCATGGGATATACCAGGCAGCTACAGGCCAGTCATGCTAATATCGTGGGTGGGGCGTCTGTTGGAAGCAATTTTGGGAGATAGAATTAATCAGCATTTACAGAGACTGGAGTTCATGAAGAACAGTCAGAATGGTGGTGTTAAGGGGAGGGCAGGTCTGACCAATGGGATTGCACTTTTTAAGGAGGTGACCAGTTGTGTAAATAAGGGCAATGCTTTCCTGCCGCCTGCTTGGAGGTCAGTAAGGCTTTTATCAGGATCCATACTGGAAACTGAAAGTGAACATAAAAGCTCAAGATCCAAGGAATTTGGCGCAGAATGCTGAGTGGCAGGAAGCAGAGAGTGATGGCCCAGTTAGAAATCTCTGTCTGTTCATGTCTCACTGCTGGGGTCTTGCTGATGTGGTTGATAGAAAAGATTTAGATTTGAATGGTGGAGGGTTAATCATTGGGTTCATGAATGATATGGGGGATTGGTGGGGTGATAAATACTGAGGAGGATAGCCTTAGGTTACAGAAGGATGGAGATGGCCTTGTCAGATGGACCGATCAGTGACAACGGGTGAGGTGCCTGAAGACTGGAGGGTGATTAATGATGTGCCATTATTGAAGTAAGGCTGCAAGGAACAGCCATTGAACTATGGAGCTGTGAGCCTGATGGCAGTGGTGGGTAAGCTGTTGGTGGGCATTCTGAGAGACAACTTACATGCATTTGGAAAAGCAAGAATTGATGAGGGATGGTCAGCTTGGCTTTGTTTGTGGAAATGATGTACCCATTTGATAGAGCTTTTGAAGGGATGACCAAGGAAACAGATGAGAAGGTTTCACATGGGAGTAGGCTTTATATAAGGTTAGAGGAGATGGCATCCAAGGAGAGAGGACAGCACGGTGCCTCAGTGGTTTGATTCTAACTCCCGGTGACTGTCTGTGTGGAGTTTACACATTCTCTCTGTATCTGTGCTGGTTCCCTCCGAGTGCTCCAGTTCCCTCCCACCGCCCAAAGCTGCCATGGGAAATGCAGCATAACAGGGATAGAGTAGAGGATGTGAGTCTGGGTGCGATGCTGTTCAGACAGTCAGTGTGGAGCCAATGGACGGAATGGCTTGCTTCTACACTGTAGGAATTCTAAAATTAATCCAGAGAGACAAGTGATGTTCTGGGGACCTGGGCTCCAATCTTGGACAGGGGTGGATGTGGGTCCTTACAGTCTGAAGGGGTTTGAACACAGTCTGAGGGGGGAGCTGGGCTGAGCCCTGAAGTGTTGAGGATGTGAATGTTTTGTGGAGCTACTGTCTGAGGGGCTTTGGGGGTAAAACACAACAAAGTGATGAATTCTTCTGTATTGAGGGAGCACATTCTGAGTTATTGAGGGAGCACTTTCTGAGGTATTGAGGGAGCATTTTCTGAGGTATTGAGGGAGCACTTTCTGAGGTATTGAGGGAGAACGATATGAGGAATTGAGGAAGCATTATCAGTGGTACTGAGGGAGAACTATCTGAGGTACTGAGGGAGCACATTCTTAGGTATTGAGGGAGCACTTTCTGAGTATTGAGGGAGCACCTTCTGAGGTACTGAGGGAGCACTTTATGAGGTATTGAGGGAGCACTTTCTGAGGTACTGAGTGAGAACTATCTGAGGTTCTGAGCGAGTACGATGTCAGGTACTGAGGGAGAACTATCTGAGGTACTGAGGGACCACTTTCTGAAGTATTGAGGGAGCACTTTCTGAGGTACTGAGGAAGCACTATCTGAGGTACTGAGGGAGTACTATCTGATGTATGTGGGAGCACTATCTGAGGAATTGAGAAAGCACTTTCAGAGGTATTGAGGGAGAACTATCTGAGGTATTGAGGGAGCACTATCTGAGGTATTGAGGGAGCACTATCTGAGGCATTGTGGGAGAACTATCTGAGGTGTTGAGCGAGCACGTTCTGAGGTATTGAGGGAGCACTATCTGAGGTATTGAGGGAGCACTTTCTGAGGTACTGAGGGATCAGTTTCTGAGGTATTGAGGAAGCACACTCTGAGTTACTGAGGGAGAACTATCTGAGGTATTGATGGAGCACGTTCTGAGGTATTGAGGGAGCACTTTCTGAGGTATTGATGGAGCAATTTCTGAGGTATTGAGGGAGCACTATCTGAGGTACTGAGGGAGCACTTTCTGAGGTATTGAGGAAGTACTTTCTGAGGTATTAAGGAAGCACACTCTGAGTTACTGAGGGAGAACTATCTGAGGTATTGATGGAGCACGTTCTGAGGTATTGAGGGAGCACTATCTGAGGTAATGAGGGAGCACTTTCTGAGGTATTGATGAAGTACTTTCTGAGGTATTGAGGAAGCACACTCTGAGTTACTGAGGGAGAACTATCTGAGGTATTGATGGAGCACGTTCTGAGGTATTGAGGGAGCACTATCTGAGGTAATGAGGGAACACTTTCTGAGGTATTGAGGAAGCACATTCTGAGGTATTGAGGAAACACAATCTGATGTATTGAGGAAGCACTTTATGAGGGATTGAGGGAGCCCTTTCTGAGGTATTGAGGAAGCACTTTCTGAGGTATTGAGGGAACACTTTCTGAGGTACTGAGGGAGAAGTGTCCGAGGTACTGAGGGTGATCTAACTGAGGTATTGAGGGAGAAGTATCTGAGGTATTGAGGAAGCACTTTCTGTGGTACTGAGGGAAAATTATCTGAGGTACTGAGGTAGCACTATCTGCAGTATTGAGGGAGCACTATCTGAGGCATTGAGGGAGCACTATCTGAGGTACTGAGGGAGCACTTTCTGAGGTACTGATGGAGAACTATCTGAGGTACAGAGGGAGAGCTTTCGGAGGTACTGAGGAAGCACTATCTGACGTCCTGAGCGAGTACTATCTGAGGGACTGAGGGAGAACTATCTGAGGTACTGAGGGACCACTTTCTGAAGTATTGAGGGAGCACTTTCTGAGGTATTGAGGAAGCACTTTCTGAGGTACTGAGGGAGAACTATCTGTGGTACTCAGGGTGCAAGTTCTGAGGTATTGAGGGAGCACTATCTGAGGTACTGAGGGATAACTATCTGAGGTATTGATGGAGCACTTTCTGAGGTATTGAGGGAGCACTATCTGAGGTACTGAGGGAGCACTTTCTGAGGTACAGAGGAAGCACTGTCTGAGGCATTGAGGGAGCACTATCTGAGATATTGAGGATAAACTTCTGAGGTATTGAGGGAGCACTTTCTGAGGTATAGAGGGAGCACTATCTGAGGTACTGAGGGAGCACTTCTGAGGTAATGAGGAAGCACTTTCTGAGGTATTGAGGAATCACTTTCTGAGTATTGAGGGAGCACCTTCTGAGGTACTGAGGGAGCACTTTATGAGGTATTGAGGGAGCACTTTCTGAGGTACTGAGTGAGCACTTTCAGAGTTATTGAGGCAGAACTATCTGAGGTATTGATGGAGCACGATCTGAGGTATTGAGGGAGAAATATCTGATGTATTGACGGAGCAATTTCAGAAGTATTGATGGAGCACTATCTGAGTTATTGACGGAGAACTATCTGGGGTAATTAGGGAGCACTTTCAGAGGTTTTGAGGGAGCACTATCTGAGGTATTGATAGACCACTATCTGAGGTATTGAGGGAGCGCTTTCAGAGGTATTGAGGGAGAACTATCTGAGGTATTGAGGGAGCACTTCCTGAGGTATTGATGGAGGACTTTCAGAGGTATTGAGGGAGAACTATCTGAGGTATTGAGGGAGCACTTTCTGAGGTATTGAGGGAGCACTTTCAGAGGTATTGAGGCAGAACTATCTGAGGTACTGAGGGAGCACTTTCTGAGGTATTGAGGGAGCACTTTCAGAGGTACTGAGGAAGCACTATCTGAGGTACTGAGGGAGCACTATCTGAGAAACTGAGGGAGAACTATCTGAGGTACTGAGGGACCATTTTTTCTGAAGTATTGAGGGAGCACGTTCTGATGTACTGAGGGAGTACTATCTGAGGAACAGAGAGAACTTTCTGAGATACTGAGTGAGCACTTTCTGAGGTATTGAGGGAGCACTACCTGAGGTACTGAGGGAGAAATATCTGAGGTACTGAGGGATAACGTTCTGAGGTAATGAGGAAGCACGTTCTGAGGTACTGAGGGAGAATTATCTGAGGTACCGAGGGAGCACTTTTTGAGGTATTGAGGGAGCACTATCTGAGGCATTGAGGGAGCACTATCTGAGGCACTGATGGAGCACATTCTGAGGTAGTGAGGAAGCACTTTCTGAGGTATTGAGGGAGCACTTTCTGAGGTATTGATGAAACACTTTCTGATGTATTGATGAAGAACTCTGAGGTCTTGAGGGGGAACGATCTGAGGTATTGATGGAGCACATTCTGAGGTATTGAGGGAGCACTTTCTGAGGTATCGAGGGAGCACTATCTGAGGCATTGAGCACTATCTGAGGCACTGAGAGAGCACTTTCAGAGGTATTGAGGGAGCACTTTCTGACGTACTGAGGAAACACTATCTGAGGTACTGAGGGAGTACTATCTGAGGTACTGTGGGATAACTATCTGAGGTATTTAGAAAACACTTTCAGAGGAATTGAGGGATTACTATCTGAGGTATGGAGGGAGCACTATCTGAGGTATTGAGGGAGCAACGTCTGAGGTATTGAGGGAGCATTATCTGAGGTAGTGAGGGAGCACTTTCTGAGGTACTGAGGGATTACTTTCTGAGGTATTGTGGTAGCACTTTGTGAGGTATTGAGGAAGCACTTTCTGAGGTATTGAGGGAGCACTATCTGAGGTACTGAGGGAGCACTTTCTGAGGTGTTGAGGAAGCACTTTCTGAGGTACTGAGGGAGCACTTTCTGAGGTATTGAGGGAGCACTATCTGAGGTACTGAGGGAGCACGTTCTGAGGTATTGAGGAAGCACACTCTGAGGTACTGAGGGAGAACTATCTGAGGTATTGATGGAGCACTTTCTGAGGTATTGAGGGAGCACTATCTGAGGTAATGAGGGAGCACTTTCAGAGATATTGAGGGAGCACTTTCTGACGTAATGAGGAAGCACCATCTGAGGTACTGAGGGAGTACTATCTGAGGTACTGTGGGAGCACTATCTGAGGTATTGAGAAAGCACTTTCAGAGGTATTGAGGGAGAACTATCTGAGGTATTGAGGGAGCACTATCTAAGGTATTGAGGGAGCACTATCTGAGGCATTGTGGGAGAACTATCTGAGGTATTGAGGGAGCACTTTCTGAGGTATTGAGGGAGCATTATCTGAGGTATTGAGGGCGCACTTTCTGAGGTACTGAGGGATTACTTTCTGAGGTATTGAGGTAGCAGTTTCTGAGGTATTGAGGAAGCACTTTCTGAGGTATTGATGGAGCAATTTCTGAGGTATTGAAGGAGCACTATCTGAGGTGCTGAGGGAGCACTTTCTGAGGTACTGAGGGTGCACTTTCTGAGGTATTGAGGGAGCACTTTCAGAGGTATTGATGGAGAACTATCTGATGTATTTAGGGAGCACTTTCAGAGGTATTGAGGGAGAACTATCTGAGGTATTGAGTGAGCACTTTCTGAGGTATTGAGGGAGCACTTTCTGAGGTACTGAGGAAGCACTATCTGAGGTACTGAGGGAGCACTATCTGAGGTACTGAGGGAGAACTATCTGAGGTACTGAGGGTATATTTTACTGAGGTATTGAGGGAGCACTTTCTGAGGTACTGAGGGAGAACTATCTGAGGTCCTGAGGGAGCACTTATTGATGTATTGAGGGAGCACTATCTGAGGCATTGAGGGAGCACTATCTGAGGCACTGATGGAGCACATTCTGAGGTATTGAGGAAGCAATTTCTGAGGTATTGAGGGAACACTCTGTGAGGTATTGAAGAAGCACTTTCTGAGTATTGAGGGAGTACTTTCTGAGGTATTAAGGGAGCACATTCTGAGGTATTGATGAAGCACTTTCTGAGGTATTGAGGGAGAACGATCTGAGGTATTGATGGAGCACATTCTGAGGTATTGAGCGTGCACTTTCTGAGGTACTGAGGGAGAATTATCTGAGGTACTGAGGGAGAACAATCTGAGGTACTGAGGGAGCTCTTTCTGAGGTATTGAGGGAGCACTATCTGAGGCATTGAGCACTATCTGAGGCACGGAGGGAGCACTTTCAGAGATATTGAGGGAGCACTTTCTGACGTAATGAGGAAGCACCATCTGAGGTACTGAGGGAGTACTATCTGAGGTACTGTGGGAGCACTATCTGAGGTATTGAGAAAGCACTTTCAGAGGTATTGAGGGAGAACTATCTGAGGTATTGAGGGCGCACTTTCTGAGGTACTGAGGGATTACTTTCTGAGGTATTGAGGTAGCAGTTTCTGAGGTATTGAGGAAGCACTTTCTGAGGTATTGATGGAGCAATTTCTGAGGTATTGAGGGAGCACTATCTGAGGTGCTGAGGGAGCACTTTCTGAGGTGTTGAGGAAGCACTTTTTGAGGTACTGAGGGAGCACTTTCTTAGGTATTGAGGGAGCACTATCTGAGGTACTGAGGGAGCAAGTTCTGAGGTATTGAGGAAGTACACTCTGAGGTACTGAGGGAGAACTATCTGAGGGATTGATTGAGCACTTGCTGAGGTAATGAGGGAACGCAATCTGATGTATTGAGGAAGCACTTTTTGAGGAATTGAGGGAGCACTTTCAGAGGTATTGAGGGTGCACTTTCTGAGGTATTGAGGAAGCGCTTTCTGAGGCATTGAGGGAGCACTTTCTGAGGTACTGAGGGAGAAGTGTCCGAGGTACTGAGGGTGATCTAACTGAGGTATTGAAGGAGAAGTATCTGAGGTATTGAGGAAGCACTTTCTGTGGTACTGAGGGAAAACTATCTGAGGTACTGAGGTAGCACTATCTGCAGTATTGAGGGAGCACTATCTGAGGTACTGAGGGAGCACTATCTGAGGTACTGAGGGAGCACTTTCTGAGGTACTGATGGAGAACTATCTGAGGTACAGAGGGAGAGCTTTCGGAGGTACTGAGGAAGCACTATCTGACGTCCTGAGCGAGTACTATCTGAGGTACTGAGGGAGAACTATCTGAGGTACTGAGGGACCACTTTCTGAAGTATTGAGGGAGCACTTTCTGAGGTATTGAGGAAGCACTTTCTGAGGTACTGAGGGAGAACTATCTGTGGTACTGAGGGTGCAAGTTCTGAGGTATTGAGGGAGCACTATCTGAGGTACTGAGGGATAACTATCTGAGGTATTGATGGAGCACTTTCTGAGGTATTGAGGGAGCACTATCAGAGGTACTGAGGGAGCAGTTTCTGAGGTATTGAGGGAGCACTTTCTGACGTACTGAGGAAGCACTATCTGAGGTCCTGAGCGAGTACTATCTGAGGTACTGAGGGAGAACTATCTGAGGTACTGAGGGACCACTTTCTGAAGTATTGAGGGAGCACTTTCTGAGGTATTGAGGATGCACTGTCTGAGGTACTGAGGGAGAACTATCTGAGGAACTGAGGGTGCATGTTCTGATGTATTGAGGGAGCACTATCTGAGGTACAGAGGGAGAACTAACTGAGGTATTGATGGAGCACTTTCTGAGGTATTGAGGGGGCACTATCTGAGGTAATGAGGGAGCACCTTCTGAGGTACAGAGGCATCACTTTCTGAGGTATTGAGGAAGCACTTTCTGAGGTATTGACGAAGCACTTTCTGAGGTATTGAGGGAGCACTTTCTGAGGTACTGAGGGAGCACTTTCTGAGGTATTGAGGAAGCACTTTCTGAGGTATTGAGCGAGCACTTTCTGAGGTACTGAGAGAAAACTATCTGAGGGACTGAGGGAGCACTATCTGCAGTATTGAGGGAGCACTATCTGAGGCATTGAGGAAGCACTTTCTGAGGTACTGAGGGAGAACTATCTGAGGAACTGAGGGTGCATGTTCTGATGTATTGAGGGAGCACTATCTGAGGTACAGAGGGAGAACTAACTGAGGTATTGATGGAGCACTTTCTGAGGTATTGAGGGGGCACTATCTGAGGTAATGAGGGAGCACCTTCTGAGGTACAGAGGCATCACTTTCTGAGGTATTGAGGAAGCACTTTCTGAGGTATTGACGAAGCACTTTCTGAGGTATTGAGGGAGCACTTTCTGAGGTACTGAGGGAGCACTTTCTGAGGTATTGAGGAAGCACTTTCTGAGGTATTGAGCGAGCACTTTCTGAGGTATTGAGGAAGCACTTTCTGAGGTATTGAGCGAGCACTTTCTGAGGTACTGAGGGAAAACTATCTGAGGTACTGAGGTAGCACTATCTGCAGTATTGAGGGAGCACTATCTGAGGCATTGAGGAAGCACTTTCTGAGGTACTGAGGGAGAACTATCTGTGGTACTGAGTGTGCAAGTTCTGAGGTATTGAGGGCGCACTATCTGAGGTACTGAGGGATAACTATCTGATGTATTGATGGAGCATTTTCTGAGTTATTGAGGGAGCACTATCTGAGGTACTGAGGGAGCACTTTCTGAGGTACAGAGGAAGCACTTTCTGAGGTAATGAGGAAGCACTTTCTGAGGTATTGAGGAAGCACTTTCTGAGGTATTGAGGAAGCACTTTCTGAGGTATTGAGGGAGAACTATCTGTGGTACTGAGTGTGCAAGTTCTGAGGTATTGAGGGAGCACTATCTGAGGTACTGAGGGATAACTATCTGAGGTATTGATGGAGCATTTTCTGAGTTATTGAGGGAGCACTATCTGAGGTACTGAGGGAGCACTTTCTGAGGTACAGAGGAAGCACTTTCTGAGTTAATGAGGAAGCACTTTCTGAGGTATTGAGGAAGCACTTGCTGAGGTATTGAGGAAGCACACTCTGAGGTACTGAGTGAGAACTATCTGATGTACTGAGGAAGAACTATCTGAGGTACTGAGGGAGCAGTTTCTGATGTATTGAGGGAGCACTTTCAGACATACTGAGGAAGCACTAGCTGAGGTTCTGAGTGAGTACTATCTGAGGTACTGAGGGAGCACTTGCTGAGGTATTGAGGGAGCACGGTTTGAGGTACTGCGGGAGCACAATCTGAGGTATTGAGGGAGAACTATCAGAGGTGTTGTGGGAGCACTACCTGAGGCATTGAGGGAGAATTATCTGAGGTATTGAGGGAGCACATTCTGAGGTATTGAGGGAGAACTATCTGGGTATTGAGGGAGCACTTTCTGATGTATTGAGGGAGTACTATCTGAGGTATTGAGGAGCACTATCTGTGGTATTGAGGGACAACTATCTGAGGTATTGAGCGAGCACTTTCAGAGGTTTTGTGGGAGAACTATCTGAGGTATTGAAGGAGAACTATCTTAGGGATTGAGGGAGCACTCTCTGAGGTATTGATGGAGCACTTTCTGAGGTATGGAGGTAGCACTTTCTGAGGTACTGAGGGGACACTTTCTTAAGTATTGAGGGAGCCCTTTCTGATGTATTGAGGAAGCACTTTCTGAGGTACTGAGGGAGAACTATCTGTGGTACTGAGTGTGCAAGTTCTGAGGTATTGAGGGCGCACTATCTGAGGTACTGAGGGATAACTATCTGATGTATTGATGGAGCATTTTCTGAGTTATTGAGGGAGCACTATCTGAGGTACTGAGGGAGCACTTTCTGAGGTACAGAGGAAGCACTTTCTGAGGTAATGAGGAAGCACTTTCTGAGGTATTGAGGAAGCACTTTCTGAGGTATTGAGGAAGCACTTTCTGAGGTATTGAGGGAGAACTATCTGTGGTACTGAGTGTGCAAGTTCTGAGGTATTGAGGGAGCACTATCTGAGGTACTGAGGGATAACTATCTGAGGTATTGATGGAGCATTTTCTGAGTTATTGAGGGAGCACTATCTGAGGTACTGAGGAAGCACTTTCTGAGGTACAGAGGAAGCACTTTCTGAGTTAATGAGGAAGCACTTTCTGAGGTATTGAGGAAGCACTTTCTGAGGTATTGAGGAAGCACACTCTGAGTTACTGAGGGAGAACTATCTAGGTATTGACGGAGCACGTTCTGAGGTATTGAGGGAGCACTTACTGAGGTATTGATGGAACAATTTCTGAGGTATTGAGGGAGCACTATCTGAGGTACTGAGGGTGCACTTTCTGAGGTATTGAGGAAGTACTTTCTGAGGTATTGAGGAAGCACACTCTGAGTTACTGAGGGAGAACTATCTGAGGTATTGATGGAGCACTTTCTGAGGTATTGAGGGAGCACTTTCTGAGGTATTGATGGAACAATGTCTGAGGTATTGAGGGAGCACTATCTGAGGTACTGAGGGTGCACTTTCTGAGGTATTGAGGAAGTACTTTCTGAGGTATTGAGGAAGCACACTCTGAGTTACTGAGGGAGAACTATCTGAGGTATTGATGGAGCACTTTCTGAGGTATTGAGGGAGCACTTTCTGAGGTACTGAGGGAGAAGTGTCCGAGGTACTGAGGGTGATCTAACTGAGGTATTGAAGGAGAAGTATTGAGGTATTGAGGAAGCACTTTCTGCGGTACTGAGGGAAAACTATCTGAGGTACTGAGGTAGCACTATCTGCAGTATTGAGGGAGCACTATCTGAGGTACTGAGGGAGCACTATCTGAGGTACTGAGGGAGCACTTTCTGAGGTACTGATGGAGAACTATCTGAGGTACAGAGGGAGAGCTTTCGGAGGTACTGAGGAAGCACTATCTGACGTCCTGAGCGAGTACTATCTGAGGTACTGAGGGAGAACTATCTGAGGTACTGAGGGACCACTTTCTGAAGTATTGAGGGAGCACTTTCTGAGGTATTGAGGAAGCACTTTCTGAGGTACTGAGGGAGAACTATCTGTGGTACTGAGGGTGCAAGTTCTGAGGTATTGAGGGAGCACTATCTGAGGTACTGAGGGATAACTATCTGAGGTATTGATGGAGCACTTTCTGAGGTATTGAGGGAGCACTATCTGAGGTACTGAGGGAGCAGTTTCTGAGGTATTGAGGGAGCACTTTCTGACGTACTGAGGAAGCACTATCTGAGGTCCTGAGCGAGTACTATCTGAGGTACTGAGGGAGAACTATCTGAGGTACTGAGGGACCACTTTCTGAAGTATTGAGGGAGCACTTTCTGAGGTATTGAGGATGCACTGTCTGAGGTACTGAGGGAGAACTATCTGAGGAACTGAGGGTGCATGTTCTGATGTATTGAGGGAGCACTATCTGAGGTACAGAGGGAGAACTAACTGAGGTATTGATGGAGCACTTTCTGAGGTATTGAGGGGGCACTATCTGAGGTACTGAGGGAGCACCTTCTGAGGTACAGAGGCATCACTTTCTGAGGTATTGAGGAAGCACTTTCTGAGGTATTGACGAAGCACTTTCTGAGGTATTGAGGGAGCACTTTCTGAGGTACTGAGGGAGCACTTTTTGAGGTATTGAGGAAGCACTTTCTGAGGTATTGAGCGAGCACTTTCTGAGGTACTGAGGGAAAACTATCTGAGGTACTGAGGTAGCACTATCTGCAGTATTGAGGGAGCACTATCTGAGGCATTGAGGGAGCACTATCTGAGGTACTGAGGGAGAACTAACTGAGGTATTGATGGAGCACTTTCTGAGGTATTGAGGGGGCACTATCTGAGGTACTGAGGGAGCACCTTCTGAGGTACAGAGGCAGCACTTTCTGAGGTATTGAGGAAGCACTTTCTGAGGTATTGACGAAGCACTTTCTGAGGTATTGAGGGAGCACTTTCTGAGGTACTGAGGGAGCACTTTCTGAGGTATTGAGGAAGCACATTCTGAGGTATTGAGCGAGCACTTTCTGAGGTACTGAGGGAGCATTTTCTGAGGTATTGAGGAAGCACTCTCTGAGGTACTGAGGGAGAACTATCTGTGGTATTGATGGAACACTTTCTGAGGTATTGAGGAAGCACTTTCTGAGCTACTGAGGGGTCACATTCTGAGGTAGTGAGGGAGCACTATCTGAGGTACTGAGGGAGAACTATCTGAGGTACTGAGGGAGAACTATCTGAGGTACTGAGGGAGCACTTTCTGAGGTATTAAGTTAGCACTATCTGAGGCATGAAAGGAGCAATATCTGAGGTACTGAGGGAGCACTTTCTGAGGTATTTAGGGAGCATGTTCTGAGGTACTGAGTGAGAACTATCTGATGTACTGAGGAAGAACTATCTGAGGTACTGAGGGAGCAGTTTCTGATGTATTGAGGGAGCACTCTCAGACATACTGAGGAAGCACTAGCTGAGGTTCTGAGTGAGTACTATCTGAGGTACTGAGGGAGCACTTGCTGAGGTATTGAGGGAGCACGTTTTGAGGTACTGCGGGAGCACAATCTGAGGTATTGAGGGAGAACTATCAGAGGTGTTGTGGGAGCACTATAGAACATAGAACATAGAACATAGAAGAATACAGCGCAGTACAGGCCCTTGGGCCCTCGATGTTGCGCCGATCCAAGCCCACCTAAACTACACTAACCCACTATCCTCCATATACCTATCCAATGCCCTCTTAAATGCCCATAAAGAGGGAGAGTCCACCACTGTCACTGGCAGGGAATTCCATGAACTAACGACTCGCTGAGTGAAGAACCTACCCCTAACATCAGTCCTATATCTACCCCCCCTTAATTTAAAGCTATGCCCCCTTGTAATACCCGACTCAATACGCGGGAAAAGGTTCATACTGTCGACCCTATCTAACCCCCTAATCATCTTGTACACCTCAATCAAGTCACCCCTAAACCTTCTTTTCTCTAGTGAAAACAGCCCCAAGTGCCTCAGTCTTTCCTCATACGATTTTCCTTCCATACCAGGCAACATCCTGGTAAACCTCCTCTGCACCCGTTCCAATGCCTCCACATCCTTCCTATAGTATGGCGACCAAAACTGCACACAATATTCCAGATGCGGCCGTACCAGAGTCTTATACAACTGCATCATGACCTCAGAACTCCGGAACTCAATTCCTCTACCAATAAAAGCCAGTACGCCATATGCCTTCCTCACCGCACTATTTACCTGGGTGGCAACTTTCAGAGATCTGTGTACATGGACACCAAGATCCCTCTGCTCATCCACACTACCAAGTATCCGACCATTAGCCCAGTACCCCATCTTTTTGTTATTCTTCCCAAAGTGAATCACCTCGCACTTAGCTACATTGAATTCCATCTGCCACCTTTCTGCCCAGCTCTGCAGCTTCTCTATATCCTGCTGTAACCTGCCACATGCTTCCTCACTGTCAACAACTCCTCCGACTTTCGTGTCATCCGCAAACTTGCTCACCCAACCTTCTAACCCCTCTTCCAGGTCATTTATAAAAATGACAAACAGCAATGGTCCCAAAACAGATCCTTGCGGAACACCGCTAGTGACAGCACTCCATGAAGAAACTTTGCCATCAACTACTACCCTCTGTCTTCTTCCATCCAGCCAATTCCTAATCCAAACCTCCAACTCACCCTCAATGCCATATCTCCGTATTTCCTGCAGGAGCCTACCATGGGGAACCTTATCAAACGCCTTACTAAAATCCATATATACCACATCTACCGCTTTCCCCTCATCAACCTCCTTCGTCACCTTTTCAAAGAATTCAATAAGGTTTGTGAGGCACGACTTGCCCTTCACAAAACCATGCTGACTATCCTTGATCACATTATTCCTATCTAGATGTGCATAAATCCTATCCCTTACAATTCTCTCTAAGACTTTGCCCACAACAGAAGTGAGACTCACCGGCCTATAGTTACTAGGGCTATCCCTACTCCCCTTTTTGAACAAGGGAACCACATTTGCTATCCTCCAGTCTTCTGGGACTACTCCTGTAGACAAAGAGGACATAAAAATCAAGGCCAATGGCTCTGCAATCTCCTCCCTTGCTTCCCAGAGAATCCTAGGATAAATGCCATCAGGCCCAGGAGACTTATCTATTTTCACCTTTTCCAGGATTTCCAACACCTCTTCTCTACATACCTCAAAGCCATCCATTCTACTTATTTGTGCCTCAGTATTCTCATCGACAACAATGCCCTGTTCCTGAGTGAATACTGAAGAAAAGTATTCATTCAGTGTCTCCCCAATCTCTTCCGCCACCACACGCAACTTCCCCCTACTATCCTTGACTGGACCTATTCCTACCCTAGTCATTCTTTTATTCCTAACATACCTATAGAAAGCCTTAGGGTTTTCCCTAATCCTATCTACTAAGGACCTTTCATGTCCCCTCCTTGCTGCTTTTAGCTCTCTCTTCAGGTCCTTCCTGGCTACCCTATAACTCTCAATCGCCCCAATTGAACCTTCACGTCTCATCTTGAGATAGGCCGCCCTCTTCCATTTAACAAGGGATTCCAATTCCTTATTAAACCACGGCTCCCTCGCACGACCCTTTCCTACCTGCCTGACCGGTACATAATTATCAAGGACACTCAATAGTTGCCCCTTGAACAAGTTCCACATATCATTTACACTCTTGCCTTGGAGTCTACTTTTCCAAGCCACACATCCTAAGTCATGCCTCACCGCATCATAATTTCCCTTACCCCAGCTATAATTCTTGCCCTGTAGTACACACTTATCCCTCTCCATCACGAGTGTAAAAATCACCGAATTATGGTCACTATCCCCAAAGTGCTCACCTACCTCTAATTCTAACCTCTAATTCTATCTGAGGCATTGAGGGAGAATTATCTGAGGTATTGAGGGAGCACTTTCTGAGGCATTGAGGGAGAACTATCTGGGTATTGAGGGAGCACTTTCTGATGTATTGAGGGAGTACTATCTGAGGTATTGAGGAGCACTATCTGTGGTATTGAGGGACAACTATCTGAGGTATTGAGCGAGCACTTTCAGAGGTTTTGTGGGAGAACTATCTGAGGTATTGAAGGAGAACTATCATAGGGATTGAGGGAGCACTCTCTGAGGTATTGATGGAGCACTTTCTGAGGTATGGAGGTAGCACTTTCTGAGGTACTGAGGGGACACTTTCTTAAGTATTGAGGGAGCCCTTTCTGATGTATTGAGGAAGCACTTTCTGAGGTACTGAGGGAGAACTATCTGTGGTACTGAGTGTGCAAGTTCTGAGGTATTGAGGGCGCACTATCTGAGGTACTGAGGGATAACTATCTGATGTATTGATGGAGCATTTTCTGAGTTATTGAGGGAGCACTATCTGAGGTACTGAGGGAGCACTTTCTGAGGTACAGAGGAAGCACTTTCTGAGGTAATGAGGAAGCACTTTCTGAGGTATTGAGGAAGCACTTTCTGAGGTATTGAGGAAGCACTTTC
Organism: Chiloscyllium plagiosum; assembly: GCF_037043375.1. Lineage (NCBI taxonomy): Eukaryota > Metazoa > Chordata > Chondrichthyes > Orectolobiformes > Hemiscylliidae > Chiloscyllium > Chiloscyllium plagiosum. The sequence continues at coordinate 67,981,517 of NW_028270177.1, forward strand.
TGAGGTATTGAGGGAGAACTATCTGTGGTACTGAGTGTGCAAGTTCTGAGGTATTGAGGGAGCACTATCTGAGGTACTGAGGGATAACTATCTGAGGTATTGATGGAGCATTTTCTGAGTTATTGAGGGAGCACTATCTGAGGTACTGAGGGAGCACTTTCTGAGGTACAGAGGAAGCACTTTCTGAGTTAATGAGGAAGCACTTTCTGAGGTATTGAGGAAGCACTTTCTGAGGTATTGAGGAAGCACTTTCTGAGGTATTGAGGGAGCACTTTCTGAGGTATAGAGGGAGTACTATCTGAGGTACTGAGGGAGCACTTTCTGAGGTAATGAGGAAGCACTTTCAGAGGTATTGAGGAAGCACTTTCAGACGTATTGAGGGAGCACTTTCTGAGGTACTGAGGGAGCACATTCTGAGTTATTGCGGAAGCACTTTCTGAGGTATTGAGGGAGCACTTTCTGAGGTACTGAGGAAGCACTTTCTGAGGTATTGAGGAAGCACTCTCTAAGGTACTGAGGGAGAACTATCTGGGGTATTGATGGAGCACTTTCTGAGGTATTGAGGGAGCACTATCTGAGGTACTGAGGGAGCACGTTCTGAGGTATTAAGGGAGAACAATCTGAGGCATTCAGGGAGCAATATCTGAGGTACTGAGGGAGCACTTTCTGAGGTACTGCGTGAGAACTATCTGAGGTACTGAGGGAGAACTATCTGAGGTACTGAGGGAGCAGTTTCTGAGGTATTGAGGGAGCACTTTCTGACGTACTGAGGAAGCACTATCTGAAGTTCTGAGGGAGAACTATCAGAGGTACTGAGGGAGCAGTTTCTGAGGTATTGAGGGAGCAATTTCTGAGGTACTGAGGAAGCACTATCTGAGGTCCTGAGGGAGTACTATCTGAGGTACTGAGGGAGAACTATCTGAGGTACTGAGGGACAACTATCTGAGGTATTGAGGGAGCACTATCTGAAGTACTGAGGGAGCAATTTCTGAGGTACAGAGGAAGCACTTTCTGAGGTATTGAGGAAGCACTTTCAGAGGTATTGAGGAATCACTTCTGAGGTATTGAGGGAGCACTTTCTGAGGTACTGAGGGAGCACTTACTGAGGTATTGAGGAAGCACTTTCTGAGGTATTGGGGGAGCACTTTCTGAGGGACTGAGGGATCATTTTCTGAGGTATTGAGGAAGCACATTCTGAGGTACTGAGGGAGCACTTTCTGAGGTATTTCGGGAGCACTATCTGAGGTACTGTGGGAGAACTATCTGAGGTACTGAGGGAGAACTATCTGAGGTACTGAGGGAGCACTTTCTGAGGTATGAAGGGAGCACTATCTGAGGCATTAAGGGAGCAATATCTGAGGTACAGAGGGAGCACTTTCTGAGGTGTTTAGGGAGCACTTTCTGAGGTACTGAGGGAGAAGTATCCGAGGTACTGAGGGAGATCTATCTGAGGTACTGAGGGAGAAGTATCTGAGGTATTGAGGAAGCACTTTCTGTGGTACTGAGGGAAAACTATCTGAGGTACTGAGGTAGCACTATCTGCGGTATTGAGGGAGCACTATCTGAGGCATTGAGGGAGCACTGTCTGAGGCATTGAGGGAGCACTTTCTGAGGTACTGATGGAGAACTATCTGAGGTACAGAGGGAGAACTTTCGGAGGTGCTCAGGAAGCACTATCTGAGGTCCTGAGCGAGTACTATCTGAGGTACTGAGGGAGATCTATCTGAGGTACTGAGGGACCACTTTCTGAAGTATTGAGGGAGCACTTTCTGAGGTATTGAGGAAGCACTTTCTGAGGTACTGAAGGAGAACTATCTGTGGTACTGAGGGTGCAAGTTCTGAGGTATTGAGGGAGCACTATCTGAGGTACTGAGGGATAACTATCTGAGGTATTGATGGAGCACTTTCTGAGGTATTGAGGGAGCACTATCTGAGGTACTGAGGGAGCAGTTTCTGAGGTATTGAGGGAGCACTTTCTGACGTACTGAGGAAGCACTATCTGAGGTCCTGAGCGAGTACTATCTGAGGTACTGAGGGAGAACTATCTGAGGTACTGAGGGACCACTTTCTGAAGTATTGAGGGAGCACTTTCTGAGGTATTGAGGATGCACTGTCTGAGGTACTGAGGGAGAACTATCTGAGGAACTGAGGGTGCATGTTCTGATGTATTGAGGGAGCACTATCTGAGGTACAGAGGGAGAACTAACTGAGGTATTGATGGAGCACTTTCTGAGGTATTGAGGGGGCACTATCTGAGGTACTGAGGGAGCACCTTCTGAGGTACAGAGGCATCACTTTCTGAGGTATTGAGGAAGCACTTTCTGAGGTATTGACGAAGCACTTTCTGAGGTATTGAGGGAGCACTTTCTGAGGTACTGAGGGAGCACTTTCTGAGGTATTGAGGAAGCACTTTCTGAGGTATTGAGCGAGCACTTTCTGAGGTACTGAGGGAAAACTATCTGAGGTACTGAGGTAGCACTATCTGCAGTATTGAGGGAGCACTATCTGAGGCATTGAGGGAGCACTATCTGAGGTACTGAGGGAGAACTAACTGAGGTATTGATGAAGCACTTTCTGAGGTATTGAGGGGGCACTATCTGAGGTACTGAGGGAGCACCTTCTGAGGTACAGAGGCAGCACTTTCTGAGGTATTGAGGAAGCACTTTCTGAGGTATTGACGAAGCACTTTCTGAGGTATTGAGGGAGCACTTTCTGAGGTACTGAGGGAGCACTTTCTGAGGTATTGAGGAAGCACATTCTGAGGTATTGAGCGAGCACTTTCTGAGGTACTGAGGGAGCATTTTCTGAGGTATTGAGGAAGCACTCTCTGAGGTACTGAGGGAGAACTATCTGTGGTATTGATGGAAAACTTTCTGAGGTATTGAGGAAGCACTTTCTGAGCTACTGAGGGGTCACTTTCTGAGGTAGTGAGGGAGCACTATCTGAGGTACTGTGGGAGAACTATCTGAGGTACTGAGGGAGAACTATCTGAGGTACTGAGGGAGCACTTTCTGAGGTATTAAGTTAGCACTATCTGAGGCATTAAGGGAGCAATATCTGAGGTACTGAGGGAGCACTTTCTGAGGTATTTAGGGAGCATGTTCTGAGGTACTGAGTGAGAACTATCTGATGTACTGAGGAAGAACTATCTGAGGTACTGAGGGAGCAGTTTCTGATGTATTGAGGGAGCACTTTCAGACATACTGAGGAAGCACTAGCTGAGGTTCTGAGTGAGTACTATCTGAGGTACTGAGGGAGCACTTGCTGAGGTATTGAGGGAGCACGTTTTGAGGTACTGCGGGAGCACAATCTGAGGTATTGAGGGAGAACTATCAGAGGTGTTGTGGGAGCACTATCTGAGGCATTGAGGGAGAATTATCTGAGGTATTGAGGGAGCACTTTCTGAGGTATTGAGGGAGAACGATCTGGGTATTGAGGGAGCACTTTCTGATGTATTGAGGGAGTACTATCTGAGGTATTGAGGAGCACTATCTGTGGTATTGAGGGACAACTATCTGAGGTATTGAGCGAGCACTTTCAGAGATTTTGTGGGAGAACTATCTGAGGTATTGAAGGAGAACTATCTTAGGGATTGAGGGAGCACTCTCTGAGGTATTGATGGAGCACTTTCTGAGGTATGGAGGTAGCACTTTCTGAGGTACTGAGGGGACACTTTCTTAAGTATTGAGGGAGCCCTTTCTGATGTATTGAGGAAGCACTTTCTGAGGTACCTAGGGAGAACTATCTGTGGTACTGAGTGTGCAAGTTCTGAGGTATTGAGGGCGCACTATCTGAGGTACTGAGGGATAACTATCTGATGTATTGATGGAGCATTTTCTGAGTTATTGAGGGAGCACTATCTGAGGTACTGAGGGAACACTTTCTGAGGTACAGAGGAAGCACTTTCTGAGGTAATGAGGAAGCACTTTCTGAGGTATTGAGGAAGCACTTTCTGAGGTATTGAGGAAGCACTTTCTGAGGTATTGAGGGAGAACTATCTGTGGTACTGAGTGTGCAAGTTCTGAGGTATTGAGGGAGCACTTTCTGAGGTACTGAGGGAGCACATTCTGAGTTATTGCGGAAGCACTTTCTGAGGTATTGAGGGAGCACTTTCTGAGGTACTGAGGAAGCACTTTCTGAGGTATTGAGGAAGCACTCTCTGAGGTACTGAGGGAGAACTATCTGGGATATTGATGGAGCACTTTCTGAGGTATTGAGGGAGCACTATCTGAGGTACTGAGGGAGCACGTTCTGGGGTATTAAGGGAGAACAATCTGAGGCATTGAGGGAGCAATATCTGAGGTACTGAGGGAGCACTTTCTGAGGTACTGCGTGAGAACTATCTGAGGTACTGAGGGAGAACTATCTGAGGTACTGAGGGAGCAGTTTCTGAGGTATTGAGGGAGCACTTTCTGACGTACTGAGGAAGCACTATCTGAAGTTCTGAGGGAGAACTATCAGAGGTACTGAGGGAGCAGTTTCTGAGGTATTGAGGGAGCACTTTCTGAGGTACTGAGGAAGCACTATCTGAGGTCCTGAGGGAGTACTATCTGAGGTACTGAGGGAGAACTATCTGAGGTACTGAGGGACAACTATCTGAGGTATTGAGGGAGCACTATCTGAAGTACTGAGGGAGCAATTTCTGAGGTACAGAGGAAGCACTTTCTGAGGTATTGAGGAAGCACTTTCACAGGTATTGAGGAATCACTTCTGAGGTATTGAGGGAGCACTTTCTGAGGTACTGAGGGAGCACTTTCTGAGGTATTGAGGAAGCACTTTCTGAGGTATTGGGGGAGCACTTTCTGAGGGACTGAGGGATCATTTTCTGAGGTATTGAGGAAGCACATTCTGAGGTACTGAGGGAGAACTATCTGTGGTATTGATGGAGCACATTTTGAGGTATTGAGGAAGCACTTTCTGAGGTACTGAGGGAGCACTTTCTGAGGTATTTCGGGAGCACTATCTGAGGTACTGTGGGAGAACTATCTGAGGTACTGAGGGAGAACTATCTGAGGTACTGAGGGAGCACTTTCTGAGGTATGAAGGGAGCACTATCTGAGGCATTAAGGGAGCAATATCTGAGGTACAGAGGGAGCACTTTCTGAGGTATTTAGGGAGCACTTTCTGAGGTACTGAGGGAGAAGTATCCGAGGTACTGAGGGAGATCTATCTGAGGTACTGAGGGAGAAGTATCTGAGGTATTGAGGAAGCACTTTCTGTGGTACTGAGGGAAAACTATCTGAGGTACTGAGGTAGCACTATCTGCGGTATTGAGGGAGCACTATCTGAGGCATTGAGGGAGCACTGTCTGAGGCATTGAGGGAGCACTTTCTGAGGTACTGATGGAGAACTATCTGAGGTACAGAGGGAGAACTTTCGGAGGTGCTGAGGAAGCACTATCTGAGGTCCTGAGCGAGTACTATCTGAGGTACTGAGGGAGATCTATCTGAGGTACTGAGGGACCACTTTCTGAAGTATTGAGGGAGCACTTTCTGAGGTATTGAGGAAGCACTTTCTGAGGTACTGAAGGAGAACTATCTGTGGTACTGAGGGTGCAAGTTCTGAGGTATTGAGGGAGCACTATCTGAGGTACTGAGGGATAACTATCTGAGGTATTGATGGAGCACTTTCTGAGGTATTGAGGGAGCACTATCTGAGGTACTGAGGGAGCAGTTTCTGAGGTATTGAGGGAGCACTTTCTGACGTACTGAGGAAGCACTATCTGAGGTCCTGAGCGAGTACTATCTGAGGTACTGAGGGAGAACTATCTGAGGTACTGAGGGACCACTTTCTGAAGTATTGAGGGAGCACTTTCTGAGGTATTGAGGATGCACTGTCTGAGGTACTGAGGGAGAACTATCTGAGGAACTGAGGGTGCATGTTCTGATGTATTGAGGGAGCACTATCTGAGGTACAGAGGGAGAACTAACTGAGGTATTGATGGAGCACTTTCTGAGGTATTGAGGGGGCACTATCTGAGGTACTGAGGGAGCACCTTCTGAGGTACAGAGGCATCACTTTCTGAGGTATTGAGGAAGCACTTTCTGAGGTATTGACGAAGCACTTTCTGAGGTATTGAGGGAGCACTTTCTGAGGTACTGAGGGAGCACTTTCTGAGGTATTGAGGAAGCACATTCTGAGGTGTTGAGGGAGCACTATTTGAGGTACTGAGGGAGCATTTTCTGAGGTATTGAGGAAGCACTCTCTGAGGTACTGAGGGAGAACTATCTGTGGTATTGATGGAGCACTTTCTGAGGTATTGAGGAAGCACTTTCTGAGGTACTGAGGGGTCACTTTCTGAGGTAGTGAGGGAGCACTATCTGAGGTACTGAGGGAGAACTATCTGAGGTACTGAGGGGGAACTATCTGAGGTACTGAGGGAGCACTTTCTGAGGTATTAAGGTAGCACTATCTGAGGCATTAACGGAGCAATATCTGAGGTACTGAGGGAGCACTTTCTGAGGTATTTAGGGAGCATTTTCTGAGGTACTGAGTGAGAAATATCTGATGTACTGAGGGAGAACTATCTGAGGTACTGAGGGAGCAGTTTCTGATGTATTGAGGGAGCACTTTCAGACATACTGAGGAAGCACTATCTGAGGTTCTGAGTGAGTACTATCTGAGGTACTGAGGGAGCACTTTCTGAGGTATTGAGGGAGAACTATCAGAGGTGTTGTGGGAGCACTATCTGAGGCATTGAGGGAGAATTATCTGAGGTATTGAGGGAGCACTTTCTGAGGTATTGAGGTAGAACTATCTGGGTATTGAGGGAGCACTTTCTGATGTATTGAGGGAGTGCTACCTGAGGTATTGAGAAGCACTATCTGTGGTATTGAGGGACAACTATCTGAGGTATTGAGCGAGCACTTTCAGAGGTTTTGTGGGAGAACTATCTGAGGTATTGAAGGAGAACTATCTTAGGGATTGAGGGAGCACTCTCTGAGGTATTGATGGAGCACTTTCTGAGGTATGGAGGTAGCACTTTCTGAGGTATTGAGGGAGCACTTTCTGAGGTATAGAGGGAGTACTATCTGAGGTAATGAGGAAGCACTTTCTGAGGTATTGAGGAAGCACTTTCAGAGGTATTGAGGGAGCACTTTCTGAGGTACTGAGGGAGCACATTCTGAGTTATTGCGGAAGCACTTTCTGAGGTATTGAGGGAGCACTTTCTGAGGTACTGAGGAAGCACTTTCTGAGGTATTGAGGAAGCACTCTGAGGTACTGAGGGAGAACTATCTGGGGTATTGATGGAGCACTTTCTGAGGTATTGAGGGAGCACTATCTGAGGAACTGAGGGAGCACTTTCTGAGGTATTAAGGGAGAACAATCTGAGGCATTGAGGGAGCAATATCTGAGGTACTGAGGGAGCACTTTCTGAGGTACTGCGTGAGAACTATCTGAGGTACTGAGGGAGAACTATCTGAGGTACTGAGGGAGCAGTTTCTGAGGTATTGAGGGAGCACTTTCTGACGTACTGAGGAAGCACTATCTGAAGTTCTGAGGGAGAACTATCAGAGGTACTGAGGGAGCAGTTTCTGAGGTATTGAGGGAGCACTTTCTGAGGTACTGAGGAAGCACTATCTGAGGTCCTGAGGGAGTACTATCTGAGGTACTGAGGGAGAACTATCTGAGGTACTGAGGGACAACTATCTGAGGTATTGAGGGAGCACTATCTGAAGTACTGAGGGAGCAATGTCTGAGGTACAGAGGAAGCACTTTCTGAGGTAGAGGAAGCACTTTCAGAGGTATTGAGGAATCACTTCTGAGGTATTGAGGGAGCACTTTCTGAGGTACTGAGGGAGCACTTTCTGAGGTATTGAGGAAGCACTTTCTGAGGTATTGGGGGAGCACTTTCTGAGGGACTGAGGGATCATTTTCTGAGGTATTGAGGAAGCAAATTCTGAGGTACTGAGGGAGAACTATCTGTGGTATTGATGGAGCACTTTTTGAGGTATTGAGGAAGCACTTTCTGAGGTACTGAGGGAGCACTTTCTGAGGTATTTCGGGAGCACTATCTGAGGTACTGTGGGAGAACTATCTGAGGTACTGAGGGAGAACTATCTGAGGTACTGAGGGAGCACTTTCTGAGGTATGAAGGAAGCACTATCTGAGGCATTAAAGGAGCAATATCTGAGGTACTGAGGGAGCACTTTCTGAGGTATTTAGGGAGCACTTTCTGAGGTACTGAGGGAGAAGTATCCGAGGTATTGAGGAAGCACTTTCTGTGGTACTGAGGGAAAACTATCTGAGGTACTGAGGTAGCACAATCTGCGGTATTGAGGGAGCACTATCTGAGGCATTGAGGGAGCACTGTCTGAGGCATTGAGGGAGCACTTTCTGAGGTACTGATGGAGAACTATCTGAGGTACAGAGGGAGAACTTTCGGAGGTGCTGAGGAAGCACTATCTGAGGTCCTGAGCGAGTACTATCTGAGGTACTGAGGGAGATCTATCTGAGGTACTGAGGGACCACTTTCTGAAGTATTGAGGGAGCACTTTCTGAGGTATTGAGGAAGCACTTTCTGAGGTACTGAAGGAGAACTATCTGTGGTACTGAGGGTGCAAGTTCTGAGGTATTGAGGGAGCACTATCTGAGGTACTGAGGGATAACTATCTGAGGTATTGATGGAGCACTTTCTGAGGTATTGAGGGAGCACTATCTGAGGTACTGAGGGAGCACTTTCTGAGGTACAGAGGAAGCACTTTCTGAGGCATTGAGGGAGCTCTATCTGAGGTATTGAGGATAGACTTTCTGAGGTATTGATGGAGCACTTTCAGTGGTATAGAGAGAGCACTATTTGAGGTACTGAGGGAGCACTTTCTGAGGTAATGAGGAAGCACTTTCTGAGGTATTGAGGAAGCACTCTCTGAGGTACTGAGGGAGAACTATCTGTGGTATTGATGGAACACTTTCTGAGGTATTGAGGAAGCACTTTCTGAGCTACTGAGGGGTCACATTCTGAGGTAGTGAGGGAGCACTATCTGAGGTACTGAGGGAGAACTATCTGAGGTACTGAGGGAGAACTATCTGAGGTACTGAGGGAGCACTTTCTGAGGTATTAAGTTAGCACTATCTGAGGCATGAAGGGAGCAATATCTGAGGTACTGAGGGAGCACTTTCTGAGGTATTTAGGGAGCATGTTCTGAGGTACTGAGTGAGAACTATCTGATGTACTGAGGAAGAACTATCTGAGGTACTGAAGGAGCAGTTTCTGATGTATTGAGGGAGCACTTTCGGACATACTGAGGAAGCACTAGCTGAGGTTCTGAGTGAGTACTATCTGAGGTACTGAGGGAGCACTTGCTGAGGTATTGAGGGAGCACGTTTTGAGGTACTGCGGGAGCACAATCTGAGGTATTGAGGGAGAACTATCAGAGGTGTTGTGGGAGCACTATCTGAGGCATTGAGGGAGAATTATCTGAGGTATTGAGGGAGCACTTTCTGAGGTATTGAGGGAGAACTATCTGGGTATTGAGGGAGCACTTTCTGATGTATTGAGGGAGTACTATCTGAGGTATTGAGGAGCACTATCTGTGGTATTGAGGGACAACTATCTGAGGTATTGAGCGAGCACTTTCAGAGGTTTTGTGGGAGAACTATCTGAGGTATTGAAGGAGAACTATCTTAGGGATTGAGGGAGCACTCTCTGAGGTATTGAGGAAGCACTTTCTGAGGTATGGAGGAAGCACTTTCTGAGGTACTGAGGGGACACTTTCTGAAGTATTGAGGGAGCACTATCTGACGTACTGAGGAAGCACTATCGGAGGTAATGATGGAGAACTATCTGAGGTATTGATGGAACACTTTCTGAGGTATTGAGGTAGCACTTTCTGAGGTACTGATGGAACACTCTCTGAGGTATTGAGGGAGCACTTTCGAAATATTGAGGGAGAACTACCTGAGGTATTGAGGGAGCACTTTCTGAGGTGCTGAGGAAGACCTATCTGAGGTATTGAGGGAGCACCTTCTGAGGTTCTGAGGAAGCACTATCTGAGGTACTGAGGGAGCACTTTCTGAGGTACTGAGGGAGAACTATCTGAGGTACTGAGGGACCACTTTCTGAAGTATTGAGTGAGATCTATCTGAGGTATTCAGGGACAACTATCTGAGGTATTGAGGAAGCACTTTCTGAGGTATTGAGGGAGCACTTTCTGAGGTATTGAGGGAGCACTATCTGAGGTACTGAGGGAGCACTTTCTGCGGTATTGAGAAAACACTTTCTGAGGTATTGAGGAAGCACTTTCTGAGGTATTGAGGGAGCACCTTCTGAGGTATAGAGGAAGCACTTTCTGAGGTATTGAGGAAGCATTTTCTGAGGTACTGAGGGAGGACTTTCTGAGGTATTGAGGGAGCACTATCTGAGGTACTGAGGGAGAACTATCTGAGGTATTGATGGAGCACTTTCTGAGGTATTGAGGGAGCACTATCTGAGGTACTGAGGGAGCACTTTCTGAGGTATTGAGGAAGCACTTTCTGAGGTATTGAGGGAGCACTTTCTGAGGTATTGAGGCTGCACTTTCTGAGGTATTGAGGGAACACAATCTGTTGTATTGAGGAAGCACTTAATGAGGTATTGTGGTTGCATTTTCTGAGGTATTGAGGGAGAACAATCTGAGGTACTGAGGGAGAACTATCTGTTGTATTGATGGAGCACTTTCTGAGGTATTGAGGAGGCACTTTCTGAGGTACTGAGGGAGAACTTTCTGAGGTATTGAGGGAGCACTATCTCCGGTACTGAGTGAACTAGTTCTGAGGTGTTGAGGAAGCACTCTCTGATGTACTGAGGGAGATCTATCTGAGGTACTGAGGGAGAACTATCTGAAGTACTGAGGGAGCACTTTCTGAGGTATTAAGGGAGCACTATCGTAGGCATTGAGGGAGCAATATCTGAGGTACTGAGGGAGTACTTTCTGAGGTATTTAGCGAGCACTTTCTGAGGTACTGAGTGAGAACTATCTGAGGTACTGAGGGAGAACTATCTGAGGTACTGAGGGACCAGTTTCTGAGGTATTGTGGGAGCACTTTCTGACGTACTGAGGAAGCACTAACTGAGTTTCTAAGTGAGTACTATCTGAGGTACTAAGGGAGCACTTTCTGAGGTATTGAGGGAGCACTTTCTGAGGTACTGAGGGAGAATTATCTGAGGTATTGTGGGAGCACTATCTGAGGCTGGAGGGAGAACTATCTGAGGTATTGAGGGAGCACTTTCTGAGGTATAGAGGGAGCACTATCTGAGGTGCTGAGAAAGCACTTTCTGAGGTATTGAGGAAGCACTTTCTGAGTTATTGAGGAAGCAAGTTCTGAGGTATTGAGGAAGAACTTTCTGAGGCATTAAGTTAGCAATATCGGATGTACTGAGGGAGCACTTTCTGAGGTATTTAGGTAGCATTTTCTGATGTCCTGAGTGAGAACTATCTGAGGTACTGAGGGAGAACTATCTGAGGCCCTGAGGGAGCAGTTTCTGAGGTATTGAGGGAGCACTTTCTGACGTACTGAGGAAGCACTAGCTGAGGTTCTGAGTGAGTACTATCTGAGGTACTGAGGGAGCACTTTCTGAGGTATTGAGTGAGCACTTTCTGAGGTACTGCGGGAGCACTATCAGAGGTATTGAGGGAGAACTATCTGAGGTATTGTGGGAGCACGATCTGAGGCATTGAGGGAGAACTATCTGAGGTATTGAGGGAGCACTTTTAGAGGTATTGAGGGAGAACTACCTGAGGTATTGAGGGAGCACTATCTGAGTTATTGACGGAGAGCTATCTGAGGTATTGAGGAGCACTATCTGAGATATTGAGGGAGGACTATCTGAGGTATTGAGCGAGCACGTTCAGAGGTTTTGAGGGAGAACTGTCTGAGGTATTGAAGGAGAACTATCTTAGGTATTAAGGGAGCACTCTCTGAGGTATTGATGGAGCACTTTCTGAGGTATTAAGGTAGCACTTTCTGAGGTACTGATCGAACGCTCTCTGAGGTATTGAGGGAGCGATTTCGAGGTATTGAGGAAGCACTTTCTGAGGTATTGAGGGAACACTTTCTGAGGTACTGAGGAAGCACTATCTGAGGTCCTGAGGGAGTACTATCTGAGGTACTGAGGGAGAACTATCTGAGGTACTGACGGAGAACTATCTGAGATATTGAGGGAGCACAATCTGAAGTACTGAGGGAGCAATTTCTGAGGTACAGAGGAAGCACTTTCTGAGGTATTGAGGAAGCACTTTCAGAGGTATTGAGGAATCACTTCTGAGGTATTGAGGGAGCACTTTCTGAGGTACTGAGGGAGCACTTTCTGAGGTATTGAGGAAGCACTTTCTGAGGTATTGGGGAGAACTATCTGTGGTATTGATGGAGCACTTTCTGAGGTATCGAGGAAGCACTTTCTGAGGTACTGAAGGAGCACTTTCTGAGGTATTTCGGGAGAACTATCTGAGGTACTGAGGGAGAACTATCTGAGGTACTGAGGGAGAACTATCTGAGGTACTGAGGGAGCACTTTCTGAGGTATGAAGGGAGCACTATCTGAGGCATTAAGGGAGCAATATCTGAGGTACTGAGGGAGCACTTTCTGAGGTATTTAGGGAGCACTTTCTGAGGTACTGAGGGAGAAGTATCCGAGGTACTGAGGGAGATCTATCTGAGGTATTGAGGGAGAAGTATCTAAGGTATTGAGGAAGCACTTTCTGTGGTACTGAGGGAAAACTATCTGAGGTACTGAGGTAGCACTATCTGCGGTATTGAGGGAGCACTATCTGAGGCATTGAGGGAGCACTATCTGAGGCATTGAGGGAGCACTTTCTGAGGTACTGATGGAGAACTATCTGAGGTACAGAGGGAGAACTTTCGGAGGTGCTGAGGAAGCACTATCTGAGGTCCTGAGCGAGTACTATCTGAGGTACTGAGGGAGATCTATCTGAGGTACTGAGGGACCACTTTCTGAAGTATTGAGGGAGCACTTTCTGAGGTATTGAGGAAGCACTTTCTGAGGTACTGGAGGAGAACTATCTGTGGTACTGAGGGTGCAAGTTCTGAGGTATTGAAGGAGCACTATCTGAGGTACTGAGGGATAACTATCTGAGGTATTGATGGAGCACTTTCTGAGGTATTGAGGGAGCACTATCTGAGGTACTGAGGGAGCACTTTCTGAGGTACAGAGGAAGCACTTTCTGAGGCATTGAGGGAGCTCTATCTGAGGTATTGAGGATAGACTTTCTGAGGTATTGAATGAGAACTATCAGTGGTATAGAGAGAGCACTATCTGAGGTACTGAGGGAGCACTTTCTGAGGTAATGAGGAAGCACTTTCTGAGGTATTGAGGAAGCACTTTCTGAGGTATTGAGGGAGCACTTTCTGAGGTACTGATGAAGCACTTTCTGAGGTATTGAGGGAGCACTTTCTGAGGTACTGAGGAAACACTTTCTGAGGTATTGAGGGAGCACTTTCTGATGTACTGAGGGAGCACTTTCTGAGGTATTGAGGAAGCACTCTGAGGTACTGAGGAATAACTATCTGAGGTATTGATGGAGCATTTTCTGAGTTATTGAGGGAGCACTATCTGAGGTACTGCGGGAGCACTTTCTGAGGTACAGAGGAAGCATTGAGGGAGCACTTTCTGAGGTATTGAGGGAGCACTTTCTGATGTACTGAGGGAGCACTTTCTGAGGTATTGAGGAAGCACTTTCTGAGGTACTGAGGGAGAACTATCTGTGGTATTGTTGGAGCACTTTCTGAGGTATTGAGGGTGCACTATCTGAGGTACTGAGCGAGCACTTTCTGAGGTTTTAAGGGAGCACAATCTGAGGTACTGAGGGAGAACTATCTGAGGTACTGAGGGAGCACTTTCTGACGTACTGAGGAAGCACTATCTGAGGTTCTGAGGGAGAACTATCAGAGGTACTGACGGAGCAGTTTATGAGGTATTTAGGGAGCACTTTCTGAGATACTGAGGAAGCACTATCTGAGGTCCTGAGCGAGTACTATCTGAGGTACTGAGAGAGAACTATCTGAGGTACTGAGGGACCACTTTCTGAAGTATTGAGGGAGCACTTTCTGAGGTATTGAGGAAGCACTGTCTGAGGTACTGAGGGAGAACTATCTGAGGAACTGAGGGAGCAAGTTCTGAGGTATTGAGGGAGCACTATCTGAGGTACTGAGGGAGAACTATCTGAGGTATTGATGGAGCACTTTCTGAGGCATTGAGGGGGCACTATCTGAGGTACTGAGGGAGCACCTTCTGAGCTACAGAGGAAGCACTTTCTGAGGTATTGAGGAAGCACTTTCTGAGGAATTGACGAAGCACTTTCTGAGGTATTGAGGGAGCACTTTCTGAGGTACTGAGGGAGCACTTTCTGAGGTATTGAGGAAGCACATTCTGAGGTATTGAGGGAGCACTTTCTGAGGTACTGAGGGAGCATTTTCTGAGGTATTGAGGAAGCACTCTCTGAGGTACTGAGGGAGAACTATCTGTGGTATTGATGGAGCACTTTCTGAGGTATTGAGGAAGCACTTTCTGAGGTATTGACGGGTCACTTTCTGAGGTAGTGAGGGAGCACTATCTGAGGTACTGAGGGAGAACTATCTGAGGTACTGAGGGAGAACTATCTGAGGTACTGAGGGAGCACTTTCTGAGGTATTAAGGTAGCACTATCTGAGGCATTAACGGAGCAATATCTGAGGTACTGAGGGAGCACTTTCTGAGGTATTTAGGGAGCATTTTCTGAGGTACTGAGTGAGAACTATCTGATGTACTGAGGGAGAACTATCTGAGGTACTGAGGGAGCAGTTTCTGATGTATTGAGGGAGCACATTCAGACATACTGAGGAAGCACTAGCTGAGGTTCTGAGTGAGTACTATCTGAGGTACTGAGGGAGCACTTTCTGAGGTATTGAGGGAGAACTATCAGAGGTGTTGTGGGAGCACTATCTGAGGCATTGAGGGAGAATTATCTGAGGTATTGAGGGAGCACTTTCTGAGGTATTGAGGTAGAACTATCTGGGTATTGAGGGAGCACTTTCTGATGTATTGAGGGAGTGCTATCTGAGGTATTGAGGAGCACTATCTGTGGTATTGAGGGACAACTATCTGAGGTATTGAGCGAGCACTTTCAGAGGTTTTGTGGGAGAACTATCTGAGGTATTGAAGGAGAACTATCTTAGGGATTGAGGGAGCACTCTCTGAGGTATTGATGGAGCACTTTCTGAGGTATGGAGGTAGCACTTTCTGAGGTACTGAGGGGACACTTTCTGAAGTATTGAGGGAGCACTATCTGACGTACTGAGGAAGCACTATCGGAGGTAATGATGGAGAACTATCTGAGGTATTGATGGAACACTTTCTGATGTATTGAGGTCGCACTTTCTGAGGTACTGATGGAACACTCTCTGAGATATTGAGGGAGCACTTTCGAAATATTGAGGGAGAACTACCTGAGGTATTGAGGGAGCACTTTCTGAGGTACTGAGGAAGACCTATCTGAGGTATTGAGGGAGCACCTTCTGAGGTTCTGAGGAAGCACTATCTGAGGTACTGAGGGAGCACTTTCTGAGGTACTGAGGGAGAACTATCTGAGGTACTGAGGGAACACTTTCTGAAGTATTGAGGGAGCACTATCTGAGGTACTGAGGGAGCACTTTCTGCGGTATTGAGAAAGCACTTTCTGAGGTATTGAGGATGCACTTTCTGAGGTATTGAGGGAGCACCTTCTGAGGTATAGAGGAAGCACTTTCTGAGGTCTTGAGGAAGCATTTTCTGAGGTACTGAGGGAGGACTTTCTGAGGTATTGAGGGAGCACTATCTGAGGTACTGAGGGAGAACTATCTGAGGTATTGATGGAGCACTTTCTGAGGTATTGAGGGAGCACTATCTGAGGTATTGAGGGAGCACTTTCTGAGGTATTGAGGTAGCACTTTCTGAGGTATTGAGGCTGCACTTTCTGAGGTATTGAGGGAACACAATCTGTTGTATTGAGGAAGCACTTAATGAGGTATTGTGGTTGCTCTTTCTGAGGTATTGAGGGAGAACAATCTGAGGGACTGAGGGAGAACTATCTGTTGTATTGATGGAGCACTTTCTGAGGTATTGAGGAAGCACTTTCTGAGGTACTGAGGGAGCACTTTCTGAGGTATTGAGGGAGCACTATCTTCGGTACTGAGTGAACTAGTTCTGAGGTGTTGAGGAAGCACTCTCTGATGTACTGAGGGAGATCTATCTGAGGTACTGAGGGAGAACTATCTGAAGTACTGAGGGAGCACTTTCTGAGGTATTAAGGGAGCACTATCGTAGGCATTGAGGGAGCAATATCTGAGGTACTGAGGGAGTACTTTCTGAGGTATTTAGCGAGCACTTTCTGAGGTACTGAGTGAGAAGTATCTGAGGTACTGAGGGAGAACGATCTGAGGTACTGAGGGACCAGTTTCTGAGGTATTGTGGGAGCACTTTCTGACGTACTGAGGAAGCACTAACTGAGTTTCTAAGTGAGTACTATCTGAGGTACTAAGGGAGCACTTTCTGAGGTATTGAGGGAGCACTTTCTGAGGTACTGAGGGAGAACTATCTGAGGTATTGAGGGAGAATTATCTGAGGTATTGTGGGAGCACTATCTGAGGCTGGAGGGAGAACTATCTGAGGTATTGAGGGAGCACTTTCAGAGGTATTGATGGAGAACTATCTGAGGTATTGAGGCAGCACTTTATGAGGTATTGAGGAAGCACTTTCTGAATTATTGAGGGAGCACTTTCTGAGGTATAGAGGGAGCACTATCTGAGGTACTGAGGAAGCACTTTCTGAGGTATTGAGGAAGCACTTTCTGAGTTATTGAGGAAGCACTTTCTGAGGTATTGAGGAAGAACTTTCTGAGGCATTAAGTTAGCAATATCTGATGTACTGAGGGAGCACTTTCTGAGGTATTTAGGTAGCATTTTCTGAGGTCCTGAGTGAGAACTATCTGAGGTACTGAGGGAGAACTATCTGAGGTCCTGAGGGAGCAGTTTCTGAGGTATTGAGGGAGCACTTTCTGACGTACTGAGGAAGCACTATCTGAGGTTCTGAGTGAGTACTATCTGAGGTATTGAGCGAGCACTTTCAGAGGTTTTGAGGGAGAACTGTCTGAGGTATTGAAGGAGAACTATCTTCGGTATTAAGGGAGCACTCTCTGAGGTATTGATGGAGCACTTTCTGAGGTATTGAGGGAGCACTATCTGACGTACTGTGGAAGCACTATCAGAGGTACTGATGGAGAACTATCTGAGGTATTGATGGAGCACTTTCTGAGGTATTAAGGTAGCACTTTCTGAGGTACTGATGGAACGCTCTCTGAGGTATTGAGGGAGCGCTTTCGAGGTATTGAGGAAGCACTTTCTGAGGTATTGAGGGAACACAATTTGTTGCATTGAGGAAGCACTTTATGAGGTATTGAGGGTGCACTTTCTGAGGTATTGAGGGAGCACTTTCTGAGGTATTGAGGAAGCACTTTCGGAGCTATAGAGGGAGCACTTTCTGAGGTATTGAGGAAGCACTTTCTGAGGTACTGAGGGAACACGTCCTGAGGTATTGAGGGAGCACTTTCTGAGGTACTGAGGGAGCACTTTCTGAGGTATTGAGGAAGCACTTTCTGAGGTACTGAGGGAGCACTTCCAGAGGTATTGAGGAAGCACTTTCTGAGGTATTGAGGGAGCACTTTCAGAGGTATTGATGGAGAACTATCTGAGGTATTGAGGGAGCACTTTCTGAGGTATTTAGGAAGCACTTTCTGAGGTACTGAGGGAGAACTATCTGAGGAACTGAGGGAGCACTTCCAGAGGTATTGAGGAAGCACTTTCGGAGGTATTGAGGGAGCACTTTCAGAGGTATTGATGAAGAACTATCTGAGGTATTGAGGGAGCACTTTCTGAGGTATTGAGGGAGCACTATCTGAGGTACTGAGGGAGTACTATCTGAGGTACTGAGGGAGAACGATCTGAGGTACTGAGGGACCAGTTTCTGAGGTATTGTGGGAGCACTTTCTGACGTACTGAGGGAGCACGAGCTGAGGTTCTGAGTGAGTACTATCTGAGGTACTAAGGGAGCACTTTCTGAGGTATTGAGGGAGCACTTTCTGTTGTACTGAGGGAGAACTATCTGAGGTATTGAGGGAGAACAATATGAGGTATTGTGGAAGCACTATCTGAGGCATTGAGGGAGAACTATCTGAGGTATTGAGGGAGCACTTTCAGAGGTATTGATGGAGAACTATCTGAGGTATTGAGGGAGAACTATCTGAGGTATTGAGGGAGCACTTTCAGAGGTACTGAGGGAGAACTATCTGAGGTATTGATGGAGCACTTTCTGAGGTATTGATGAAGCACTTTCTGAGATATAGAGGGAGCACTATCTGAGTTACTGAGGAAGCACCTTCTGAGGTATTGATGGAGCACTTTCTGAGGTATTGAGGAAGCACTTTCTTAGCTATAGAGGGAGCACTTTCTGAGGTACTGAGGGAGCACTTTGTGAGGTATTGAGGAAGCACTTTCTGAGGTACTGAGGGAGCACTTCCTGAGGTATTGAGGGGACACTTTCTGAGGTATTGAGGGAACACAATCTGATGTATTGAGGAAGCACTTTATGAGGTATTGAGAGAGCACTTTCTGAGGTATTGAGGGAGCACTATCTGAGGTACTGGGGGTGCATTTTCTGAGATGTTGAGGTAGCACTTTCTGAGGTATTGAGGAAGCACTCTCTGAGGTACTGAGGGAGAACTATCTGAGCTACTGAGGGAGAATTATCTGAGGTATTGAGGGAGCAGTTTCTGAGGTATTAAGGGAGCACTATCTGTGGCATTGAGGGAGCAATATCTGAGGTACTGCGGGAGCACTATCTGAGGTATTTAGGGAGTACTTTCTGAGGTACTGAGTGAGAAATATCTGAGGTACTAAGGGAAAACTATGTGAGGTATCGAGGGAGCAGTTTCTGAAGTATAGAGGGAGCACTTTCTGACGAACTGAGAAAGCACTAGCTGAGGTTCTGAGTGAGTACTATCTGAGGTACTGAGGGAGTACTTTCTGAGGCATTGAGGGAGCACCTTCTGCGGTAATGCGGGAGCACTATCTGAGGTACTGAGGGAGCAATTTCTGAGGTATTAAGGGAGCACTATCTTCGGCATTGAGGGAGCAATATCTGAGGTACTGAGGGAGCACTTTCTGAGGTATTTAGGGAGCACTTTATGAGGTACTGAGTGATAACTATCTGAGGTACTGAGGGAGAACGATCTGAGGTACTGAGGGAGCAGTTTCTGAGGTATTGTGGGAGCACTTTCTGACGTACTGAGGGAGCACATCTGAGGTTCTGAGTGAGTACTATCTGAGGTACTAAGGGAGCACTTTCTGAGGTATTGAGGGAGCACTTTCTGAGGTACTGAGGGAGAACTATCTGAAGTATTGAGGGAGCACTTTCTGAGGTACCGAGGGAGAACTATCTGAGGAACTGAGGGAGCATGTTCTGAGGTATTGAGGGAGCACTATCTGTGGTACTGAGGGAGATCTATCTGAGGTATTGAGGGAGCACTTTCAGAGGTATTGATGGAGAACTATCTGAGGTATTGAGGGAGCACTTTCTGAGGTATTTAGGAAGCACTTTCTGAGGTACCGAGGGAGAACTATCTGAGGAACTGAGGGAGCATGTTCTGAGGTATTGAGGGAGCACTATCTGTGGTACTGAGGGAGAACTATCTGAGGTACTGATGAAGCACTTTCTGAGGTATTGAGGAAGCACCTTCTGAGGTATTGAGGAAGCACTTTCTGAGCTCTTGAGGGAGCACTTTCTGAGGTACTGAGGGAGCACTTTTTGAGGTATTGAGGAAGCACTTTCTGAGGTACTGATGGAGCACTTTCTAAGGTATTACTTGAGCACTATCTGAGGCATTGAGGGAGCAATATCTGTGGTACTGAGGGAACAGTTTCTGAGGTATTTTGGGAGCACTTTATGAGGTACTGAGTGATAACTATCTGGTCGACTGAGGGAGAACGTTCTGAGGTACTGAGGGACCAGTTTCTGAGGTATTGTGGGAGTACTTTCTGACGTACTGAGGGAGCACTAGCTGAGGTTCTGAGTGAGTATTATCTGAGGTACTGAGCGAGAACTTTCTGAGGTATTGAGGGAGAACAATCTGAGGTATTGTGGGAGCACTATCTGAGGCATTGAGGGTGAACTATCTGAGGTATTGAGGGAGCACTATCAGAGGTATTGAGGGAGCACTTTCTGAGGTACTGAGGAAGCAAGTTCTGAGGTATTGAGGGAGCACTATCTGAGGTACTGATTAGAACTATCTGAGGTAGTGATGGAGCAGTTTCTAAGGTATTGAGGAAGCACTTTCTGAGGTATAGAGGGAGCACTATCTGAGGTACTGAGGAAGCACTTTCTGAGGTATTGAGGAAGCACTTTCTGAGGTATTGAGGAAGCACTTTCTGAGCTATAGAGGGAGCACTTTCTGAGGTACTGAGGGAGCACTTTCTGAGGTATTGAGGAAGCACTTTCTGAGGTACTGAGGGAGCACTTCCTGAGGTATTGAGGGGACACTTTCTGAGGTATTGAGGGAACACAATCTGATGTATTGAGGAAGCACTTATGAGGTATTGAGAGAGCACTTTCTGAGGTATTGAGGGAGCACTATCTGAGGTACTGAGGGTGCATTTTCTGAGGTGTTGAGGAAGCACTTTCTGAGGTATTGAGGAAGCACTCTCTGAGGTACTGAGGGAGAACTATCTGTGGTATTGATGGAGCACTTTCTGAGGTATTGAGAAAGCACTTTCTGAGGTACTGCGGGAGCACTTTCTGAGGTATTGAGGGAGCACTATCTGAGGTAGTGAGGGAACAAGTTCTGAGGTATTGAGGAAGCATTCTCTGAGGTACTGAGGGAGAACTATCTGAGGTACTGAGGGAGAACTATCTGAGGTATTGAGGGAGCAGTTTCTGAGGTATTAAGGGAGCACTATCTGGGGCATTGAGGGAGCAATATCTGAGGTACTACGGGAGCACTTTCTCAGGTATTTAGGGAGCACTTTCTGAGGTACTGAGTGAGAACTATCTGAGGTACTGAGGGAGAACTATCTGAGGTATCGAGGGAGCAGTTTCTGAGGTACAGAGGGAGCACTTTCTGACGTACTGTGAAAGCACTAGCTGAGGTTCTTAGTGAGTACGATCTGAGGTATAGAGGGAGCACTTTCTGAGGCATTGAGGGAGCACTTTCTGCAGTAATGCGGGAGCACTATCTGAGGTATTGAGGGAGAACTATCTGAGGTATTGAGGAAGCACTCTCTGAGGTACTGATGGAGAACTATCTGAGCTACTGAGGGAGAACTATCTGAAGTACTGAGGGAGCACGTTCTGAGGTATTAAGGGTGCACTATCTTAGGCATTGAGGGAGCAATATCTGCGGTACTGAGGGAGCATGTTCTGAGGTATTTAGGGAGCACTTTATGAGGTACTGAGTGATAACTATCTGAGGTACTCAGGGAGAACGATCTGAGGTACTGAGGGACCAGTTTCTGAGGTATTGTGGGAGCACTTATGACGTACTGAGGGAGAACTATCTGAGGTATTGAGGGAGAACTATCTGCGGTATTGTGGGAGCACTATCTGAGGCATTGAGGGAGAACTATCTGAGGTATTGAGGGAGCACTTTCAGAGGTATTGATGGAGAACTATCTGAGGTATTGAGGGAGCAAGTTCTGAGGTAATGAGGGAGCACTATCTGAGGTACTGAGGGAGAACTATCTGAGGTATTGATGGAGCACTTTCTGAGGTATTGAGGAAGCACTTTCTGAGGTATAGAGGGAGCACTATCTGAGGTACTGAGGAAGCACTTTCTGAGGTGTTGACGAAGCACTTTCTGAGGTATTGAGGAAGCACTTTCTGAGCTATAGAGGGAGCACTTTCTGAGGTACTGAGGGAGCACTTTCTGAGGTATTGAGGAAGCACTTTCTGAGGTACTGAGGGAGCACTTCCTGAGGTATTGAGGGGACACATTGTGAGGTATTGAGGGAACACAATCTGATGTATTGAGGAAGCACTTAGTAGGTATTGAGAGAGCACTTTCTGAGGTATTGAGGGAGCACTCTCTGAGGTACTGAGGGAGAACTATCTGTGGTATTGATGGAGCACTTTCTGAGGTATTGAGGAAGCACTTTCTGAGGTACTGAGGGAGCACTTTCTGAGGTATTGAGGGAGCACTATCTGAGGTACTGAGGGAACAAGTTCTGAGGTATTGAGGAAGCTATCTCTGAGGTACTGAGGGAGAACTATCTGAGGTACTGAGGGAGAACTATCTGAGGTATTGAGGGAGCAGTTTCTGAGGTATTAAGGGAGCACTATCTGAGGCATTGAGGGAGCAATATCTGAGGTACTGCGGGAGTACTTTCTGAGGTACTTAGGGAGCACTTTCTGAGGTACTGAGTGAGAACTATCTGAGGTACTGAGGGAGAACTATCTGAGGTATCGAGGGAGAAGTTTCTGATGTATTGAGGGAGCACTTTCTGACGTACTGAGAAAGCACTAGCTGAGGTTCTGAGTGAGTACTATCTGAGGTACTGAGGGAGCATTTTCTGAGGCATTGAGGAAGCACTTTCTGCTGTAATGCGGGAGCACTATCTGAGGTATTGAGGGTGAACTATCTGAGGTATTGTGGGAGCACTATCTGAGGCATTGAGGGAGAACTATTTGAGTTAATGAGGGAGCACTTTCCGAGGTATTGAGGGACAACAATCTGAGGTATTGAGGGAGCACTATCTGAGGTATTGAGGGAGAACTATCTGAGGTATTGAGGAGGACTATCTGAGATATTGAGGGAGAACTATCTGAGGTATTGAGCGAGCACTTTCAGAGTTTTTGAGGGAGAACAATCGGAGGTATTGAAGGAGAACTATCTTATGTATTGTGGGAGCACTCGCTGAGGTATTGATGGAGCACTTCCTGAGGTATTGAGGTAGCACTTTCTGAGGTACTGAGGGAGCACTATCTGACGTACTGAGGAAGCACTATCAGAGGTACTGATGGAGAACTATCTGAGGTATTGATGGAGCACTTTCTGAGGTATTGAGGTAGCACTTTCTGAGGTACTGATGGAACACTTTCAGAGGAACTGAGGAAGCACTATCTGAGGTATTGAGGAAGCACTTTCTGAGGTATTGAGGGAGCACTTTCTGAGGTATTGAGGGAGAACTACCTGAGGTATTGAGGGAGCACTTTCTGAGGTATTGAGGAAGCACTTTCTGAGGTACTGCGGGAGCACTTTCTGAGGTATTGAGGGAGCACTATCTGAGGTAATGAGGGAACAAGTTCTGAGGTATTGAGGAAGCATTCTCTGAGGTACTGAGGGAGAACTATCTGAGGTACTGAGGGAGAACTATCTGAGGTATTGAGGGAGCAGTTTCTGAGGTATTAAGGGAGCACTATCTGGGGCATTGAGGGAGCAATATCTGAGGTACTACGGGAGCACTTTCTCAGGTATTTAGGGAGCACTTTCTGAGGTACTGAGTGAGAACTATCTGAGGTACTGAGGGAGAACTATCTGAGGTATCGAGGGAGCAGTTTCTGAGGTACAGAGGGAGCACTTTCTGACGTACTGTGAAAGCACTAGCTGAGGTTCTTAGTGAGTACGATCTGAGGTATAGAGGGAGCACTTTCTGAGGCATTGAGGGAGCACTTTCTGCAGTAATGCGGGAGCACTATCTGAGGTATTGAGGGAGAACTATCTGAGGTATTGAGGAAGCACTCTCTGAGGTACTGATGGAGAACTATCTGAGCTACTGAGGGAGAACTATCTGAAGTACTGAGGGAGCACGTTCTGAGGTATTAAGGGTGCACTATCTTAGGCATTGAGGGAGCAATATCTGCGGTACTGAGGGAGCATGTTCTGAGGTATTTAGGGAGCACTTTATGAGGTACTGAGTGATAACTATCTGAGGTACTCAGGGAGAACGATCTGAGGTACTGAGGGACCAGTTTCTGAGGTATTGTGGGAGCACTTATGACGTACTGAGGGAGAACTATCTGAGGTATTGAGGGAGAACTATCTGCGGTATTGTGGGAGCACTATCTGAGGCATTGAGGGAGAACTATCTGAGGTATTGAGGGAGCACTTTCAGAGGTATTGATGGAGAACTATCTGAGGTATTGAGGGAGCAAGTTCTGAGGTAATGAGGGAGCACTATCTGAGGTACTGAGGGAGAACTATCTGAGGTATTGATGGAGCACTTTCTGAGGTATTGAGGAAGCACTTTCTGAGGTATAGAGGGAGCACTATCTGAGGTACTGAGGAAGCACTTTCTGAGGTGTTGACGAAGCACTTTCTGAGGTATTGAGGAAGCACTTTCTGAGCTATAGAGGGAGCACTTTCTGAGGTACTGAGGGAGCACTTTCTGAGGTATTGAGGAAGCACTTTCTGAGGTACTGAGGGAGCACTTCCTGAGGTATTGAGGGGACACATTGTGAGGTATTGAGGGAACACAATCTGATGTATTGAGGAAGCACTTAGTAGGTATTGAGAGAGCACTTTCTGAGGTATTGAGGGAGCACTCTCTGAGGTACTGAGGGAGAACTATCTGTGGTATTGATGGAGCACTTTCTGAGGTATTGAGGAAGCACTTTCTGAGGTACTGAGGGAGCACTTTCTGAGGTATTGAGGGAGCACTATCTGAGGTACTGAGGGAACAAGTTCTGAGGTATTGAGGAAGCTATCTCTGAGGTACTGAGGGAGAACTATCTGAGGTACTGAGGGAGAACTATCTGAGGTATTGAGGGAGCAGTTTCTGAGGTATTAAGGGAGCACTATCTGAGGCATTGAGGGAGCAATATCTGAGGTACTGCGGGAGTACTTTCTGAGGTACTTAGGGAGCACTTTCTGAGGTACTGAGTGAGAACTATCTGAGGTACTGAGGGAGAACTATCTGAGGTATCGAGGGAGAAGTTTCTGATGTATTGAGGGAGCACTTTCTGACGTACTGAGAAAGCACTAGCTGAGGTTCTGAGTGAGTACTATCTGAGGTACTGAGGGAGCATTTTCTGAGGCATTGAGGAAGCACTTTCTGCTGTAATGCGGGAGCACTATCTGAGGTATTGAGGGTGAACTATCTGAGGTATTGTGGGAGCACTATCTGAGGCATTGAGGGAGAACTATTTGAGTTAATGAGGGAGCACTTTCCGAGGTATTGAGGGACAACAATCTGAGGTATTGAGGGAGCACTATCTGAGGTATTGAGGGAGAACTATCTGAGGTATTGAGGAGTACTATCTGAGATATTGAGGGAGAACTATCTGAGGTATTGAGCGAGCACTTTCAGAGTTTTTGAGGGAGAACAATCGGAGGTATTGAAGGAGAACTATCTTATGTATTGTGGGAGCACTCGCTGAGGTATTGATGGAGCACTTCCTGAGGTATTGAGGTAGCACTTTCTGAGGTACTGAGGGAGCACTATCTGACGTACTGAGGAAGCACTATCAGAGGTACTGATGGAGAACTATCTGAGGTATTGATGGAGCACTTTCTGAGGTATTGAGGTAGCACTTTCTGAGGTACTGATGGAACACTTTCAGAGGAACTGAGGAAGCACTATCTGAGGTATTGAGGAAGCACTTTCTGAGGTATTGAGGGAGCACTTTCTGAGGTATTGAGGGAGAACTACCTGAGGTATTGAGGGAGCACTTTCTGAGGTACTGAGGAAGCACTTTCTGAGGTACTGAGGGAGCACCTTCTGAGGTACTGAGGAAGCACTATCTGAGGTACTGAGGGAGCACTTTCTGAGGTACTGAGGGAGAACTATCTGAGGTAATGAGGGACCACTTCCTGAAGTATTGAGGGAGAACTATCTGAGGTATTGAGGAAGCACTTTCTGAGGTATTGAGGGAGCACTTTCTGAGGTATTGAGGGAGCACTATCTGAATTACTGAGGGAGCACTTTCTGAGGTATTGAGAAAGCACTTTCTGAGGTATTGAGGAAGCACTTTCTGAGGTATTGAGGAAGCACTTTCTGAGGTACTGAGGGAGCACTTTCTGAGGTATTGAACGAGCACTATCAGAGGTACTGAGGGAGAAAGTTCTGAGGTACTGAGGGAGAACTATCTGAGATACTGAGGGAGAACTATCTGAGGTATTGATGGAGCACTTTCTCAGGTATTGAGGGAGCACTATCTGAGTTACTGAGGGTGCACTTTCTGAGGTATTGAGAAAGAAATTTCTGAGGTATTGAGGGAGCACTTTCTGAGGTATTGAGGGTGAACTTTCTGAGGTAATGAGGGAGCACTATCTGAGGTACTGAGGGAGAACTATCTGTGGTATTGTTGGAGCACTTTCTGAGGTCTTGAGGAAGCACTTTCTGAGGTACTGAGGGAGCACTTTCTGAGGTATTGAGGAAGCACTATCTCCGGTACTGAGGGAACAAGCTCTGAGGTGTTGAGGAAGCACTCTCTGAGATACTGAGGGAGAACTATCTGAGGTACTGAGGGAGAACTATCTGAAGTACTGAGGGAGCACCTTCTGAGGTATTAAGCGAGCACTATCTTAGGCATTGAGGGAGCAATATCTGAGGTACTGAGGGAGCACTTTCTGAGGTATTTAGGGAGCACTTTATGAGGTACTGAGTGATAACTATCTGAGGTACTGAGGGAGAACGATCTGAGGTACTCAGGGACCAGTTTCTGAGGTATTTTGGGAGCACTTTCTGACGTAATGAGGCAGCACTAGCTGAGGTTCTGAGTAAGTACTATCTGAGGTACTAAGGGAGCACTTTCTGAGGTATTGAAGGAGCACTTTCTGAGGTACTGAGGGAGAACTATCTGAGGTATTGAGGGAGAAATATCTGAGGTATTGTGGGAGCACTATCTGAGGCATTGAGGGAGAACTATCTGAGGTATTGAGGGAGCACTTTCAGAGGTATTGATGGAGAACTATCTGAGGTATTGAGGGAGCACTTTCTGAGGTATTTAGGAAGCACTTCCTGAGGTGCTGAGGGAGAACTATCTGAGGAACTGAGGGAGCAAGTTCTGAGGTATTGAGGGAGCACTATCTGAGGTACTGAGGGAGAACTATCTGAGGTATTGATGGAGCACTTTCTGAGGTACTGAGGAAGCACTTTTTGAGGTATAGAGGGAGCACTATCTGAGGTACTGAGGAAGCACTTTCTGAGGTATTGAGGAAGCACTTTCTGAGGTATTGAGGAAGCACTTTCTGAGCTCTTGAGGGAGCACTTTCTGAGGTACTGAGGGAGCACTATCTTTGGCATTGAGGGAGCAATATCTGAGGTACTGAGGGAGCACTATCTGAGGTACTGAGGGAGCATTTTATGAGGTACTCAGTGATAACTATCTGAGGTACTGAGGGAGAACGATCTGAGGTACTGAGGGACCAGTTTCTGAGGTATTTTGGGAGCACTTTCTGACGTAATGAGGCAGCACTAGCTGAGGTTCTGAGTAAGTACTATCTGAGGTACTAAGGGAGCACTTTCTGAGGTATTGAAGGAGCACTTTCTGAGGTACTGAGGGAGAACTATCTGAGGTATTGAGGGAGAAATATCTGAGGTATTGTGGGAGCACTATCTGAGGCATTGAGGGAGAACTATCTGAGGTATTGAGGGAGCACTTTCAGAGGTATTGATGGAGAACTATCTGAGGTATTGAGGGAGCACTTTCTGAGGTATTTAGGAAGCACTTCCTGAGGTGCTGAGGGAGAACTATCTGAGGAACTGAGGGAGCAAGTTCTGAGGTATTGAGGGAGCACTATCTGAGGTACTGAGGGAGAACTATCTGAGGTATTGATGGAGCACTTTCTGAGGTACTGAGGAAGCACTTTTTGAGGTATAGAGGGAGCACTATCTGAGGTACTGAGGAAGCACTTTCTGAGGTATTGAGGAAGCACTTTCTGAGGTATTGAGGAAGCACTTTCTGAGCTCTTGAGGGAGCACTTTCTGAGGTACTGAGGGAGCACTTTCTGAGGTATTGAGGAAGCACTTTCTGAGGTACTGAGGGAGCACTTCCTGAGGTATTGAGGGGACACTTTCTGAGGTATTGAGGGAACACAATCTGATGTATTGAGGAAGCACTTTATGAGGTATTGAGGGAGCACTGTCTGAGGTATTGAGGGACCACTATCTGAGGTACTGTGGGTCCACTTTCTGTGGTGTTGAGAAAGCACTTTCTGTGGTATTGAGGAAGCACTCTCTGAGGAACTGAGGGAGAACTATCTGTGGTATTGATGGAGCACTTACTGAGGTATTGTGGAAGCACTTTCAGAGGTTCTGAGGGAGCACTTTCTGAGCTATTGAGGGAGCACTATCTGAGGTACTGAGGGAACAAATTCTGAGGTATAGAGGAACCACTCTCTGAGGTACTGAGGGAGAACTATCTGAGGTACTGAGAGAGAACTATCTGAGGTATTGAGGGAGCAGTTTCTGAGGGATTGAGGGAGCACGTTCTGAGGCATTAAGGGAGCACTATCTGAGGCATTGAGGGAGCAATATCTGAGGTACTGAGGGAGCACTTGCTGAGGTATTTTGGGAGCACTTTCTGAGGTACTGAGTGTGAACTATCTGAGGTTCTGAGGGAGAACTATCTGAGGTATCGAGGGAGCAGTTTCTGAGGTATTGAGTGAGCACTTTCTGACGTACTGAGAAAGCACTAGCTGAGGTTCTGAGTGAGTACTATCTGAGGTACTGAGGGAGCACTTTCTGAGGTATTGAGGGAGCACTTTCTGCGGTAATGCGGGAGCACTATCTGAGGTATTGAGGAAGAACTATCTGAGTTATTATGGGAGCACTATCTGAGGCATTGAGGGAGAACTATCTGAGGTATTGAGGGAGCACTTTCAGAGGTATTGAGGGAGAACTATCTGAGGTACGGAGGGAGCACTTTCTGAGGTATTGAGGAAGCGCTATCTCCGGTACTGAGGGAACAAGTTCTGAGGTGTTGAGGAAGCACTCTCTGAGGTACTGAGGGAGAACTATCTGAGGTAATGAGGGAGAACTATCTGAAGTACTGAGGGAGCACTTTCTGAGGTATTAAGGGAGCACTATCTTTGGCATTGAGGGAGCAATATCTGAGGTACTGAGGGAGCACTATCTGAGGTACTGAGGGAGCATTTTATGAGGTACTCAGTGATAACTATCTGAGGTACTGAGGGAGAACGATCTGAGGTACTGAGGGACCAGTTTGTGAGGTATTGTTGGAGCACTTTCTGACGTACTGGGGAGCACTAGCTGAGGTTCTGAGTGAGTACTATCTGAGGTACTAAGGGAGCACTTTCTGAGGTATTGAGGGAGCACTTTCTGAGGTACTGAGGGAGAACTATCTGAGGTTCTGAGGGAGAACTATCTGAGGTATCGATGGAGCAGTTTCTGAGGTATTGAGGGAACACTTTCTGACGTACTGAGAAAGCACTAGCTGAGGTTCTGAGTGAGTACTATCTGAGGTACTGAGGGAGCACTTTCTGAGGTATTGAGGGAGCACTTTCTGCGGTAATGCGGGAGCACTATCTGAGGTATTGAGGGAGAACTATCTGAGTTATTATGGGAGCACTATCTGAGGCATTGAGGGAGAACTATCTGAGGTATTGAGGGAGCACTTTCAGAGGTATTGAGGGAGAACTATCTGAGGTACGGAGGGAGCACTTTCTGAGGTATTGAGGAAGCGCTATCTCCGGTACTGAGGGAACAAGTTCTGAGGTGTTGAGGAAGCACTCTCTGAGGTACTGAGGGAGAACTATCTGAGGTAATGAGGGAGAACTATCTGAAGTACTGAGGGAGCACTTTCTGAGGTATTAAGGGAGCACTATCTTTGGCATTGAGGGAGCAATACCTGAGGTACTGAGGGAGCACTATCTGAGGTACTGAGGGAGCATTTTATGAGGTACTCAGTGATAACTATCTGAGGTACTGAGGGAGAACGATCTGAGGTACTGAGGGACCAGTTTGTGAGGTATTGTTGGAGCACTTTCTGACGTACTGGGGAGCACTAGCTGAGGTTCTGAGTGAGTACTATCTGAGGTACTAAGGGAGCACTTTCTGAGGTATTGAGGGAGCACTTTCTGAGGTACTGAGGGAGAACTATCTGAGGTTCTGAGGGAGAACTATCTGAGGTATCGATGGAGCAGTTTCTGAGGTATTGAGGGAACACTTTCTGACGTACTGAGAAAGCACTAGCTGAGGGTCTGAGTGAGTACTATCTGAGGTACTGAGGGAGAACTTTCTGAGGTATTGAGGGAGCACTTTCTGCGGTAATGTGGGAGCACTATCTGAGGTATTGAGGGAGAACCATCTGAGGTATTATGGGAGCACTATCTGAGGCATTGAGGGAGAACTATCTGAGGTATTGAGGGAGCACTTTCAGAGGTCTTGAGGGAGAACTATCTGAGGTATTGAGGGAGCACTATCTGAGGTATTGAGAGAGAAGTATATGAGGTATTGAGGAGGACTATCTGACGTATTGAGGGCGAACTATCTTGGGTATTGCGCGTGCACTTTCAGAGGTTTTGAGGGAGAACTATTTGAGGTATTGAAGGAGAACTATCTTATGACTTGAGGGAGCACTCTCTGAGGTATTGATGGAGCACTTTCTGAGGTATTGACGTAGCACTTTCTGAGGTACTGAGGGGACACTTTCTGAGGTATTGAGGGAGCGCTATCTGACGTACTGAGGAAGCACTATCAGAGGTACTGATGGAGAACTATCTGAGGTATTGATGGAGCACTTCCTGAGGTATTGAGGGAGCACTTTCTGAGGTACTGATGGAACACTCTCTGAGGTATTAAGGGAGCACTTTCGAGGTATTGAAGGTGAACAACCTGCGGTATTGAAGGAGCCCTTTCTGAGGTACTGAGGAAGCACTATCTGAGGTATTGAGGGAGCACCTTCTGAGGTACTGATGATGCACTATCTGAGGTAATGAGGGAGCACTTTTTGAGGTACTGAGGGAGAACTATCTGAGGTACTGAGGGATCACTTTCTGAAGTATTGAGGGAGCACTTTCTGAGGTATTGAGGGAACACTATCTGAGCTATTGAGGAAGCACTTTCTGACGTATTGAGGGAGCACTTTCTGAGGTATTGAGGGGGCACTATTTGAGGTACTGAGGGAGCACTTTCTGAGGTATTGACGAAGCACTTTCTGAGGTATTGTGGAAGCACTTTCTGAGGTATTGAGGGAGCACTATCTGAGGTATTGAGGAAGCACTTTCTGAGGTATTGAGGAAGCACATTCTGAGGTACTGAGGGAGCACTTTCTGAGGTATTGAGGAAGCACACTCTGAGGTACTGAGGGAGAACTATCTGAGGTATTGATGGAGCACTTTCTGAGGTATTGAGGGAGCACTATCTGAGGTACTGAGGGGGCACTTTCTGAGGTATTGAGGAAGCACTTTCTGAGGTATTGAGGGAACACAATCTGATGTATTGAGGAAGCACTTTATGAGGTATTTAGGGAGCACTTTCTAAAGTATTGAGCGGGCACTATCTGAGGTACTGAGGGTTCACTTTCTGAGGTGTTGAGGAAGCACTTTCTGAGGTATTGAGGGAGCACTTTCTGAGGTATTTAGGGAGAACTATCTGAGGTACTGAGGGAGAACAATCTGAGGTAATGCGGGAGCACTTTCTGAGGTATTGAGGGAGCACTATCTGAGGTACTGAGGGAGCACTTTCTGATGTATTGAGGAAGCACTTTCTGAGGTAGTGAGGGAACACAATCTGATGTATTGAGGAAGCACTTTCAGAGGTATTGATGGAGCACTTTCTGAGGTATTGAGGGAGCACTATCTGAGGTACTGAGGGTGCACTTTCTGAGGTGTTGAGGAAGCACTTTCTGAGGTATTGAGGGAACACAATCTGATGTATTGAGGAAGCACTTTATGAGGTATTTAGGGAGCACTTTCTAAAGTATTGAGCGAGCACTATCTGAGGTACTGAGGGTGCACTTTCTGAGGTGTTGAGGAAGCACTTTCTGAGGTATTAAGGGAGCACTTTCTGAGGTATTTAGGGAGAACTGTCTGAGGTACTGAGGGAGAACAATCTGAGGTAATGAGGGAGCACTTTCTGAGGTATTGAGGGAGCACTATCTGAGGTACTGAGGGAGCACTTTCTGATGTATTGAGGAAGCACTTTCTGAGGTAGTGAGGGAACACAATCTGATGTATTGAGGAAGCACTTTCTGAGGTATTGAGGGAGCACTTTCTGAGGTACTGAGGGAGCACTTCCTGAGGTATTGAGGGGACACTTTCTGAGGATTTGAGGGAACACAATCTGATGTATTGAGGAAGCACTTTCTGAGGTATTGAGGGAGCACTTTCTGAGGTATTGAGGGGGCACTATCTGAGGTACTGAGGGTGCACTTTCTGACGTGTTGAGGAAGCACTTTCTGAGGTATTGAGGGAGAATTTTCTGAGGTATTTAGGGAGAACTATCTGAGGTACTGAGGGAGAACTATCTGATGTACTGAGGGAGCACTTTCTGATGTATTGAGGAAGCACTTTCTGAGGTAGTGAGGGAACACAATCTGATGTATTGAGGAAGCACTTTCTGAGGTATTGAGGGAGCACTTTCTGAGGTATTGAGGGAGCACTTTCTGAGGTGTTGAGGAAGCACTTTCTGAGGTATTGAGGGAGAATTTTCTGAGGTATTTAGGGAGAAATATCTGAGGTACTGAGGGAGAACTATCTGATGTACTGAGGGAGCACTTTCTGAGGTATTTAGGGAGCACTATCTTAGGCATTGAGGGAGCAATGTCTGAGCTACTGAGGGAGCACTTGCTGAGTTATTGAGGAATCACTTTCTGAGGTACTGAGCGAGAACGATCTGAGGTTCTGAGGAAGTACTATCTGAGGTACTGATGGAACACTTTCTGAGGTATTGAGGGAGGACTTTCTGAGTTATTGAGGGAGCACTATCTGAGGTACTGAGGGCGAACTATCTGAGGTAGTGAGGGAGCACTTTCTGAGGTATTGAGGAAGCACTTTCTGAGTTATTGAGGGAGCACTATCTGAGGTATTGAGGAATCACTTTCTGTGGTATTGAGGGAGCACTTTCTGAGGTACTGAGGGAGCACTTTCTGAGGTATTGAGGAAGCACATCCTGAGGTACTGAGGGAGGACTTTCTGAGGTATTGAGGAAGCACACTCTGAGGTACTGAGGGAGAACTATCTGAGGTATTGATGGAGCACTTTCTGAAGTATTGAGGGAGCACTATCTGAGGTACTGAGGGAGCACTTTCTGAGGTATTGAGGAAGCACTTTCTGAAGTATTGAGGGAACACAATCTGATGTATTGAGGAAGCACTTTATGAGGTATTGAGGGAGCACTTTCTGAAGTATTGAGGGAGCACTCTCTGAGGTACTGAGGGTTCACTTTCTGAGGTGTTGAGGAAGCACTTTCTGAGGTATTGAGGGAGCACTTTCTGAGGTATTTAGGGAGAACTATCTGAGGTACTGAGGGAGAACAATCTGAGGTAATGCGGGAGCACTTTCTGAGGTATTGAGGGAGCACTATCTGAGGTACTGAGGGAGCACTTTCTGATGTATTGAGGAAGCACTTTCTGAGGTAGTGAGGGAACACAATCTGATGTATTGAGGAAGCACTTTCAGAGGTATTGATGGAGCACTTTCTGAGGTATTGAGGGAGCACTATCTGAGGTACTGAGGGTGCACTTTCTGAGGTGTTGAGGAAGCACTTTCTGAGGTATTGAGGGAACACAATCTGATGTATTGAGGAAGCACTTTATGAGGTATTTAGGGAGCACTTTCTAAAGTATTGAGCGAGCACTATCTGAGGTACTGAGGGTGCACTTTCTGAGGTGTTGAGGAAGCACTTTCTGAGGTATTAAGGGAGCACTTTCTGAGGTATTTAGGGAGAACTGTCTGAGGTACTGAGGGAGAACAATCTGAGGTAATGAGGGAGCACTTTCTGAGGTATTGAGGGAGCACTATCTGAGGTACTGAGGGAGCACTTTCTGATGTATTGAGGAAGCACTTTCTGAGGTAGTGAGGGAACACAATCTGATGTATTGAGGAAGCACTTTCTGAGGTATTGAGGGAGCACTTTCTGAGGTACTGAGGGAGCACTTCCTGAGGTATTGAGGGGACACTTTCTGAGGATTTGAGGGAACACAATCTGATGTATTGAGGAAGCACTTTCTGAGGTATTGAGGGAGCACTTTCTGAGGTATTGAGGGGGCACTATCTGAGGTACTGAGGGTGCACTTTCTGACGTGTTGAGGAAGCACTTTCTGAGGTATTGAGGGAGAATTTTCTGAGGTATTTAGGGAGAACTATCTGAGGTACTGAGGGAGAACTATCTGATGTACTGAGGGAGCACTTTCTGATGTATTGAGGAAGCACTTTCTGAGGTAGTGAGGGAACACAATCTGATGTATTGAGGAAGCACTTTCTGAGGTATTGAGGGAGCACTTTCTGAGGTATTGAGGGAGCACTATCTGAGGTACTGAGGGTGCACTTTCTGAGGTGTTGAGGAAGCACTTTCTGAGGTATTGAGGGAGAATTTTCTGAGGTATTTAGGGAGAAATATCTGAGGTACTGAGGGAGAACTATCTGATGTACTGAGGGAGCACTTTCTGAGGTATTTAGGGAGCACTATCTTAGGCATTGAGGGAGCAATGTCTGAGCTACTGAGGGAGCACTTGCTGAGTTATTGAGGAATCACTTTCTGAGGTACTGAGCGAGAACGATCTGAGGTTCTGAGGAAGTACTATCTGAGGTACTGATGGAACACTTTCTGAGGTATTGAGGGAGGACTTTCTGAGTTATTGAGGGAGCACTATCTGAGGTACTGAGGGCGAACTATCTGAGGTAGTGAGGGAGCACTTTCTGAGGTATTGAGGAAGCACTTTCTGAGTTATTGAGGGAGCACTATCTGAGGTATTGAGGAATCACTTTCTGTGGTATTGAGGGAGCACTTTCTGAGGTACTGAGGGAGCACTTTCTGAGGTATTGAGGAAGCACATCCTGAGGTACTGAGGGAGGACTTTCTGAGGTATTGAGGAAGCACACTCTGAGGTACTGAGGGAGAACTATCTGAGGTATTGATGGAGCACTTTCTGAAGTATTGAGGGAGCACTATCTGAGGTACTGAGGGAGCACTTTCTGAGGTATTGAGGAAGCACTTTCTGAAGTATTGAGGGAACACAATCTGATGTATTGAGGAAGCACTTTATGAGGTATTGAGGGAGCACTTTCTGAAGTATTGAGGGAGCACTCTCTGAGGTACTGAGGGTGCACGATCTGAGGTGTTGAGGAAGCACTTTCTGAGGTATTGAGGGAGCACTTTCTGAGGTATTTAGGGAGAACTATCTGAGGTACTGAGGGAGAACAATCTGAGGTACTGAGGGAGCCCTTTCTGAGGTATTGAGGGAGCACTATCTGAGGTACTGAGGGAGCACTTTCTGAGGTATTGAGGAAGCACTTTCTGAGGTAGTGAGGGAACACAATCTGATGTATTGAGGAAGCACTTTCAGAGGTATTGAGGGAGCACTTTCTGAGGTATTGAGGGAGCACTATCTGAGGTACTGAGGGTGCACTTTCTAAGGTATTGAGGAAGCACTTTCTGAGGTATTGAGGGAGCATTTTCTGAGGTATTTAGGGAGAACTATCTGAGGTACTGAGGGAGAACTATCTGATGTACTGAGGGAGCACTTTCTGAGGTATTAAGGGAGCACTATCTTAGGCATTGAGGGAACAATGTCTGAGGTACTGAGGGAGCACTTGCTGAGGTATTGAGGGAGCACTTTCTGAGGTGCTGAGCGAGAACTATCTCAGGTTCTGTGGGAGTACTATCTGAGGTACTGATGGAGCACTTTCTGAGGTATTGAGGGAGGACTTTCTGAGTTATTGAGGGAGCAGTATCTGAGGTACTGAGGGCGAACTATCTGAGGTAGTGAGGGAGCACTTTCTGAGGTATTGAGGAAGTACTTTCTGAGTTATTGAGGGAGCACTATCTAAGGTATTGAGGAATCACTTTCTGAGGTATTGAGGGAGCACTTTCTGAGGTACTGAGGAAGCACTTTCTGAGGTTTTGAGGGAGCACTACCTGAGGTACTGAGGGAGAACTATCTGAGGTACTGAGTGACCACTTTCTGAAGTATTGAGGGAGCTCTTTCTGAGGTACTGTTGGAGTACTATCTTAGGTACTGTGGGAGAACTATCTGAGGTACTGAGGGAGCACTTTCTGAGGTATTGAGGGAGAGGTATCTGAGGTACTGAGGGAGAACTATCTGACGTAGTGTGGGAGCACTTTCTGAGGTATTGAGGAATCACTTTCTGAGTTATTAAGGGAGCACTATCTGAGGTACTGAGGGAGAACTATCTGACGTAGTGAGGGAGCACTTTCAGAGGTATTGAGGGAGTACTATCTGAGGTACTGAGGAAGCACTTTCTGAGGTATTGATTAAGCACTTTCTGAGGTATTTAGGAAGCACTTTCTGAGGTATTCAGGGAGCACTTTCTGAGGTATTCAGCGAGCACTCTCTGAGGTACTGAGGGAGCATTTTCTGAGGTATTGAGGAAGCACTTTCTGAGGTATTGAGGAAGCACTTTCTGAGGTATTCTGGGAGCACTTTCTGAGGTATTGAGGGAGCACTCTCTGAGGTACTGAGTTAGCATTTTCTGAGGTATTGAGGGAGCACTTTCTGAGGTATTGAGGAAGCACTCTCTGAGGTACTGAGGGAGAAATATCTGAAGTACTGAGGGAGCACTCTCTGAGGTATTGAGGGAGCACTTTCTGTAGTATTGAGGGAGCACTATCTGAGGTACTGAGGGTGCACTTTCTGAGATGTTGAGGAAGCACTTTCTGAGGTATTGAGGGAGCAATTTCTGAGGTATTTAGGGAGAACTATCTGAGGTACTGAGGGAGAACAATCTGAGGTACTGAGGGAGCACTTTCTGAGGTATTGAGGGAGCACTATCTGAGGTACTGAGGGAGCACTTTCTGAGGTGTTGAGGAAGCACTTTCTGAGGTAGTGAGAGAGCACAATCTGATGTATTGAGGAAGCACTTTCAGAGGTATTGAGGGAGCAGTTTCTGAGGTATTGAGGGAGCACTATCTGAGGTACTGAGGTTGCACTTTCCGAGGTGTTGAGGAAGCACTTTCTGAGGTATTGAGGGAGCATTTTCTGAGGTATTTAGGGAGAACTATCTGAGGTACTGAGGGAGAACTATCTGAAGTACTGAGGGAGCACGTTCTGAGGTATTAAGGGAGCACTATCTGAGGCATTGAGGGAGCAATGTCTGAGGTACTGAGGGAGCAATTGCTGAGGTATTGAGGGAGTACTTTCTGAGGTACTGAGCGAGAACTATCTGAGGTTCTGAGGGAGTACTATCTGAGGTATTGAGGGAGCACTTTCTGAAGTATTGAGGGAGGACTTTCGGAGTTATTGAGGGAGCACTATCTGAGGTACTGAGGGCGAACTATCTGAGGTAGTGAGGGAGCACTTTCTGAGGTATTGAGGAAGTACTTTCTGAGGTATTGAGGGAACACAATCTGATGTATTGAGGAAGCACTTTATGAGGTATTGAGGGAGCACTTTCTGAAGTATTGAGGGAGCACTCTCTGAGGTACTGAGGGTGCACTTTCTGAGGTGTTGAGGAAGCACTTTCTGAGGTATTGAGGGAGAACTTTCTGAGGTATTTAGGGAGAACTATCTGAGGTACTGAGGGAGAACAATCTGAGGTACTGAGGGAGCCCTTTCTGAGGTATTGAGGGAGCACTATCTGAGGTACTGAGGGAGCACTTTCTGAGGTATTGAGGAAGCACTTTCTGAGGTAGTGAGGGAACACAATCTGATGTATTGAGGAAGCACTTTCAGAGGAATTGAGGGAGCACTTTCTGAGGTATTGTGGGAGCACTATCTGAGGTACTGAGGGTGCACATTCTGAGGTGTTGAGGAAGCACTTTCTGAGGTATTGAGGGATCATTTTCTGAGGTATTTAGGGAGAACTATCTGAGGTACTGAGGGAGAACTATCTGATGTACTGAGGGAGCACTTTCTGAGGTATTAAGGGAGCACTATCTTAGGCATTGAGGGAGCAATGTCTGAGGTACTGAGGGAGCACTTGCTGAGGTATTGAGGGAGCACTTTCTGAGGTGCTGAGCGAGAACTATCTCAGGTTCTGTGGGAGTACTATCTGAGGTACTGTTGGAGCACTTTCTGAGGTATTGAGGGAGGACTTTCTGAGTTATTGAGGGAGCACTATCTGAGGTACTGAGGGCGAACTATCTGAGGTAGTGAGGGAGCACTTTCTGAGGTATTGAGGAAGTACTTTCTGAGTTATTGAGGGAGCACTATCTAAGGTATTGAGGAATCACTTTCTGAGGTATTGAGGGAGCACTTTCTGAGGTACTGAGGAAGCACTTTCTGAGGTTTTGAGGGAGCACTACCTGAGGTACTGAGGGAGAACTATCTGAGGTACTGAGTGACCACTTTCTGAAGTATTGAGGGAGCACTTTCTGAGGTACTGTTGGAGTACTATCTTAGGTACTGTGGGAGAACTATCTGAGGTACTGAGGGAGAACTATCTGACCTAGTGAGGGAGCACTTTCAGAGGTATTGAGGGAGTACTATCTGAGGTACTGAGGAAGCATTTTCTGAGGTATTGAGGAAGCACTTTCTGAGGTATTTAGGAAGCACTTTCTGAGGTATTCAGGGAGCACTTTCTGAGGTATTCAGCGAGCACTCTCTGAGGTACTGAGGGAGCATTTTCTGAGGTATTGAGGAAGCACTTTCTGAGGTATTGAGGAAGCACTTTCTGAGGTATTCTGGGAGCACTTTCTGAGGTATTGAGGGAGCACTCTCTGAGGTACTGAGTTAGCATTTTCTGAGGTATTGAGGGAGCACTTTCATAGGTATTGAGGAAGCACTCTCTGAGGTACTGAGGGAGAAATATCTGAAGTACTGAGGGAGCACTCTCTGAGGTATTGAGGGAGCACTTTCTGTAGTATTGAGGGAGCACTATCTGAGGTACTGAGGGTGCACTTTCTGAGATGTTGAGGAAGCACTTTCTGAGGTATTGAGGGAGCAGTTTCTGAGGTATTTAGGGAGAACTATCTGAGGGACTGAGGGAGAACAATCTGAGGTACTGAGGGCGAACTATCTGAGGTAGTGAGGGAGCACTTTCCGAGGTATTTGAGGAAGCACTTTCTGAGTTATTGAGGGAGCACTATCTGAGGTATTGAGGAATCACTTTCTGAGGTATTGAGGGAGCACTTTCTGAGGTACTGAGGAAGCACTTTCTGAGGTTTTGAGGGAGCACTACCTGAGGTACTGAGGGAGAACTATCTGAGGTACTGAGTGACCACTTTCTGAAGTATTGAGGGAACACTATCTGAGGTATTGGGAAAGCCCTTTCTGAGGAATTTAGGGAGCACTTTCTGAGGTATTGAGGAAGCACTTTCTGAGGTATTCAGGGAGCACTTTCTGAGGTATTGAGGGAGCACTCTCTGAGGTACTGAGGGAGCATTTTCTGAGGTATTGAGGAAGCACTTTCTGAGGTATTGAGGACGCACTCTCTGAGGTACTGAGGGAGAACTATCTGAGGTACTGAGGGAGCACTCTCTGAGGTACTGAGGGAGCATTTTCTGTGGTATTGATGAAGCACTCTCTGAGGTATTGAGGGAGCACTATCTGAGGTAGTGAGGGAGCACTTTCTGAGGTATTGAGGAAGTACTTTCTGAGTTATTGAGGGAGCACTATCTAAGGTATTGAGGAATCACTTTCTGAGGTATTGAGGGAGCATTTTCTGAGGTATTGAGGAAGCACTTTCTGAGGTATTGAGGACGCACTCTCTGAGGTACTGAGGGAGAACTATCTGAGGTACTGAGGGAGCACTCTCTGAGGTACTGAGGGAGCATTTTCTGTGGTATTGATGAAGCACTCTCTGAGGTATTGAGGGAGCACTATCTGAGGTAGTGAGGGAGCACTTTCTGAGGTATTGAGGAAGTACTTTCTGAGTTATTGAGGGAGCACTATCTAAGGTATTGAGGAATCACTTTCTGAGGTATTGAGGGAGCACTTTCTGAGGTACTGAGGGAGCACTATCTGAGGTAGTGAGGGAGCACTTTCTGAGGTATTGAGGAAGTACTTTCTGAGTTATTGAGGGAGCACTATCTAAGGTATTGAGGAATCACTTTCTGAGGTATTGAGGGAGCACTTTCTGAGGTACTGAGGAAGCACTTTCTGAGGTTTTGAGGGAGCACTACCTGAGGTACTGAGGGAGAACTATCTGAGGTACTGAGTGACCACTTTCTGAAGTATTGAGGGAGCACTTTCTGAGGTACTGTTGGAGTACTATCTTAGGTACTGTGGGAGAACTATCTGAGGTACTGAGGGAGAACTATCTGACGTAGTGAGGGAGCACTTTCAGAGGTATTGAGGGAGTACTATCTGAGGTACTGAGGAAGCATTTTCTGAGGTATTGAGGAAGCACTTTCTGAGGTATTTAGGAAGCACTTTCTGAGGTATTCAGGGAGCACTTTCTGAGGTATTGAGGGAGCACTCTCTGAGGTACTGAGGGAGCATTTTCTGAGGTATTGAGGAAGCACTTTCTGAGGTATTGAGGAAGCACTTTCTGAGGTATTCTGGGAGCACTTTCTGAGGTATTGAGGGAGCACTCTCTGAGGTACTGAGTTAGCATTTTCTGAGGTATTGAGGGAGCACTTTCATAGGTATTGAGGAAGCACTCTCTGAGGTACTGAGGGAGAAATATCTGAAGTACTGAGGGAGCACTCTCTGAGGTATTGAGGGAGCACTTTCTGTAGTATTGAGGGAGCACTATCTGAGGTACTGAGGGTGCACTTTCTGAGATGTTGAGGAAGCACTTTCTGAGGTATTGAGGGAGCAGTTTCTGAGGTATTTAGGGAGAACTATCTGAGG
The DNA here is from genome assembly GCF_037043375.1 of Chiloscyllium plagiosum. Taxonomy (NCBI): domain Eukaryota; kingdom Metazoa; phylum Chordata; class Chondrichthyes; order Orectolobiformes; family Hemiscylliidae; genus Chiloscyllium; species Chiloscyllium plagiosum. The sequence continues at coordinate 68,022,389 of NW_028270177.1, forward strand.
GACTGAGGGAGAACAATCTGAGGTACTGAGGGCGAACTATCTGAGGTAGTGAGGGAGCACTTTCCGAGGTATTTGAGGAAGCACTTTCTGAGTTATTGAGGGAGCACTATCTGAGGTATTGAGGAATCACTTTCTGAGGTATTGAGGGAGCACTTTCTGAGGTACTGAGGAAGCACTTTCTGAGGTTTTGAGGGAGCACTACCTGAGGTACTGAGGGAGAACTATCTGAGGTACTGAGTGACCACTTTCTGAAGTATTGAGGGAACACTATCTGAGGTATTGGGAAAGCCCTTTCTGAGGAATTTAGGGAGCACTTTCTGAGGTATTGAGGAAGCACTTTCTGAGGTATTCAGGGAGCACTTTCTGAGGTATTGAGGGAGCACTCTCTGAGGTACTGAGGGAGCATTTTCTGAGGTATTGAGGAAGCACTTTCTGAGGTATTGAGGACGCACTCTCTGAGGTACTGAGGGAGAACTATCTGAGGTACTGAGGGAGCACTCTCTGAGGTACTGAGGGAGCATTTTCTGTGGTATTGATGAAGCACTCTCTGAGGTATTGAGGGAGCACTATCTGAGGTACTGAGGGATCACTATCTGAGGTACTGAGGGAGAACGATCTGGGGTATTCAGGGAGAACTATCTGAGGTGCTCGGGAGCACTTTCTGAGGTTTTGTGGGAGCACTATCCGAGGTACTGAGGGAGCACTATCTGAGGTACTGAGGGTGCACTATCTGATGTACTGTTGGAGCACTATCTGAGGTACTGAGAGAACACTATCTGAGGTACTGTTGGAGCACTGTCTGAGGTACTGAGAGAGCACTATCTGATGTACTGAGGGTGCACTATCTGAGGTACTGTTGGAGCACTATCTGAGGTACTGAGAGAGCACTATCTGAGGTACTGTTGGAGCACTATCTGAGGTACTGAGAGAGCACTATCTGAGGTACTGAGGGAGCACTATCTGAGGTACTGAGGGAGCACTATCTGAGGTCCTGAGGGTGCACTATCTGAGGTACTGAGGGAGCATATCTGATCTACTGAGGGAGCACTATCTGAGGTACTGAGGGAGCACTATCTGGTGGTACAGAGTGCAGAGGGTAGAAAGGAACAGATGCAATTCCATGATAATTTCCTCACCGTCCCCGAGGCACTCTGGTGTCGTAATTTGAAATGGAAGCCACTCCCTATTTCAGCAGATCCAGATCATTTTACACAATCAGTGATAAATAACACAGCATGTGTCTGAAACATGGTTTGGAGGAAAACGTTCGTCAATCTATTGTTACTTGTTGCTTGGAGCCGTTTTAGAAAATCAGGCACCCAAACAGACTAACGCTGTCGATGCAAGAGTTGGTGCACAGGAAGATCCAACAAGTCTCTGTAGCTGCTGTCTGTCCCCCTGGAGCAGTCATCATGTGAGATCATGGCTCAGTCCTCAGAGAAATCATTTCTCCAGCAATACCTCAACCATGCCTTTACAGCTGTGTGTGTGTGTGTGTGTGAGAGAGAGAGAGAAACAGTCAGCTGGAGAGAGAGAGAGACTGTCCGTGTTTGTGTGTGTGAAAGAGTGGATGCATGTGTATCTCTGTGTGTCTGTATATGTGTGCGTGAGAGAGAAAGTGCATGTTCATGTGAGAGTGTGTGGCTGTGTGTGTGTTTGACGGTGTGTGTGTCTCTGTGTGCATGTGTGTGAGTGAGGGTGTGTGTGAGAGAATGTGTATGTGTGTGTATGTGTGTGAGAGAGTGTGCCTGTGTGTATGTGTGTGTGAGTGTGTCTGTGTGTGTGAGAGAGTGTGTCTGTGTGTATGTGTGTGTGTGAGTGTGTCTGTGTGTGTGAGAGAGTGTGTCTGTATGTGAGAGAATGTATCTGTGTGTCTATGTGTGTTTGTCTGTGTGTGCATGTGTCCGTGTGTCTATGTGTGTATGATAGTTTGTCTTGTGTGCTAGAGAGTGTGTATGTATGTGTGAGAGAGTGTGTGTCTGTGTGCATGTGTGTGAGAGTGTGTCTATGTGTATTTGATGGAGTGTGTGTCTGCGTGTGTATGTGTGTGTGAGAGAGAGTGTAACTGTGTGTTTTTGTGTGTGTGAGAAAGAGTGTCTGTGTGTGTTTGAGGGATCGTGTGTCTGTCTGTGTGTATGTGTGTGAGAGAGAGTGTGAGTGTGAGAGTCAGAGAGTGTGTGTGAGAGAGAGAGTGTGTCTATGTGCGTGAGAGTGAGTAGGTGTATGAGAGAATAAGAATGTGTGTGTGAGAGTGTGTGTGTAAATGAGAGAGCGTGTGTGTATGTGTGTGTGTGAGAGAGAGTGTGTGTCTGTGTGAGAGAGACTGTGTGTCTGTGTGTGCATGAGAGAGAGTGTCTGTGTGTGAGAGAGAGAGTGTTTCTGTGAGAGAGAGAGAGTGTGTCTGCATGAATGTGTGAGAGAGCGTGTCCATGTGTGTATTTAAGGGAGCGTATGTTTGTGCGTGTATGTGTGTGAGAGAGAAAGTGTGTGCTTGTGTGTCTATGTGTGTGTGAGAGAGTTGTGCCTGTGTGTATGTGTTTGTGAGAGTGTGTCTGTGTTTGTGTTTGAGGGAGTGTGTGTGTGTGTATGTGTGTGTGTGTGTATGTGTGTGTGTGTATGTAAACGAGCCAATTTTATTGGGTGCTCGTGAATATAAAATCCAGCTGCTGTTTCAGATGAATTGGTCCTTGTGTCTCCAAAGACACAAAAGCTGTAAGAGTGACTTAACTGGGGGAAAGAGAGTGCTGTTCATTCTAGTGGGGATTCATCCAGTAAACCTTCCCCACACACTAACATCCCTCTGGCAATGCAGTGACTAGTCCTGCACACAGTGCTCCAGGTACAAACCAATGTAATGTCACCATAGCCTTACCAGAGCATGGGACAGCTCCTCATTACAGAGCGGTGTCTGGTGGGGATTTAAACAGAGGGTCACCATGGTCCGGCTGAGGGGAGAGGTAGGGAAGGAGAGTTGTTCAGAGTAACTCTAGCTGGTGTGGTAAGCTAACTGCCCAACCAACTGAGCTAACCAACCTCACTCCAGGGAAATGCCCTGTATAACCCAATCATAGCCAGCCTGCCCCTCAATAGGAGCCAGGAGCAAGGCCATTCGGCCCCACCCTAACCCAGAAGGGAGAGCACGGGAAGCTGATGAAGGAAACAAGCCCCTCCCATCTGGCCGTCTGAAATGGAGCTGGAGGACAGAGCACATCTGGCCTGCTGTTTGCTTCCCCGAGACTGGCCTGCTCCACCTTACAGTGAGAGACTGAGGGGAACCTCAAGGAGATTTCACTTTGCACTGAGAGGCTGCAACTCCAATCCAAATCAGGCTGGTTCCCTCCGAGACTCACGGAAGAGGGCAGCACTCTACAGATCAGGCCCTTGTGTCGTCCTAACCTCCAGTGTGGGGGCCAAGAGCTGGGAGGTAGTGTTAAGAACATAAGACCATCCGAAATAGGAACAGGAGACCATCCAGCCCCTCGAGCCTGCTCTGCTATTCAATAGGATCGTGGATGATTCAACATTCGATTTGGGAGCTGAAACTAGGACAATACAGAGACAGAGAATCAAATTATTCTGCCATGAGGAATCATCAGACGAAAGCACACACGCACACGGACACACGCACACACACACAGACACAGACACAGACACACACACAGACACAGACACACACACACAGACACACACACACAGACACACACACACACAGACACACACACACACGCAGACACACAGACACACACACACGCGCAGACACACAGACACACACACACACGCACACATACAGACACACACACAGACACACACACAAAGACACACACACACACGCAGACACACAGACACACACACACACAGACACACAGACTCACACACAGACACACACACACACAGACACACACACTCACTTACACACACACAGACACACACACACCTACCACGCATGCACGCACACACACACAGACACACACACACACACAGACACACACACATACACACACACACAAACGCGCGCACGCACACACACACACACACTCACACACACATACACACACACACACACACAAACACACACAGTGGGATTCAGACTGTCTGTGGGAACGGGGAGAGACAAAGGAGCAAAATGCTAGAGAGGGATCTGATCCCAGAGATTTCACTGCTTCCCTCTCTCTCTCTGCGGCTCTCATGTCTATTTCTGTGTTCTCTCTCCCACATCTTTCCTTCAATCCCTATCTCTCAACATCCTTCACATCTCTGTCCAATGTACATTTCCCAGTGTTCTGCAAATCTCTCTCTGCATGTCTGACAGCTCTGTGGGATCTTGCTATTCCTGTCTGTACATCACTCTAGCCACATCACAGCAGCCCCTACCACCACCCCACTCTCTCAGCTCTATCTCTCTGCTGCTGCAGCTCCTCTCTCTCTCTCTCTCTCTGTCCTATATATCTCCCTCGGATTTCCGTTTTGCTGTCTGCCTGAACTTCTCTCCCTGTCTTTCTCTCCCCATTTTCGCCTTGTATCTGTCTGACATTGTATTTCTCTTCCTGGAGTTTCACTCTCTCTCTCTCTGTCTCTCTCTGTCCTGCTCTCTCTCAGTTCTTCTCACTTCCTCTCCCCCTTCCCCCCCCCGACCCCCGCCTGTCTTTGTCTTGTTCTCTCCCTCTCTCACGCTGTCTGTCCGTCCATCTCTCTTTCTCTCCTGTAGTTTCTCACCCTCTTTCTCCCTGGACTCCCTGGGGAAGGGGCATTGGGAAGAGTTTGCCTCAGTGCCTGGTCTCTCCCAGGATTTACCCCGACTGTGGGGAGGGGGTGAATGGAAGGAACATGAAGTACTTTTCTGAGTGCGTCTGAAAAAGAGAGAAAGAGAAAGAGAAAGGGAGAGTGACATAAAGAGAGAGACATGGAGAGATTGGAGATGGAGAAAGTGGAGAGAGAGAAATGGGCAGTGAGAGTCAGGGAGGTGGAGTGAGAAAAGGACAGAGTGAGAGAGACAGGGAGAGAGAGAGAATGAGAAGGACATATATGGAGGGAGAAGGACAGTGTGTGTACTTGGCGATGGTTTAAGAGTGGGATCTTGCTGTGCATTACAGCACTCAGTGTCAAAAGGCGAGTTAGTCTCTGCACTATGTCCTCCAGCCCAGGGGCTGTGAGTCTGCATGGGAAGGGGGAGAGTGGGAGACACGGAGGGAGTGGGACAGCCAGAGACAGGGGGAGGGTTTGATGGGGTTTTGGGGTTGGTGGAGAAAGGAGGGGCTGTTGTCATAGAGAGATGGCGGGAGGGATAGCATGTGATGCAAAGTCTGAGACAGGGTGGAGAAGAGGTCTCCACACGAAGGATAGTCAATGAGGCCATTCAGGGGCCAATCCTGAGGATCCTGAACCGGACCAGGATCATGTAATGGGGCAGGGGGATGATGGGCAGAAAGGACTCCATCTGTGATGCAAACCTTCTGTAATTCTCGGGCTGGGATCTTGATGTACATTAAAATAAGTCACAGGTCAGTCAACCCAGACTCATTTACCGGTGTGAGAAAGTGAGGACTGCAGATGCTGGAGAGTCAGAGTTACAAAGTGTTGAGTTGGGGAAGCACAGCAGGTCAGCCAGGAGAGTCGATGGTTCAGGCCTGACCTGCTGGGCTTTTCCAGCTCCACACTTTTCCACTCAATTCCCTCTGCCCCAGGGAGTGGGTCTCACAGCAATGTTGGGGGGCAGCAAAATATTTGAGGGGGGCACAGTTGGTGAGGTAGGTATTTTGGAGGGAAGGTATTTGGGCAAGGGAATAAATTTGGGGGGAGAGTGAAAATGATGGGCAATTGTTTTTAGGGGGTTAAAAATTGGGTGAGCACTTTCAGGTCTGAAATAAAGAAAAAGAGAAAGGGAGGGTGAGAAAAAGAGAGAGGTCGAGAGAGTGGGGATGGAGAAGGGGGATGAGAGAAAGATGGGGCAGAGACAGACAGTGAGAGGGAGGGTGTGAGAGAAAGGCAGATTGAGAGAAAGAGACAGACAGGGAGAGAGAAGGACAAAGAGAGAAGGGGAAGTCAGACTGAGAGAAACAGGCGTTGAAGCATGGACAGACTGAAGGGGGGACACTCAGTATTCCAGTTGGTTCCAGCTCCCTCTCTCTCAATGGTTTTTCACACTCGCTCGCTCCCATGCTCCTGAGGTTTCCTTCAGTTTGTCTCGCTCCCTCTCTCTCTCGCTCTCTCTGGATGGTGAGCTGGTCTCTGTCCCTTGCCATGTTGGTCACCTCAGAAAGCCTCCAGAAAATTCAAGAGATCAGTCAGCAGGTGAATCCTGGTTTTGTTCATTTCTGGATGGTTTCCCAGAACTTTCTATACTTCTGGCCAATTCGGAGAATCAGTTAATAGTTTGAAGTGTTGCTGATCATTTGGATGGCTTGTTCCTGTTAGTTTCTTTGTGTAGCAGGACCCGGTGCCTTCCTATCTGGGCCCTCCTTTGTTTGGTGGAGACGTTGTTAGGGATATGTCTGCCCAGGGGACCTGCTGCCTTTGACATTATGCTGATGGGATAACCATCTGGCTGCTGTCTGGCTTTTGTGATTTGGGAGTATAACTTGTCCAATATACCCAGCATCTCTTGGCTGTCTATCTGTGTTTTAGCAAGGAGGCCGCAACATTTCACCCATTCCTCCTCCCTCACCCAGTCTTTTGAATAGAAAGAAGCTTTATCAATGAATTACAAACCTAAATTTAAAAGCTGGTTATGTTTGTTGTCAGAGTCGTCTGATGTTTGAGCGAAAGCCATTTTGTACATTGGTCAAACCGATTGTCATATGGCTGATAAGTGATATCATAGAATCCCTACAGAGCAGAAACAGGCCCTTCAGCCCATCGAGTACACAATGACCCTCTGAAGAGAATCCAACTCAGATTCATCCCCTGATGATACCCCTGAAACCCTGCATTTCCCATGGCTATTCCAGCTAACCTGAATATCCCTCGACACTATGGGCAATCTGTCAAAAATGTGCAGATGCAAGGAGAATGTGCAAACACCACACAGACAGTCGCTCAAGAGTGGAATCAAACCCAGGTCTCTGGCGCTGTGAGGTAACAGTGCTCACCACTGAGCGACTGTGGCACTTGTAACTGTTTCGACAAAACATATTCCGTTCTGAGAATCCATACAGAATTGGGATGCATAGCCAACATCCAGTGAGCAGAATAAATGCAAGGGAATGAGACCTGCTGGCTCAAACTCCTGGAATTTCCTCCCTAAGGATCTTGTGGGTCCACCACCTGCAACAGTTCAAGGAGGCAGCTCACCACCAAAACCAGCTCCCGAGCAGCTATGGACAGGCAATCAATACTGGGTCCAGCCAGGAACACTCAAACGCTGCAAATGAATGAAACGAAGGTGATCACCCGGGGAGTTCCATCTACCTTCCAGTCCCTGGGGGTGTGTCTAGGTATTATTCACCATGACCGTACCCATCTGTTACAGCCTACAATCCTAACCACCGGTATCCCGAGTTATATCATGGTGAGTGCAGTTAGGGACACAGCCGATGTGGTCCTCTCTATCTATCACTCCTCTCTCTATCTCACCCCTCTCTCTCTCCCTCCCTCAGCTCTTCTCTCTCACACCGCTTCTCTCTCTCTCAGCCCTCTCTCACTCTCACCCGTCTCTCTCTCACCCTCTCTCTCTTACCCCTTCTCTCTCACACACACACACTCTCTCTCACCCCTCTCTCTCTTACCCCTCTCTCTTCTCACACCTCTCTCTCTCTCTCCCTCAGCGCTTCTCTCTCACACCGCTTCTCTCTCTCTCAGCCCTCTCTCACTCTCACCTGTCTCTCTCTCTCACCCTCTCTCTCTTACCCCTCTCTCTTCTCACACGTCTCTCTCTCTCTCCCTCAGCGCTTCTCTCTCACACCGCTTCTCTCTCTCTCAGCCCTCTCTCACTCTCACCTGTCTCTCTCTCTCACCCTCTCTCTCTTACCCCTCTCTATTCTCACACGTCTCTCTCCCTCTCCCTCAGCGCTTCTCTCTCACACCACTTCTCTCTCTCTCTCGCCCCTCTCTCACTCTCACCCCCCCTCTCTCACACACACCCCTCTCTCTCTCTCACCCCTCTCTCTCTCACCTCTCTCTCTCTCACCTCTCTCTCTCTCACCCCATCTCTCTTGCACCCTCTCTCACCCCCTCTCTCTCAGGCCTCTCTTTCAGCCCCCCTCTCTCTCTCACCCCCCTCTCTCACACCTCTCTCTCTCTCTTCCACCCTCTCTCTCACCCCTTTCTCTCTCACCCCTTCTCTCTCTCTCCTACTTTCTTTCACACCCTCTCTCTCAGGCCCTCTCTTTCAGCCCCCCTCTCTCTCACCCCTCTCTCTCACACACCTCTCTCTCTCAACCCCCTTTCTCTGACACCCCCCTCTCTCTCTCTCTCCCTCTCTCTCACCCCTTTCTCTCTCACCCCTTCTCTCTCACCTACTCTCTCTCACACCCTCTATCTCAGGCCCTCTCTCTCTCTAGCACCCTCTCTCTCAACCTCTCTTTGTATCACACCCTTCTCTCTCTCTCACCCTCTCTCTCTTACCCCTCTCTCTCTCACACCGCTTCTCTCTCTCACCCTCTCTCTCTGTCAGCCTGTCTCTCTCTCTCACCCCCCTATCTCTCTCACACCCCCTCGCTCCCTCACTCCTCTCTCTCTTTCACCCCTCTATCTGTCACCCCTCTCTCTCAACCTTCTCTCTCGAACCCGTCTCTTCCTCTCTCACACCTCTCTCTCTCAGCCTCTCTCTCTCACGCCTTCTCTCTCCCTCTCTTTGGCAGCCCTTCTCTCTCTCAGCCCCTCTCTCTCTCCCCAGTCTCTCCCACCCTGATCTCTCTCACAGTCCCTCTCTCTCTCACCCCTCGCTCTCTCTCATCCCTCTCTCTCTGACCCCTCTCTCTCTCACCCCTCTCTCACACACATCTCTCTCATCCTCTCTCTCTCACCCCTCTCTCTTCCCCCTCTCTCTCACCCTCTCTCTCAACCCCTCTGTCACCTCTTCTCTCTCAGCTCTCTCTCTCTCAGCTCACCTAGTTACTCCAGTCTTTCCCACCCTGATCTCTCTCACACACTCTCTCTCACCATCTCTCTCTCTCACCCCTTCACTCTCTCATCCTGTCTCTCTGTCAGCCCCTGTCTCTTTCTCACCCGCTCTCTCTTCCACCACTCTCTCTCCCTCAACCCCTCTCTCTCAACCCTCTCTCTTAACCCTCTCTCTCACCCCTCTCTCTCACCCCCTCTCACACCCTTTCTCTCTTACCCCGCGCTCTCTCTAACCCTTCCGACTCTCACCCCTCTCGCTCACACCCTCTCTCTCACCCACTCTCTCTCTTACCCCCTCCCCACTTTCTCTCTCTCAATCACCACTTGTCTCTCAACCCCTCTCTCTCACCCCTCTCTCACCCGCTCTCTCTTTATTACTCACACTCTCTCTTTCTCACTTAGACTCTCTCTCTTTCACTCACTCTCTCTCTTTCTCACTCCCTTTCTCTCTCACACCCCTCTCGCTCACCCTTTCTACCTCACCCCTCTCTCTTACTGCTCTCTCTAACCCCTCTCTCTCACACCCCCTCTCTATTCCCCACTCTCACTCACCCCCTTTCTCTTTCTCACCCCACTCTCTCTCCCCCACCCCAATCTTTCTCATCCTCCCTCTCTGTCTCACCCTCTCACCCTTCTCCTTCTTTCCCTCTCTCTCTCTTACCCCCTCTCTCTCACACCTCTCTCTCACCTTCTCTCTCTCACCCTCTCTTTCTCTGCCGTCTCTCTCACCCCTCTCTCTTACCCCTCTGTCTCTCTCACCCACCTGTCTCTCACCCCTCTCTCTCTCACCCTGTCTCTCTCACCCCCCTCTCTCACACCCTCTTTCTCTCACACCTCCCTCTCACACCCCTTGTCTCTCACCGCCTCTCTCACCCCTCCTCTCAGTCCCTCTCGTTCAGCCCCTCTCTCTCACAGCCCTCTCTCTCTCACCCCCTCTCTCTCACCCCCTTCTACTCTTACACCCCTCTCTCTCACACCTCCTCTCTCTCTCACCCCTCTCTCTCTCAACCTTGTCTCTCTTTCCCCTCTCTCTTACCCCGTCTCTCTCACGCCTCTCTCTCACCTTCTCTCTCTCACCCTCTCTTTCTCTGCCTGTCTCTCTCTCTCACCCCCCCTTCTCTCTTACCCCCCTCTCTCTCACACACCTCTCTCTCTCTCACCGCTTCTCTCTCACCCCTCTCTCTCACCCCAGTCTCTCCCACCCTGATCGCTCTCTCACACCTTCTCTCTCACATCTCTCTCTCTCAGCCCCTTCTCTCTCCCCAGGCTCTCCCACGTTGATCTCTCTCTCACACCTCTCTCTCTCACCCTCTCTCTGTTACCCCTCTCTCTTTCACTCCCCTCTCTCTCTTACGTCTCTCTCACCCTGTCTCTCTCCCCCTCTCTTACTCACCCCCTTTCTCTTTCGCACCCGCTCTCTCCCCCACCCCGATCTTTCTCATTCTCCCTCTCTCTCTCACCCTCTCACCCTTCTCTCTCTCATTCCCTCTCTCTCTCGCCCTCTCTCTCTCTCCACCCCCCTCTCTCCCACTCCCTCTCTCTCACCCCCTCACCTCCACTCTTTCTCTGACCCCCTCTCATTCTTTCCCCTCTCTCTTTCTCCCCCTCTCTCCCTTTTTCACCCACCTCTCTCTCTCTCACCCCCTTCTCTCTCTCACCCTCTCATCTCACCCTCTCTCTCACATCCCCTCATCCACTCTCTCTCTGAACCCTCTCTCCCCCTCTCTCTTTCCCCCCTCCCTTACACACCCTTTACTCTCCCCACCTCTCTGACACCCTCTCTCTCAAACCACTCTCTCACCCCCTCTCTCCCTATCCCCTCTCTCTGTCAGCCCCCTTTCTCTCTCAGCCCGTTCGTACTCTCACCCCGCTCTCTGACCCCCTCTCTCCCTACCCCCTCTCTCTCTCAGCCCCCCATTCTCTCTCAGCCCCCTTTCTCTCTCAGCCCACTCGCGCTCTCACCACGCTCTCTCTCAACCCCTCTCTCCCTATCCCCTCTCTCTCAGCCCCCTCCCTCTCTCAGCCCCGTTCTCTCTCAGCCCACTCGCTCTCTCACCCCGCTCTCTCTCGCCCCCTCTCTCCCTACCCCCTCTCTCTCTCAGCCCCCTCTCTCTCTCAGCCCCCTTTCTCTCTCAGCACACTCGCTCTCTCACCCCGCTCTCTCTCACCCCCTCTCTGCCTACCCCCTCTCTCTCTCTCACCCCCTCTCTCAGCCGCCTTTCTCTCTCAGCCCACTCGCACTCTCACCCCGCTCTCTCTCACCCCCTCTCTCCCTAACCCCCATCTCTCAGGCCCTTTTCTCTCTCAGCCCGTTCACTCTCTCACCCCGCTCTCTCCCACCCCCTCTCTCCCTACCCCCTCTCTCTCAGCCCACTTTCTCTCTCAGCCCACTCGCGCTCTCACCCCGCTCTCTCTCACCCCCTCTCTCCCTACCCCCTCTCTCTCAGCCCCCTTTCTCTCTCAGCCCACTCGCTCTCTCACCCTGCTCTCTCTCACCCCCTCTCTCCATACCCCCTCTCTCTCAGCCCCCTTTCTCTCTCAGCCCGTTCAATCTCTCACCCCGCTCTCTCTCACCCCCTCTCTGCCTACCCCCTCTCTCTCTCACGCCCTCTCTCAGCCCCCTTTCTCTCTCAGCCCACTCGCTCTCTCACCCCACTCTATCTCACCCCCTCTCTCCCTAACCCCCATCTCTCAGGCCCTTTTCTCTCTCAGCCCGTTCACTCTCTCACCCCGCTCTCTCCCATCCCCTCTCTCCCTACCCCCTCTCTCTCAGCTCCCTTTCTCTCTCAGCCCACTCGCGCTCTCACCCTGCTCTCTCTCACCCCCTCTCTCCCTACCCCCTCTCTCAGCCCCCTTTCTCTCTCAGCCCACTCGCTCTCTCACCCCGCTCTCTCTCACCCCCTCTCTCCCTAAACCCCATCTCTCAGGCCATTTTCTCTCTCAGCTCGTTCACTCTCTCACCCCGCTCTCTCCCACCCCCTCTCTCCCTACCCCGTCTCTCTCAGCCCCCTTTCTCTCTCAGCCCACTCGCGCTCTCACCCCGCTCTCTCTCACCCCCTCTCTCCCTACCCCCTCTCTCTCAGCCCCCTTTCTCTCTCATCCCCCTCGCTCTCTCACCCCGCTCTCTCTCACCCCTCTCTCCCTACCCCCCTCTCAGCCCCTTTTCTCTCTCAGCCCGTTCACTCTCTCACCCCGCTCTCTCTTATCCCCTCTCTCCATACCCCCTCTCTCTCAGCACCCTTTCTCTCTCAGCCCACTCGCTCTCTCACCCCGCTCTCTCTCTCCCCTCTCTCCCTACCCCCCTCTCTCAGCCCCTTTTCTCTCTCAGCCCGTTCACTCTCTCACCCCGCTCTCTCTCACCCCGCTCTCTCCATCCCCCCTCTCTCTCAGCCCCCTTTCTCTCTCAGCCCACCCGCTCTCTCACCCCGCTCTCTCTCACCCCCTCTCTCCCTACCCCCCTCTCGCAGCCCCCTTTCTCTCTCAGTCCGTTCACTCTCTCAACCCTCTCTCCCTCACCCCCTCTCTCTCAGCCTCCTTTCTCTCAGCGCCCTTTCTCTCTCACACCATGCTCTCTCTCTCATCTCACCCCTCTCTCACACCCTCTCTCTCTCACCCTCTTAACCTCTCACTCTTTCTCTCTGTTTCTCACACCCCCTCTCTCTCACACCCGCCTTTCTCTCTCACCCCCTTTCTCTCTCAACCACCTCTCTCTCACCCCGCTCTCTCTCTCATCTCCTCTCTCTGCCCCTCTCTCACACTCTCTCTTTTCCACTCACCCCCTCTCTCTCACCCCCTCTCTCTCACCCCCTCTCTCTCAGCCCCCTCTCACTCAGCCCACTTTCTCTCTCAACCCCCCTCACCCCACTCCCTCTCTCATCTCTCCCCTCTCTCTCACACACTCTCTCTCTCACCCCTCACTCTCTCTCTCACCCCCCTCAATCCCCCCTCTCTCTCCCCTCTCTCACACCCTCTCTCTCTCACTGCCTTCTCTCTCACCCCCCTCACCCCATCTCTCACCCCACCTCTCTCTCACACCCCTCTCTCTCTCCCTCTCCCTCCCACCCCCTCACCCCCACTCTCTCACCGACTCTCTCAAACCACCTCTCTCTCTCTCTCTCACGCCCTCTCTTCCACCCCCTCTCAGTCTCACCTCCACTCTTTCTCTCCCCCTTTGTCTCTCCCCCTTTGTCTCTCCCTCTTTCTCTCTCGACCCCCTCACATCACCCCCTCTCTCTCAATCACCCACGCGCTCTCTCTCACCCCACTCTCTCTCACACCCCCTCTCTCTCACCCCCTTCTCTCTCCCTCACCCTCTCATCTCACCCCTCTCTCACACACCTCTCATCCCCCCTCTCTCTCACCTGCTCTCTCGCTCTCTCAATCTATCTATCTCTTACCCCCCCATTCCTCTCTCTTTCACTCTCACCCCTCTCTCTTTCTCAGCATCACTATCTCACCCCTTCTCTCTCTCAACCCCCTTTCCCACTCCCCTCTCAACCCCTCACCCACATTCTCTCTCGCTCTCAAACCTCCTCTCTCTCTTACCCTTCTCTTTCTCACTCACTCGCACTCTCCCACTCAGTGTCTCTCTCTCTCTCACCCCATCTCACTCACACCGTCTCTCTCTCTCAACCCCTCTCTCTCCCACGCCCTCTCTCCCAGCCCCTCTCTATCTCACCTCCACTCTTTCTCTGACCCACTCTCACACCCCCTTTGTCTCTCCCCTTTTCTCTCTCACGCCCCTCACATCGCCCTCTCTCTCCCTCACCCTCTCTCACTCACCTGCTGTCTCTCCCACTCTACTCTGTCTCCCACCCCTCTCTCTCTCTCACCCACTCTCTCTCACCCCTCTCTCTCCCACCCACTCTCTCTCACCCTCTCTCTCTCTCATCCTTCTCTCTCTCTCTCACCCCTCTCTCTCCCATCCCCATCGCTCTCCCACCCTGTCTCTCTCGAATCCCTTTCTCTCTCACGCCCTCTCTCTCAAACCCCACCTCTCATCCCCCTCTCTCTCATCCCCCTCTCTCATCCCCCTCTCTCTCGATCCCTCTCTCTCAACCCCTCTCTCTCACTCCTCTCCCTCACTCTCTTCTCTCTCTCAACCCCTCACTCTCTCTCCCCCTCTCTCTCTCACCCCTTTCTCTCTCTCTCACCCCCTCTCTTTCTCACTCCATCTCTCTTTTACCCCTCTCTCTCCCCCCTCTCTCTCACACCCCCTCACTCCCTCTCTCGCACACCCTCCCACCCCGTCTCGTTCACTTTCTCACCCCCACTCTCTCACTCTCTATCTCACCCTTCTCTCTCTCACCCTTCTCTCCCTCACCCCGTTCTCTCTCACCGCCCCTCTCTCTCACCGCCCTTTCTCTCACCCCCCTCTCTCTCATCCCCTCTCTCTCAGCCCCACTCTCTCACTCTCTCTCTCACCTCTCTCTCTCTCAGCCCTCTTTCTCACCCCACTCTCTCTCAACGCCCCTCTGTCTCAACCCCCTCTCTCTCTCTCACCCCCCCTCTCTCACCGCCCCTCTCTCTCGCTCCCCCTCTCTCACACTCCCTCTCTCACCCCCACTCTCTCTCACTCTCTCTCTCACCCTTCTCTATCTCACACCTCTCTCTCTCACCCCATTCTCTCTCACCGTCCCTCTCTCTCAACCCCCTCTCACACTCCCCTTGCTCTCACCCACCTCTCTCTCTCTCTCAATCCCCTCTCTCACCCCTCTCTCGCACCCTCTCTCTCTCACCCTCTTAACCTCACACTCTCTCTCTCTGTTTCTCACACCACCTCTCTCTCACACACCCACCTTTCTCTCTCACCCCCTTTCTCTCTCAACCACCTCTCTCTCACCCCGCTCTATCTCTCATCTCCTCTCTTTGCCCCTCTCACTCTCTCTTTTCCTCTCAACCCCTCTCTCTCACCCCCTCTCTCTCACCCCCTCTATCTCAGCCCCTCTCACTCAGCCCACTTTCTCTCAACCCCCCTCACACCACTCCCTCTCTCATCTCTCCCCTCTCTCTCACACACTCTCTCTCTCACCCCCTCACTCTCTCTCTCACCCCCCTCAATCCCCCCTCTCTCTCCCCTCTCTCACACCCTCTCTCTCTCACTGCCTTCTCTCTCTCACCCCCCTCACCCCATCTCTCACTCCACCTCTCTCTCACACCCCTCTCTCTCACCCTCTCCCTCCCACCCCCTCAGCCTCACTCTCTCACCTGCTCTCTCAAACCACCTCTCTCTCTCACCCTTCTCTCTCACACCCCTCTCTCTCACCCCACTCTCTCTCACCGTCCCTCTCTCTCAACCCCCTTTCACACTCCCCTTTCTCTCACCCAACTCTCTCTCACACACCCCTCTCTCACCCCGCTCTCTCACCGCCCCTCTATCTCACTGCCCCTCTCTCTCACCGCACCCCCCACACTCCCCTTTCTCTCACCCCCCTCTCTCTCTCATCCCCTATGTCTCACCCCCACTCTCTCTCTTTCACTCTCTCTCTCACCCTTCTCTCACGCCGCTCTCTCACCCCCTTTCTTTCTCACTCCCTCTCTCCACCCAATCTCTCTCACTGCCCCTCTCTCTCAACACCCCACTCACCCCTCTCTCACCCCTCTCTCTCTCACCGCCCCTCTGTCTCACCCGCTTTCTCTCGCACCCCCTCTCTCACCCCATCTGTCTCAGCCCATCTGTCTCAACACCTCCCTCTCTCATACCCCTCTCTCAACCCCCATCTCACAACCCTATCTCTCAACCTCCTCATTCTCTCCCACCTCACTCCCTCTCTCACCCTCTCACCCTCTCTCTCTGTCACCCTCTCTCTCTCGCACCCCAATCTCTCTTATTCTTATTCCCCTCTCTCTCACCTCCCTCTCTCACTCTCTCCCACACACTCACACACACCCTCCCTCTCTCCCACCCCTCTTTCTGTCTCTTTCTAATCCCCTCTCCATCCTTCTCACCCCGCTCGCTCTAACCCCCTCTCACTCTCACCGCTCTCCCTCACCCCTCTCATAACCCCCTCTCTCTCACTGGTTCTTTCTCATCCCCTCTCCCTCCTTCTCACCCCCTCTCTCTCTCCAAAACCCCTCTCTCACTTTCTCTTTCTCACTCCCCTCATCCTCCTCTCTCTCTCTCTCACCCGCTCTTACTCGCTCTCTCAAACCCCCTCTCTCTCGCAACCCCTCTCTCTCACCCTCTCTCTCTCACCCCCTCCTCCTCCTCTCTCTCTCTCACCCGCTCTCTCTCGCTCTCTCAAACACCCTCTCTCTCTCAACCCTTCTCTCTCACCCTCTCTCTCTCATCCCCATCCTCCTCTCTCCATCTCACCCGCTCTCTCTCGTTCTCTCAAAGCCCCTCTCTCTCTCAACCCCTCTCTCACACCCTCCCTCTCTCACGCCCCTCATCCTCCACTCTCTCACCTGCTCTCTCAAACCCCCCTCTCTCTCTAAAACCCCTCTCTCTCACCCTCTCTCGCTCACACCATCATCCTCCACTCTCTCTCACCCTCTCTCTCTCACCGCCCTCATCCTCCTCTCTCTCTCTCTCACCCGCTCTCTCTCGCTCTCTCAAACCCCCTCTCTCTCGCAATCCCTCTCTCTCACCCTCTCTCTCTCACCCCCCTCCTCCTCCTCTCTCTCTCACCCGTTCTCTCAAACCTCCTCTCTCTAAACCACTCTCTCTCATCCTCTCTTTCACCCCCTCATGATCCTCTCGCTCTCTCACACACTCTCTCTCACCCCCCATCCTCCTATCTCGATCTCACCCGCGCTCTCTCGCTCTCTCAAACCCCTCTCTCTCTCAACCCCTCTCTCACCCTCTCTCTCTCACGCCTCTCATCCTCCTCTCTCTCACCCGCTCTCTCAAGCCCCCTCTCTCTCGAAAACCCCTCTCTCTCACCCTCTCTCGCTCACACCATCCTCCTCCTCTCTCTCTCACCCTCTCTCTCTCACCCACCTCATTCTCCTCTCTCTCTCTCACCCGCACTCTCACAATCTATCAAACCCCCTCTCTCACTAAAACCCCTCTCTCTCACCCTCTCTCTCTCACCCCCCTCATCCTCCTCTCTCTCTCTCACCCGCTCTCTCTCGATCTCTCAAAACCCCTCTCTCTAAAATCCCTGCATCTCACCCTCTCTGTCTCTCACCCCCCTCATCCTCCTCTCTCTCCCTCACCTGCTCTCTCTCGCTCTCTCAAACCCCCCTCTCTCTAAAACCCCTCTCTCTCAACCTCTCTCTCTCACCCCCCTCATCCTCCTCTCTCTCTTACCCGCTCCCTCTCACCCCTCACATCCTCCCCTCTCTCTCTCACCCGCTCTCTCACGCTCTCTCAAACCCCGTCTCTCTCGATAACCCCTCTCTCGCACCCTCTCTCCCTCTCACCCCACTCATCCTCCTCTCTCTCCCTCACCCGTTCTCTCTCGCTCTCTCAAACCCCCTCTCCCTCTAAAACCCCACTCTCTCACCCTCTCTCTCTCAACCCCCTCATCCTCCTCTCTCCTCTCACCCGCTCTCTCTTGCTCTCTTAAACACCTTTTTTCACACCCTCTCTCACCCCCTCATCCTCGTCTCTCTCTCACCCGCTCTCTCTCGCTCTCTCAAATCCCCCCTCTCTCTAAAACCCCTCTCTCTCACCCTCTCTCTCTCACCCCCCCTCATCCTCCTCTCTCTCTCACCCGCTCTCTCTCACTCTCTCAAACCGTCTCTCTCTCTCAACCCCTCTCTCTCACCCTCTCTCTCTCACCCCCCTCATTCTCCTCCCTCTCTCTCACCCATTCTCTCTTGCTCTATCAAACACCTTCTCTCACACTCTCTCTTACCCCCCTCATCCTCGTCTCTCTCTCTCACCCGCTCTCATTCGCTCTCTCAAACTCCCTCTCTCTCTCAACCCCTCTCTCTCACCCTCTCTCTCTCAACCCCCTCATCCTCCTCCCGCGCTCTCACCCGCTCTCTCTTGCTCTCTCAAACCCTTTCTCTCTCTAATCCCCCTCTCTCTCACCCTCTCTCTCTCACCCCCTCATCCTCCTCTCTCTCTCTCTCACCCGCTCTCTCTCGCTCTCTCAAATCCCCTCTGTCTCTAAAATCCCTCTCTCTCAACCCCTCTCTCTCACCTCTCTCTCACACCCCCTCATCCTCTCTCTCTCTCTCACCCGTTCTCTCTCACTCTCTCAAACACCCTCTCTCTCTAAACCCTTTCTCTCTCACCCTCTCTCTCCCAACCAACTCATCCTCCTCTCTCTCTCACCCCCTCTCTCTCACCCCCTCATCCTCCTTTCTCTCACACCCGCTCTCTCTCACTCTCTCAAACCCCCTCTCTCTAAAACCCCTCTATCTCACCCTCACTATCTCACCCCCCTCATCCTCCTCTCTCTCTCTCACCCGCTCTCTCTCGCTCTCTCAAACCCCCTCTCTCTCTAAAACCCCTCTCTCTCACCCTCTCTCTCTCACCCCCTCATCCTCCTCTCTCTATCTCTCACCAGCTCTCTCTCGTTCTCTCAAAGCTCCTCTCTCTCTAAACCCCTCTCTCTCACCCTCTCTCTCTCACTCCCCTCATCCTCCCCTCTCTCTCTCACCCGTGCTCTCTCGCTCTCTCAAACCCCCTCTCTCTCAACCCCTCTCTCTCACCCTCTCTCTCTCTCTCACACCCCGCTCATCCTCCTCTCTCTCTCACACGCTCTCTCTCTCGCTCTCTCAAACCCCTCTCTCTCGAAACACCCCTCTGTCAACGTCTCTCTCCCACCCCCCTCATCCTCCTCTATCTCTCTCACCCGCTCTCTCTCGATCTCTCAACCCCCTCTCTCTCTCACACCCCTCATTCTCCTCTCTCTCTCTCTCACCCTCTCTCTCTCACCCCCCTCATTCTCTTCTCTCTCTCTCACCCGCGCACTCTCGCTCTCTCAAACCCCCTCTCCCTCAACCCCTCTCTCTCACCCTCTCTCCCTCACCCCCTCATCCTCCTCTCTCTCTCACCCGCTCTCTCTCGCTCTCTCAAACCCCCTCTCTCTAAAACCCCTCTCTCACTCTTTCTCTCTCACCCCCTCATCGTCCTCACTCTCTCTCACCTGCTCTCCCTCGCTCTCTTAAACACCATTTCTCTCTCAACCCCTCTCTCTCACCCTCTCTTTCTCACCCCTCTCATCCTCCTCTCTCTCTCCCACCCGGTCTCTCTCGCTCTCTCAAACCCCCCTCTCTCTCTCGCAACCCCTCTCGCTCACCCTCTGTTTCTCACCCCCCTCATCCTCCTCTCTCTCTCACCCGCTCTCTCTCGCTCTCTCACACCGCCTCTCTCTCTCAACCCCTCTCTCTCACCCTCTTTCTCTCCCACCGCTCTCATACTCCTCTCTCTCTCTCACCCGCTCTGTCTCGCTCTCTCAAACACCCTCTCTCTCTCAACCCCGCTCGCTCACCCTCTCTCACCCGCCAACTCTCGCTCTCTCAAACCCCGTCTCTCTCTATAACCCCTCTTCTCTCTCTCTCTCACCCGCTCTCTCAACACCCCTCTCTCTCTCAACCCCTCTCTCTCAGCCTCTCTCTCTCATCCCCGTCATCATACTTTCTCTCTCACCCGCTCTCTCTCGCTCTCTCAAACCACCTCTCTCTCTAAACCCCTCTCTCTCACACTCTCTCTCTCACCCCCTCCTCCTCCTCTCTCTCTCTCTCACCCGCTCTCTCTCGCTCTCTGAAACCCCCTCTCTCTCTAAACCCCACTCTCTCACGCTCCCTCTCTCAACCCCCTCATCCTCCTCCTCTCTCTCTCACGCGCTCTCTCTCACTCCCTCAAACCCCCTCTCTCTCTCAACCCCTCTTTCTCACCCTCTCTCTATCACCCCCCTTCTCCTCCTCTCTCTCTCACCCGCTCTCTCTCGCTCTCTCAAACCCCCTCTCTCTAAACCCGCTCTTTCTCACCCTCTCTCTCTCACCCCCTCATCCTCCTCCCGCTCTCTCACCCGCTCTCTCTTGCTATCTCAAACCCCTTCTCTCTCTAAACCCCCCCTCTCTCACCCTCTCTCTCTCACCCCCCCATCCTCCTCTCTCACTCTCACCCGCTCTCTCAAACCCCTCTCTCTCTAAAACCCCTATCTCTCACCCTCTGTCTCTTACCCCCCTCATCCTCCACAATCTCTCTCACCTGCTCTCACTCACTCTCTCAAACCCCCCCTCTCTCTAAAACCCCTCTCTCACACCCTCTCTCTCTCACCCGTCTCATCCTCCTCTCTCTCTCACACACGCTCTCTCTCGCTCTCTCCAATCCCGTCTCTCTCTATAACCCCTTTCTCTCAACCCCTCATCGTCTTCTCTCTCTCTCACCCGCTCTCCCTCGCTCTCACAAAACCCCTCTCTCTCTCACCCCTCTCTCTCACCATCTATCTCTCACCCCCCTCCTCCTCCTCTTCTCTCTCTCTCTGTCACCCGCTCTCTCTCGCTCTCTGAAACCCCTCTCTCTCTAAACCCCTCTCTCTCACCCTCTCTCTCTCACCCCCCTCATCCTCCTCTCTCTCACTCTCACCCGCTCTCTCTCGCTGTCTCAAACCCCCCTCTCTCAACCCCTCCCTCTCACCCTCTCTTTCTCACCGCCCTCATCCTCCTCTCTCTCTCTCACCCGCTCTCTCTCGCTATCTCAAACCAACTCGCTCTCTAAAACCCCTCTCTCTCACACTCTCACTCTTACCTCCCTCATCCTCCTCTCTCTCTCTCACCCGCTCTCTCTCGCTCTCTCAAAACCCCCTCTCTCTCAACTCCTCTCTCTCACCCTCTCTCTCTCTCACCCCCATTCTCCTCCCTCTCTCTCACCCGCTCTCTCTTGCTCTCTCAAACACCTTCTCTCACACCCCCTCTCACCCCTTCATCCTCCTCTCTCTCTCTCACCCGCTCTCACTCGCTCTCTCAAACGCTCTCTCACTCACTCTCTCTCACCCCCTCATCCTCCTCCCGCTCTCTCACCCGCTCTCTCTCGCTCTCTCAAACACCTCTCTCTCTAAAACCCCTCTCTCTCACCCTCTCTCTCAGCCCCCCATCCTCCTCTCTCTCTATCACCCGCTCTCCCGCTCTCTCAAACTCCCTCTCTCTCTCAACCCCTCTCTCTCACCCCCCTCATCCTCCTTTCTCTCTCTCTCACCCGCTCTCTCTCGCTCTCTCAAACCCCCTCTCTCTCTCAACTCCTCTCTCTCACCCTCTCTCTCTCACCCCCCCATTCTCCTCCCTCTCTCTCACCCGCTCTCTCTTGCTCTCTCAACCACCTTCTCTCACACCCTCTCTCACCCCCTCATCCTCCTCTCTCTCACCCGCTCTCACTCGCTCTCTCAACCCCTCTCTCTCACCCTCTCTCTCTCATCCCCGTCATCATACTCTCTCTCTCACCCGCTCTCCCTCGTTCTCTTAAACCCCCTCTCTCTCTTAACCCCTCTCTCTCACCCTCTATCTCTCACCCCCCTCCTCCTCCTCTCTCTCTCTGTCACCCGCTCTCTCTCGCTCTCTGAAACCCCTCTCTCTCTAAACCCCTCTCTCTCACCCTCTCTCACTCACCCCCTCATCATCCTCTCTCTCTCTCTCACCCGCTCTCTCTCGCTGTCTCAAACCCCCCTCTCTCTCAACCCCTCTCTCTCACCCTCTCTTTCTCACCCCCTCATCCTCCTCTCTCTCTCTCACCCGCTCTCTCTCGCTCTCTCAAACCAACTCGCTCTCTAAAACCCCTCTCTCTCACCCTCTCACTCTTACCCCCCTCATCCTCCTCTCTCTCTCTCACCCGCTCTCTCTCGCTCTCTCAAACCCCCCTCTCTCTCTCAACTCCTCTCTCTCTCACCCTCTCTCTCTCACCCCCCCATTCTCCTCCCTCTCTCTCACACGCTCTCTCTTGCTCTCTCAAACACCTTCTCTCACACCCTCTCTCACCCCCTCATCCTCCTCTCTCTCTCACCCGCTCTCACTCGCTCTCTCAAACGCTCTCTCACCCACTCTCTCTCACCCCCTCATCCTCCTCCCGCTCTCTCACCCGCTCTCTCTCGCTCTCTCAAACACCTCTCTCTCTCTTAACCCCTCTCTCTCACCCTCTCTCTCACCCCCCCATCCTCCTCTCTCTCTATCACCCGCTCTCTCGCTCTCTCAAACTCCCTCTCTCTCTCAACCCCTCTCTCTCACACCCCCTCATCATCTCTCTCTATCACCCGTTCTCTCTCGCTCTCTTCAACACCCCTCTCTTTCACCCTTTCTTTCTCACCCCCTCATCCTCCTCTCTCTCTCTCACCCGCTCTCTCTCGCTCTCTCAAACCAACTCGCTCTCTAAAACCCCTCTCTCTCTCACCCTCTCACTCTTACCCCCCTCATCCTCCTCTCTCTCTCTCACCCGCTCTCTCTCGCTCTCTCAAACCCCCCTCTCTCTCTCAACTCCTCTCTCTCTCACCCTCTCTCTCTCACCCCCCCATTCTCCTCCCTCTCTCTCACCCGCTCTCTCTTGCTCTCTCAAACACCTTCTCTCACACCCTCTCTCACCCCCTCATCCTCCTCTCTCTCTCTCACCCGCTCTCACTCGCTCTCTCAAACGCTCTCTCACCCACTCTCTCTCACCCCCTCATCCTCCTCCCGCTCTCTCACCCGCTCTCTCTCGCTCTCTCAAACACCTCTCTCTCTAAAACCCCTCTCTCTCACCCTCTCTCTCACCCCACTCATCCTCCTCTCTCTCCCTCACCCGTTCTCTCTCGCTCTCTCAAACCCCCTCTCCCTCTAAAACCCCACTCTCTCACCCTCTCTCTCTCAACCCCCTCATCCTCCTCTCTCCTCTCACCCGCTCTCTCTTGCTCTCTTAAACACCTTTTTTCACACCCTCTCTCACCCCCTCATCCTCGTCTCTCTCTCTCTCACCCGCTCTCTCTCGCTCTCTCAAATCCCCCCTCTCTCTAAAACCCCTCTCTCTCACCCTCTCTCTCTCACCCCCCCTCATCCTCCTCTCTCTCTCACCCGCTCTCTCTCACTCTCTCAAACCGTCTCTCTCTCTCAACCCCTCTCTCTCACCCTCTCTCTCTCACCCCCCTCATTCTCCTCCCTCTCTCTCACCCATTCTCTCTTGCTCTATCAAACACCTTCTCTCACACTCTCTCTTACCCCCCTCATCCTCGTCTCTCTCTCTCACCCGCTCTCATTCGCTCTCTCAAACTCCCTCTCTCTCTCTCAACCCCTCTCTCTCACCCTCTCTCTCTCAACCCCCTCATCCTCCTCCCGCGCTCTCACCCGCTCTCTCTTGCTCTCTCAAACCCTTTCTCTCTCTAATCCCCCTCTCTCTCACCCTCTCTCTCTCACCCCCTCATCCTCCTCTCTCTCTCTCTCACCCGCTCTCTCTCGCTCTCTCAAATCCCCTCTGTCTCTAAAATCCCTCTCTCTCAACCCCTCTCTCTCACCTCTCTCTCACACCCCCCTCATCCTCTCTCTCTCTCTCACCCGTTCTCTCTCACTCTCTCAAACACCCTCTCTCTCTAAACCCTTTCTCTCTCACCCTCTCTCTCCCAACCAACTCATCCTCCTCTCTCTCTCACACCCTCTCTCTCACCCCCTCATCCTCCTTTCTCTCACACCCGCTCTCTCTCTCACTCTCTCAAACCCCCTCTCTCTAAAACCCCTCTATCTCACCCTCACTATCTCACCCCCCTCATCCTCCTCTCTCTCTCTCACCCGCTCTCTCTCGCTCTCTCAAACCCCCTCTCTCTCTAAAACCCCTCTCTCTCACCCTCTCTCTCTCACCCCCTCATCCTCCTCTCTCTATCTCTCACCAGCTCTCTCTCGTTCTCTCAAAGCTCCTCTCTCTCTCAACCCCTCTCTCTCACCCTCTCTCTCTCACTCCCCTCATCCACCCCTCTCTCTCTCACCCGTGCTCTCTCGCTCTCTCAAACCCCCTCTCTCTCAACCCCTCTCTCTCACCCTCTCTCTCTCACACCCCGCTCATCCTCCTCTCTCTCTCACACGCTCTCTCTCTCGCTCTCTCAAACCCCTCTCTCTCTAAACACCCCTCTGTCAACGTCTCTCTCCCACCCCCCTCATCCTCCTCTATCTCTCTCACCCGCTCTCTCTCGATCTCTCAACCCCCTCTCTCTCTCACCCTCTCTCTCTCACCCCCCTCATTCTCCTCTCTCTCTCTCACCCTCTCTCTCTCACCCCCCTCATTCTCTTCTCTCTCTCTCACCCGCGCACTCTCGCTCTCTCAAACCCCCTCTCCCTCAACCCCTCTCTCTCACCCTCTCTCCCTCACCCCCTCATCCTCCTCTCTCTCTCACCCACTCTCTCTCGCTCTCTCAAACCCCCTCTCTCTAAAACCCCTCTCTCACTCTTTCTCTCTCACCCCCTCATCGTCCTCACTCTCTCTCACCTGCTCTCTCTCGCTCTCTCAAACACCATTTCTCTCTCAACCCCTCTCTCTCACCCTCTCTTTCGCACCCCTCTCATCCTCCTCTCTCTCTCCCACCCGGTCTCTCTCGCTCTCTCAAACCCCCCCCCTCTCTCTCGCAACCCCTCTCGCTCACCCTCTGTTTCTCACCCCCCTCATCCTCCTCTCTCTCTCACCCGCTCTCTCTCGCTCTCTCACACCGCCTCTCTCTCTCAACCCCTCTCTCTCACCCTCTTTCTCTCCCACCGCTCTCATACTCCTCTCTCTCTCTCACCCGCTCTGTCTCGCTCTCTCAAACACCCTCTCTCTCTCAACCCCGCTCGCTCACCCTCTCTCACCCGCCAACTCTCGCTCTCTCAAACCCCGTCTCTCTCTATAACCCCTCTTCTCTCTCTCTCTCACCCGCTCTCTCAACACCCCTCTCTCTCTCAACCCCTCTCTCTCAACCTCTCTCTCTCATCCCCGTCATCATACTTTCTCTCTCACCCGCTCTCTCTCGCTCTCTCAAACCACCTCTCTCTCTAAACCCCTCTCTCTCACACTCTCTCTCTCACCCCCTCCTCCTCCTCTCTCCCTCTCACCCGCTCTCTCTCGCTCTCTGAAACCCCCTCTCTCTCTAAACCCCACTCTCTCACGCTCCCTCTCTCAACCCCCTCATCCTCCTCCTCTCTCTCTCACACGCTCTCTCTCGCTCCCTCAAACCCCCTCTCTCTCTCAACCCCTCTTTCTCACCCTCTCTCTATCACCCCCCTTCTCCTCCTCTCTCTCTCACCCGCTCTCTCTCGCTCTCTCAAACCCCCTCTCACTAAACCCGCTCTTTCTCACCCTCTCTCTCTCACCCCCTCATCCTCCTCCCGCTCTCTCACCCGCTCTCTCTTGCTATCTCAAACCCCTTCTCTCTCTAAACCCCCTCTCTCTCACCCTCTCTCTCTCACCCCCCATCCTCCTCTCTCACTCTCACCCGCTCTCTCAAACCCCTCTCTCTCTAAAACCCCTATCTCTCACCCTCTGTCTCTTACCCCCCTCATCCTCCACAATCTCTCTCACCTGCTCTCACTCACTCTCTCAAACCCCCCCTCTCTCTAAAACCCCTCTCTCACACCCTCTCTCTCTCACCCGTCTCATCCTCCTCTCTCTCTCTCACACGCTCTCTCTCGCTCTCTCCAATCCCGTCTCTCTCTATAACCCCTTTCTCTCAACCCCTCATCGTCTTCTCTCTCTCTCACCCGCTCTCCCTCGCTCTCTCAAAACCCCTCTCTCTCTCACCCCTCTCTCTCACCATCTATCTCTCACCCCCCTCCTCCTCCTCCTCTCTCTCTCTCTGTCACCCGCTCTCTCTCGCTCTCTGAAACCCCTCTCTCTCTAAACCCCTCTCTCTCACCCTCTCTCTCTCACCCCCCTCATCCTCCTCTCTCTCACTCTCACCCGCTCTCTCTCGCTGTCTCAAACCCCCCTCTCTCAACCCCTCCCTCTCACCCTCTCTTTCTCACCGCCCTCATCCTCCTCTCTCTCTCTCACCCGCTCTCTCTCGCTATCTCAAACCAACTCGCTCTCTAAAACCCTTCTCTCTCACACTCTCACTCTTACCCCCCTCATCCTCCTCTCTCTCTCTCACCCGCTCTCTCTCGCTCTCTCAAACCCCCCTCTCTCTCAACTCCTCTCTCTCACCCTCTCTCTCTCACCCCCCCATTCTCCTCCCTCTCTCTCACCCGCTCTCTCTTGCTCTCTCAAACACCTTCTCTCACACCCCCTCTCACCCCTTCATCCTCCTCTCTCTCTCTCACCCGCTCTCACTCGCTCTCTCAAACGCTCTCTCACTCACTCTCTCTCACCCCCTCATCCTCCTCCCGCTCTCTCACCCGCTCTCTCTCGCTCTCTCAAACACCTCTCTCTCTAAAACCCCTCTCTCTCACCCTCTCTCTCACCCCCCCATCCTCCTCTCTCTCTATCACCCGCTCTCTCGCTCTCTCAAACTCCCTCTCTCTCTCAACCCCTCTCTCTCACCCCCCTCATCCTCCTTTCTCTCTCTCTCACCCGCTCTCTCTCGCTCTCTCAAACCCCCTCTCTCTCTCAACTCCTCTCTCTCACCTTCTCTCTCTCACCCCCCATTCTCCTCCCTCTCTCTCACCCGCTCTCTCTTGCTCTCCCAACCACCTTCTCTCACACCCTCTCTCACCCCCTCATCCTCCTCTCTCTCACCCGCTCTCACTCGCTCTCTCAACCCCTCTCTCTCACCCTCTCTCTCTCATCCCCGTCATCATACTCTCTCTCTCACCCGCTCTCCCTCGTTCTCTTAAACCCCCTCTCTCTCTTAACCCCTCTCTCTCACCCTCTATCTCTCACCCCCCTCCTCCTCCTCTCTCTCTCTGTCACCCGCTCTCTCTCGCTCTCTGAAACCCCTCTCTCTCTAAACCCCTCTCTCTCACCCTCTCTCACTCACCCCCTCATCATCCTCTCTCTCTCTCTCACCCGCTCTCTCTCGCTGTCTCAAACCCCACTCTCTCTCAACCCCTCTCTCTCACCCTCTCTTTCTCACCCCCTCATCCTCCTCTCTCTCTCTCACCCGCTCTCTCTCGCTCTCTCAAACCAACTCGCTCTCTAAAACCCCTCTCTCTCACCCTCTCACTCTTACCCCCCCTCATCCTCCTCTCTCTCACTCACCCGCTCTCTCTCGCTCTCTCAAACCCCCCTCTCTCTCTCAACTCCTCTCTCTCTCACCCTCTCTCTCTCTCACCCCCCCATTCTCCTCCCTCTCTCTCACCCGCTCTCTCTTGCTCTCTCAAACACCTTCTCTCACACCCTCTCTCACCCCCTCATCCTCCTCTCTCTCTCTCACCCGCTCTCACCCGCTCTCTCAAACGCTCTCTCACCCACTCTCTCTCACCCCCTCATCCTCCTCCCGCTCTCTCACCCGCTCTCTCTCGCTCTCTCAAACACCTCTCTCTCTAAAACCCCTCTCTCTCACCCTCTCTCTCACCCCCCATCCTCCTCTCTCTCTATCACCCGCTCTCTCGCTCTCTCAAACTCCCTCTCTCTCTCAACCCCTCTCTCTCACACCCCCTCATCATCTCTCTCTATCACCCGTTCTCTCTCGCTCTCTTCAACACCCCTCTCTCTCACCCTCTCTCTCTCACCCCCTCATCCTCCTCTCTGTAACTCACCCGCTCTCCCTTGCTATCTCAAACCCCTTCTCTCTCTAAACCTCCTTTCTCTCACCCTCTCTCTCTCAACGCCCTCATCCACCTCTCTCTCTCTCACCACCTCTCTCAAACTCCCTCTCTCTCTCTCAACCCCTCTCTCTCACCCCCCTCATCCTCCTCTCTCTCTCACCCGCTCTCTCGCTCTCTCAAACCCCCTCTCTCTCAACTCCTCTCTCTCACCCTCTCTCTCTCACCCCCCCATTCTCCTCCCTCTCTCTCACCCGCTCTCTCTTGCTCTCTCAACTACCTTCTCTCACACCCTCTCTCACCCCCTCATCCTCCTCTCTCTCACCCGCTCTCACTCGCTCTCTCAAACCCTCTCTCACCCACTCTCTCTCACCCCCTCATCCTCCTCCCGCTCTCTCACCCGCTCTCTCTCGCTCTCTCAAATACCTCTCTCTTTAAAACCCCTCTCTATCCCCCTCTCTCTCACCCCCCTCATCCTCCTCTCTCTCTATCACACGCTCTTTCGCTCTCTCAAACTCCCTCTCTCTCTCAAACCCTCTCTCTCACACCCCCTCATCATCTCTCTCTATCACCCGCTCTCTCTCGCTCTCTTCAAAACCCCTCTCTCTCACCCTCTCCCTCACCTCCCTCATCCTCCTCTCTCTAACTCACCCTCTCTCTCTCAACGCCCTCATCCTTCTCCCCCTCTCTCACCTGCTCTTTCTCACTCTCTCAAACCCCCCCTCTCTCTCAACCCCTCTCTCTCACCCTCTCTCTATCACCCCCTCCTCCTCCTCTCTCTCTCACTCGCTCTCTCTTGCTATCTCAAACCCCTTCTCTCTCTAAACCTCCTTTCTCTCACCCTCTCTCTCTCAACCCCCTCATCCACCTCTCTCTCTCTCACCACCTCTCTCAAACTCCCTCTCTCTCTCTCAACCCCTCTCTCTCACCCCCCTCCTCTCTCTCTCTCAGGCCCTGTCTCTCGCTCTCTGAAACCCCCTCTCTCTCTCTCAACCCCTCTCTCTCACCCTCTTTCTCTCACGCCCCTCATCCTGCTCTTTCTCACCCGCTCTCTCTCGCTCTCTCAAACCCTCTCTCTCTCCAAAACCCCTCCCCTCTCACCCTCTCTCTCTCACCCCCCTCATCCTCCTCTTTCTAACTCACCCTCTCTCTCTCAACGCCCTCATCCTTCTCCCCCTCTCTCACCCGTTCTTTCTCACTCTCTCAAACCCCCTCTCTCTCTCAACCCCTCTCTCTCACCCGCTCTCTATCACCCCCCTCTTACTCCTCTCTCTCTCTCTCACCCGCTCTCTCTCGCTCTCTCAAGCCCCCTCTCTCTCTAAACCCCCTCTCTCTCACTCTCTCTCTCTCACCCCCTCATCCTCTCTCTCTCTCTCACCCGCTCTCTCTCGCTCTCTCAAACCCTCTGTCTCTCCAAAACCCCTCTCTCTCACCCTCTCTCTCTCACCCACCTCATCCTCCTCTCTCTAACTCACCCTCTCTCTCTCTCACCGCCCTCATCCTTCTCCCTCTCTCTCACCCGTTCTCTCTCACTCTCTCAAACCCACTCTCTCTCGCAACCCCTCTCTCACCCCTCATCCTCCCCTCTCTCTCTCACCCATTCTCTATCGCTCTCTCAAAAAACCTCTCTCTCTAAACCCTTTCTCTCTCACCCTCTCTCTCTCAACCCCCTCATCCTCCTCTCTCTCTCTCACCCTCTCTCTCTCAACCCCCTCATCCTCCTCTCTCTCTCTCACCCTCACTATCTCACCCCCTCATCCTTCTCTCTCTCTCACCCGCTCTCTCTCGCTCTCTCAAACCCCCTCTCTCTCTAAAACCCCTCTCTCTCACCCTCTCTCTCTCACCCCCTCATCCTCCTCTCTCTATCTCTCACCAGCTCTCTCTCGTTCTCTCAAAGCTCCTCGCTCTCTCAACCCCTCTCTCACCCTCTCTCTCTCACTCCCCTCATCCTCCCCTCTCTCTCTCACCCGTGCTCTCTCGCTCTCTCAAACCCCCTCTCTCTCAACCCCTCTCTCTCACCCTCTCTCTCACTCTCTCACCCCGCTCATCCTCCTCTCTCTCTCACACGCTCTCTCTCGCTCTCTCAAACCCCTCTCTCTCTAAACACCCCTCTGTCACCCTCTCTCTCCCACCCCCCTCATCCTCCTCTCTCTCTCTCACCCGCTCTCTCTCGCTCTCTCAACCCCCTCTCTCTCTCACCCTCTCTCTCTCTCACCCCCCTCATTCTCCTCTCTCTCTCGCACCTTCTCTCTCTCACCCCCCTACACCTCTTATCTCTCTCTCACCCGCGCTCTCTCGCTCTCTCAAACCCCCTCTCCCTCAACCCCTCTCTCTCACCCTCTCTCCATCATTCCCTCATCCTCCTCTCTCTCTCACCCGCTCTCTCTCGCTCTCTCAAACCCCCTCTCTCTAAAACCCCTCTCTCACCCCCTCATCGTCCTCACTCTCTCTCACCTGCTCTCTCTCGCTCTCTCAAACACCATTTCTCTCTCAACCCCTCTCTCTCACCCTCTCTTTCTCACCCCTCTCATCCTCCTTTCTCTCTCCCACCCGGTCTCTCTCGCTCTCTCAAACCCCCTCTCTCTCTCTCGCAACCGCTCTCGCTCACCCTCTGTTTCTCACCCCCCTCATCCTCCTCTCTCTCTCTCACCCGCTCTCTCTCTCGCTCTCTCACACCGCCTCTCTCTCTCAAATCCTCTCTCTCACCCTCTTTCTCTCCCACCGCTCTCATACTCCTCTCTCTCTCTCACCCGCTCTGTCTCGCTCTCTCAAACCCCCCCTCTCTCTCAACCCCGCTCGCTCACCCTCTCTCACCCGTCAACTCTCGCTCTCTCAAACCCCGTCTCTCTCTATAACCCCTCTTCTCTCTCTCTCTCACCCGTTCTCTCAACACCCCTCTCTCTCTCAACCCCTCTCTCTCACCCTCTCTCTCTCATTCCCGTCATCATACTCTCTCTCACCCGCTCTCTCTCGCTCTCTCAAACCACCTCTCTCTCTAAACCCCTCTCTCTCACACCCTCTCTCTCACCCCCTCCTCCTCCTCCTCTCTCTCTCACCCGCTCTCTCTCGCTCTCTGAAACCCCCTCTCTCTCTAAACCCCACTCTCTCACGCTCCCTCTCTCAACCCCCTCATCCTCCTCTCTCTCTCACCCGCTCTCTCTCGCTCCCTCAAACCCCCTCTCTCTCAACCCCTCTTTCTCACCCTCTCTCTATCACGCCCCTTCTCCTCCTCTCTCTCTCACCCGCTCTCTCTCGCTCTCTCAAACCCCCTCTCTCTCTAAAATCTCTCTTTCTCACCCTCTCTCTCTCACCCCCTCATCCTCCTCCCGCTCTCTCACCCGCTCTCTCTTGCTATCTCAAACCCATTCTCTCTCTAAACCCCCTCTCTCTCACCCTCTCTCTCTCACCCCCCCATCCTCCTCTCTCACTCTCACCCGCTCTCTCAAACCCCTCTCTCTCTCTAAAACCCCTATCTCTCACCCTCTGTCTCTTACCCCCCTCATCCTCCACAATCTCTCTCACCTGCTCTCACTCACTCTCCCAAACCCCCTCTCTCTCTAAAACCGCTCTCTCACACCCTCTCTCTCTCACCCGTCTCATCCTCCTCTCTCTCTCTCACCCGCTCTCTCTCGCTCTCTCAAATCCCGTCTCTCTCTATAACCCCTTTCTCTCAACCCCTCATCGTCTTCTCTCTCTCTCACCCGCTCTCCTTCGCTCTCTCAAACCCCCTCTCTCTCTCAACCCCTCTCTCTCACCCTCTCTCTCTCACCCCCCTCCTCTTCCTCTCTCTCTCTGTCACCCGCTCTCTCTCGCTCTCTGAAATCCCTCTCTCTCTAAACCCCGCTCTCTCACCCTCTCTCTCTCACCATCCTCCTCTCTCTCTCTCTCATCCGCTCTCTCTCACTGTCTCAAACCCCCCTCTCTCTCAACCCCTCTCTCTCACCCTCTCTTTCTCACCCCCCTCATCCTCCGCTCTCTCTCTCACCCGCTCTCTCTCGCTCTCTCAAACCAACTCGCTCTCTAAAACCCCTCTCTCTCACCCTCTCTCTCTTACCCCCTCATCCTCCTCTCTCTCTCAAACCCCCTCTCTCTCTCAACTCCTCTCTCTCACCCTCTCTCTCTCACCCCCCCCATTCTCCTCCCTCTCTCTCACCCGCTCTCTCTTGCTCTCTCAACCACTTTCTCTCACACCCTCTCTCACCCCCTCATCCTCCTCTCTCTCACCCGCTCTCACTCGCTCTCTCAAACCCTCTCTCACCCACTCTCTCTCACCCCCTCATCCTCCTCCCGCTCTCTCACCCGCTCTCTCTCGCTCTCTCAAATACCTCTCTCTTTAAAACCCCTCTCTCTCACCCTCTTTCTCACCCCCCTCATCCTCCTCTCTCACTATCACACGCTCTTTCGCTCTCTCAAACTCCCTCTCTCTCTCAAACCCTCTCTCTCACACCCCCTCATCATCTCTCTCTATCACCCGCTCTCTCTCGCTCTCTTCAAAACCCCTCTCTCTCACCCTCTCTCTCTCACCTCCCTCATCCTCCTCTCTCTAACTCACCCTCTCTCTCTCAACGCCCTCATCCTTCTCCCCCTCTCTCACCTGCTCTTTCTCACTCTCTCAAACCCCCCCTCTCTCTCAACCCCTCTCTCTCACCCTCTCTCTATCACCCCCCTCCTCCTCCTCTCTCTCTCACCCGCTCTCTCTTGCTATCTCAAACCCCTTCTCTCTCTAAACCTCCTTTCTCTCACCCTTTCTCTCTCAACCCCCTCATCCACCTCTCTCTCTCTCACCACCTCTCTCAAACTCCCTCTCTCTCTCTCAACCCCTCTCTCTCACCCCCCTCCTCTCTCTCTCTCACGCCCTGTCTCTCGCTCTCTGAAACCCCCTCTCTCTCTCTCAACCCCTCTCTCTCACCCTCTTTCTCTCACGCCCCTCATCCTGCTCTTTCTCACCCGCTCTCTCGCTCTCTCAAACCCTCTCTCTCTCCAAAACCCCTCTCTCTCACCCTCTCTCTCTCACACCCCTCATCCCCCTCTCTGTAACTCACCCGATCTCTCTTGCTATCTCAAACCCCTTCTCTCTCTAAACCTCCTTTCTCTCACCCTCTCTCTCTCAACGCCCTCATCCACCTCTCTCTCTCTCACCACCTCTCTCAAACTCCCTCTCTCTCTCTCAACCCCTCTCTCTCACCCCCTCATCCTCCTCTCTCTCTCACCCGCGCTCTCTCGCTCTCTCAAACCCCCTCTCTCTCTCAACTCCTCTCTCTCACCCTCTCTCTCTCACCCCCCCCCCCCATTCTCCTCCCTCTCTCTCACCCGCTCTCTCTTGCTCTCTCAACCACCTTCTCTCACACCCTCTCTCACCCCCTCATCCTCCTCTCTCTCTCTCACCCGCTCTTACTCGCTCTCTCAAACCCTCTCTCACCCACTCTCTCACCCCCTCATCCTCCTCCCGCTCTCTCACCCGCTCTCTCTCGCTCTCTCAAACACCTCTCTCTTTAAAACCCCTCTCTCTCACCCTCTCTCTCACCCCCCTCATCCTCCTCTCTCTATCACCCGCTCTCTCGCTCTCTCAAACTCCCTCTCTCTCTCAACCCCTCTCTCTCACACCCCCTCATCATCTCTCTCTATCACCCGCTCTCTCCAAAACCCCTCTCTCTCTCACCCTCTCTCTCTCACCCCCCTCATCCTCCTCTCTGTAACTCACCCGCTCTGTCTTGCTATCTCAAACCCCTTCTCTCTCTAAACCTCCTTTCTCTCACCCTTTCTCTCTCTCAACGCCCTCATCCACCTCTCTCTCTAACCACCTCTCTCAAACTCCCTCTCTCTCTCTCTCAACCCCTCTCTCTCACCCCCCTCATCCTCCTCTCTCTCTCTCACCCGCGCACTCTCGCTCTCTCAAACCCCCTCTCTCTCTCAACTCCTCTCTCTCACCCTCTCTCTCTCACCCCCCCATTCTCCTCCCTCTCTCTCACCCGCTCTCTCTTGCTCTCTCAACCACCTTCTCTCACACCCTCTCTCACCCCCTCATCCTCCTCTCTCTCTCTCACCCGCTCTTACTCGCTCTCTCAAACCCTCTCTCACCCACTCTCTCTCACCCCCTCATCCTCCTCTCTCTCTATCACCCGCTCTCTCGCTCTCTCAAACTCCCTCTCTCTCTCAACCCCTCTCTCTCACACCCCCTCATCATCTCTCTCTATCACCCGCTCTCTCTCGCTCTCTTCAAAACCCCTCTCTCTCACCCTTTCTCTCTCACCCCCTCATCCTCCTCTCTCTAACTCACCCTCTCTCTCTCACCGCCCTCATCCTTCTCCCCCTCTCTCACCTGCTCTTTCTCACTCTCTCAAACCCACCCTCTCTCTCACCTTCTCTCTATCACCCCCCTCCTCCTCCTCTCTCTCTCACCCGCTCTCTCTTGCTATCTCAAACCCCTTCTCTCTCTAAACCTCCTTTCTCTCACCCTCTCTCTCTCAACCCCCTCATCCACCTCTCTCTCTCTCACCACCTCTCTCAAACTCCCTCTCTCTCTCAACGCCTCTCTCTCACCCACCTCATCCTCCTCCTCTCTCTCTCACGCGCTGTCTCTCGCTCTCTCAAACCCCATCTCTCTCTCTCAACCCCTCTCTCTCACCCTCTTTCTCTCACGCCCCTCATCCTCCTCTTTCTCACCCGCTCTCTCTCGCTCTCTCAAACCCTCTCTCTCTCCAAAACCCCTCTCTCTCACCCTCTCTCTCTCACCCCCCTCATCCTCCTCTCTCTAACTCACCCTCTCTCTCTCAACGCCCTCATCCTTCTCCCCCTCTCTCACCCGTTCTTTCTCACTCTCTCAAACCCCCTCTCTCTCTCAACCCCTCTCTCTCACCCGCTCTCTATCACCCCCTCTTACTCCTCTCTCTCTCTCACCCGCTCTCTCTCGCTCTCTCAAACCCCCCCTCTCTCTAAACCCCCTCTCTCTCACTCTCTCTCTCTCACCCCCTCATCCTCTCTCTCTCTCTCACCCGCTCTCTCTCGCTCTCTCAAACCCTCTGTCTCTCCAAAACCCCTCTCTCTCACCCTCTCTCTCTCACCCACCTCATCCTCCTCTCTCTAACTCACCCTCTCTCTCTCTCACCGCCCTCATCCTTCTCCCTCTCTCTCACCCGTAATCTCTCTCACTCTCTCAAACCCACTCTCTCTCGCAACCCCTCTCTCACCCTCTCTCTCTCACCCCCCTCATCCTCTCCTCTCTCTCTCACCCATTCTCTATCGCTCTCTCAAAAAACCTCTCTCTCTAAACCCTTTCTCTCTCACCCTCTCTCTCTCAACCCCCTCATCCTCCTCTCTCTCTCTCACCCTCACTATCTCACCCCCTCATCCTCCTCTCTCTCTCACCCGCTCTCTCTCGCTCTCTCCATCACCCTCTCTCTCTAAAACCCCTTTCTCTCACCCTCTCTATCTCACCCCCTCATCCTCCTCTCTCTCTCACCCGCTCTCTCTCGCTCTCTCAAACCCCTCTCTCTCTAAAACCCCTCTCTCTCACCCTCTGTCTCTCACCCCCCTCATCCTCCTTTCTCTCTCTCTCTCTCTCTCTCTCTCTCTCTCTCTCTCTCCCGCTCTCTTGCGCTCTCTCAAACCCCCCTCCCACAAAATCCCCACTCTCTTACCCTCTCTCTCTCACACGCCTCATCCTCCTCTCTCACTCTCTCAACAGCTCCCTCTCGCTCTCGCAAACCCCCTCTCTCTCAACCCCTCTTTCTCACCCGCTCTCTCTCCACCCCCTCCTCCTCTCTCTCTCTCACTCGCTCTCTCAAACCCCCCTCTCTCTAAACCCCTAGCTCTCTCACCCCCCTCATCCTCCTCTCTCTCTCTCTCTCACCCGCTCTCTCTCACTCTCTTAAACCCCCTCTCTCTCTAAAACCCCTCTATCTCACCCTCTCTATCTCATCCCCCTCATCATACTCTCTCTCTCACCCGCTCTTCTCGCTCTCTCAAACCACGTCGCTCTCTAAAACCCCCCTCTCTCACCCTCTCTCTCTTACCCCCCTCATCCTCCTCTCTCTCTCTCTCACCCGCTCTCCCTCGCTCTCTCAAACCCCCTCTCTCTAAAACCCCTTTCTCACACCCTCTCTATCTCACCCCCTCATCCTCCTCTCTCTCTCTCACCCTCTCTCTCTCACCCACTCTCTCTCGCTCTCTCAAACCCCCCCTCTCTTTGTCAGCCCCTCGCTTTCTCACCCCCGCTCTCTCAACCCCTTTCTCTCTTACCCCCTCACCCGCGCTCTTTCTCACCCCTCTCTCTCAAATCTCCTCTCTCATACCCTTCTCTCTTACTCACCTCTCTTGCACCCCTCCCGCTCTCTCACACACTTCTCTCTCTCTCTCTCTCACCCCCTCTCTCTCACCCCCTCCCTCTCTCCCAACCTCTCTCTCTCTCAACCCCCCTTTCTCATTCCCCATCTCTCACCAACCTCTCTCTCATCCCCCTCTCTCTCAGCCCCCCTTACCCCCTCTCACACACCTCTCTCTCTCCCAACCCCCTCACACCCCGTCTATCTTTCCCCCCACCTCCCTCACCCCCCTCCAAACCCCTTTCCCACCCCCATCCCCCACACACCCCCTCACCCACCTACCCCTCTCACCCCCCTCTCTCAACACCCTCTTACACCCCTTCTCTCTCTCAACCCCTCTCTGTCACCCCTCTCTTTCTCTCACCACTCTAACTTTCTTACCTTCTCTCCTCCATTCTCCCCTCTCTCTCCCCCGTCTCTCACTACTTTCTCTCACCCTCTCTCTCACACACCCCTCTCTCTCACGTCCTCCCTCTCTCATCCCATCCCTCTATCACACCCTTCCACTCTCACACCCTCCCTCTCTCCCCCTCTCTCTCCCCTCTCTCTCACCCCTCTCTCTCACACCCCTCTCTATCATCCTCCCTCTCTCATCCCGTCCCTCTTTCCCCCTCCCACTCACATCCCTCCTCTCTCACACTCTCCCTATCTCACCGCTCTCTCTCAGCCCATCTGTCTCTCAGCCCATCTCTCTCTCAGCCCCTCCCTCTCTCAGCCACTCTCTCTCTCAGCCCCTCCCCCTCTCACCCAACCTCTCTTGCACCCCTGTCTCCCTCAGCCGTTCTCTCTCACTGCCCCCCTCTCTCTCATCCCCTCTCTCATTCCACTCACTCTCCCCCTTTCTATTACACCCTCTCTCTCACACCCTACTAACTCTCTCGCCCTTTCACCCCCCTCTTCACCACCTCTCCCCCTCTCTCTCCCCCTCTCTCACCCCTCTCTCTCACGCCCTCTCTCTTACCCACTCTCTTTCTCACGGCCTCTCTCTCTCTCACCACTCACTATCTCTCTCGCCCCTCTCTCTCACTTCCTCTCTCTCAACACCCTCTCTCTCAGCCTCTCTCTCTCAGCCACTTTCTCTCACACCCCCTTTCTCTCTCACCTTGTTATCTCTCTCCCCCTCGCTCCATCTTACCCCCTCTCTCTCCACCCTGCTCTTTCACTCTCACCCCTTTCTCTCTGTCACCCCTCACCTTCTCTACCCTTTATACCCTCTCTCACTCCCTCTCTCGCTCACCCCTTCACTCTATCTCCCCCCTGTCTCTTACCCACCTCTCTGTGTCTCTCTCTCACACCCCTCTCTCTTGCATCCCTGTCTCTCTCCCGCCCTCTCTCTCGCTCTATTGCCTGCTGTCTCTTGCTCCCTTTTTCTCTCTCATTCCCCTTCCCTCCCGTGCTCTGTCTCACACCCCCGCTCTCTCTCTCTCTCTAAATATACCCCCTCTCTCGCGCCCTCTTTCTCTCATTCACCCCATTTCTCTCTCTCTTTTGACCCCTTTCTTCCTCCCTCCTCCTTGCTCTCATTCTGTCACTCTCTAGCGCGCACTCTCTCACTCCATCTCCCTCATACTCCTCTAACTCTCTCATCCATTCACTCGTTCTCTCTCTGTCTCTGTCTGTCTCTCTCTCTCTCAATCCATCATTCACTGTCTATCTCACCCCCTCTCTCACCCCTTTCTCTCTCTGTCTCACGTCCCATCTCTCTCATCCCTCTTTCGCTCGCTGTCCCCCTTTCTCTCTCACCCCTTCCCTATCTCTCCCCTTTCTCTTAATCCCTCTCTCTCACCCCCTCACTCCCACTCTCTCTCCCACGTCCTCTCTCTCACCCCCTCCCACACATTCACTCTTTCTCTTACCCCCTCTCTTTCTCTCCCCTCTCTCTCATTCTCAGCCCCCTCTCTCTCCCTCTCTCTTTCTCCACTCTCTCCCTTTCTCAGCCCTCTCTCCCTTTCTCGCCCCACTCTCTCTCACCCCTTTCTCTTTCATGCCCTCTCTCTCAACCCCTCTCTCTCTCACCCTCTCTCTCTCACCCCTCATCCTCCTCTCTCTCTCTCACCCGCTCTCTCTCGCTCACTCAAACCCCCCCTCTCTAAATCCCCTCTCTCTCACCAATTGCTCTCTCTCTCTTATCCTTCTCTCTCTCACATCCCACTCTCTCACACCCTTCTCTCTCACCCCCTCACCTGCTCTCTCATTCCTCTCTCTTTCCCAAACTCTCTCTCTCTCTTACATCCTCACCCATACTCTCTCTCACACCCCCTCTTTCTCTTACCCCCTCTCTCTTTCACCCCCTCCCTCTCTCCAACTCCCTCCCTCTCTCCCACCCTCTCTCTGTCTCTTTCTCATACCCTCTCTCTCCTTCTCACTCCCTCTCTCTCTCACCCCATCTCACTCTCACTCCATTTCTCTCAAGCCCTCTCTCTCATGCCCTTTCTCCCAGCCCCTCTCCGTCTCACCTCCAATCTTTCTCTGACCCATTCTCACTCCCCCTTTGTCTCTCCCCCTTTCTCTCTCACCCCCCTCACATCGCCCTCTCTCACTCACCCCACTCCCTCACTCACCTCCCTCTCTCTCCCACTCCTCTCTCTCTCCCTCTCTCTAACCCCCTCTCTCATCCTCTCTCCCTCTCTCAACCCCTCTCTTTACCCCTTCTCTCTCACACTCCCCCACTCTCTCTCACCCCCTTCTCTCCCTCAACCCTCTCTCTCTCAACCCCTCTCTCTCTACCCCCCTCCCCCTCTCTCTCACCCTTCTCTCCCCCTCTCTCACCCCACTCTGTCTCACCACCCCCTCTCTCAACCCAGCTCACTCTCTCATCCCCTCAATCTCTCCAACCCTTACTCTCTCATCCCTCTCTCTCTCAACCCCTCTATCTCAGCCCTTCTCTCTCACCCCTCTCTCTCTCACCCCCTCACCCCTCACCCCTCTCGCTCAGCCCCTCTCGCCCATTCTCTCTCACACCCTCTCCTTCTCACTCCACTCTCTCTCTTATCCCCTCCCCACTTTCTTTCTCTCAATCACCCCTTCTCTCTCACACCCCTTACCCCCACCTCCTCTCTCTCACCCACCTCTCTCACCCGCGCTCTCTTTCTCACTCACTCTCTCTTTCTCACTTACACTCTCTCTCTTTTTTACTCACACTCTCTCTTTCTCAACCCCTCTCTCACCCGCGCTCTCAAACCCTCTCTCTCTTCCCCCCTCTTTCTCCCCTTCTCTCTCCCACTCTCTGCCCAATCTTTTCATCCCTTTTCTCCCTCTCTCCCCCTCTCTCTCTCCACTCTCTGTCTACCCCCTCGCTAGCCCCCCAATCTCTACCCCCTCTCTCCCCCTGTCTCTCACATCCCCTCTCTCTCGCTCCCATCTCACTCTCTCACCCCACTCTAACTCTCTCACCCCACTGTCTCTCTCTCTCACCCCGCATTTCACTCCCTCCCACCCCTTCTCTCTCCCACCCCTTCTCTCTCACACCCCTCTCTCTCACCCCCTCTCTCTCAACACCTTCCTCTCACCCCCTCTCTCCCCCTCTCTCTCACCCCCCTCTCTTCCTCTCCTCCACTCCTACCCCCTCACTCCCCTCCCCATCTCTCTCCCTCCTCTCTCTCCCCCTCTCTCTCCTCTTCTCTCTGACCCTTCTCTCCCCCTCTCTCTGCCCCCTCTCTCACCCCCTCTCCTCCGCTCTCTCCTCCTCACAACCCCTTCTCCCATCTCTCTCCCCCCTCTCTCCCCTTCTCTCTCACCCATCTCTCCCCCTCCCTCTCCCCCTCTCTCTCCTCCTCTCTCCCCTCCTCTCTCGCCTCCTTCTCTCTCCGCCCTCTCTCTCTCTCGCATCCTCTCTCTCTCTCACTCTTCCACTCGCTCTCTTCCTCTTGCTCTCTCTCACTCTCTCACCCTCTTCTCACACTCTCTCTTCTCCCTGGCTATTTCCCTCTCTCTTGCCTCTCTCTCTCATCTCACGGTCTCTCTCACTCGCTCTCTCTCTCTCTCTCTCTGTTGCTCATGCTCTCTGTCTGTCTGTCTGTCTCCGTCTCTCTCAGTCCACCCTACTTCTCTCACTCTTGCTCTATCATTTCTCTGTCTGTTGCTCTCTCTCTCTCTCCGTCTCTCTCTCTCAGTCCTCCCCTGCACCTCTTCTCTCTCGCAACCCATCTTTCTCAAACCCTCTCTCTCCCCCTCTCTCTCTCAACCTCTCTCTCCCCCTCTCTCTCACAACCACTCTCTCACTCATCTCTCTCACCCCCCTCTCTCTCACTCCCCTCTCTCTCTCACCCCCTTCTCTCTCACTCACCCCATCTCTCTCTCAACCCCTCACTCTCATATCCCCTCTCTCTCACCCCTCCTCCCTCTCGCACCCCCTCACCCCTCTCCCTCTCTCACACCCTTTCTCTCTTACCCCGAGCTCTCTCACTCACCACCCACCCTCTCTCTCTCAACCCCTCTCTCTCACCCCTCGCTCTCTTACTCCTCTCTCTCACACACTCCCTCTCTCTCACTGCCCCCTCTCTCATTCCCATCTCACTCTCTCACCCCTCTCTCTCACCACAATCTTTCTCTCTCTGT
This sequence comes from Chiloscyllium plagiosum, assembly GCF_037043375.1. Classification (NCBI taxonomy): domain Eukaryota; kingdom Metazoa; phylum Chordata; class Chondrichthyes; order Orectolobiformes; family Hemiscylliidae; genus Chiloscyllium; species Chiloscyllium plagiosum. The sequence goes on from NW_028270177.1 coordinate 68,062,843, forward strand.
CCCACCCCCTCTGTATCTCACACCTTCTCGCTCATCTCCCTCTCACCCCACCCCTCTCTCTCACCCCTTCTCTCTCACCCACCTCTCACCCCTACCCCCTCTCTCTCACCCCCCTCTCTCTCACCCGCGCTCTCTTTTTCACTCACTCTCTCTCTTTCTCACCCCCTCTCTCTCACCCCTTCTCTCTCAACTCCTCTCACTCCCGCCCCCTCTCTCTCTCTTCCCTCTCTCCCCCTCTCTCTCTCCCCTCTCTTGCCCCCCCACTCTCTACCCCCTCTCTCTCACTCCCATCTTACTCTCTCACCCCACTCTCACTCTCTCCCCCACTCTCTCTCTCTTGGCCCACGTCTCACTCTCTCCCCCCACTCTCTGTCTCTTAGCCCACGTCTCTCTCTCTCACTCACATCTCACTCTCTCACCCCACTCTCACTCTCTCCCCCACGTCTCTCTTTCGCACACCCTCTCTATCTCCTACCCTTTCTCTCTCACACCCCTTCTCTCTCTCACAGCCCTGTTTCTCACCCCCTCTCTCTCAATTCCTCTCTCTCACCCCCTCTCTCTCAACACCTCTCTCACCCCCCTCTCTCCTTCTCTCTCTCACCCCCTCTCTCCCCTTCTCCTGTCTGTCGCTCTCACTCTCTGTCTCCCTCTCTCTCAGTCCACATCTTCTCTCTCACTCTTGCTCTATCGTTCTCTCTGTTCTGTTGCTCTCTCTCTCCGTCTCTCTCTCAGTCCTCCCCCTCACCTCCTCTCTCTCTCAACCCATCTTTCTCAACTCCTCTCTCTCCCCTCTCTCTCTAACCCTCTCTCTCTCACCCCCTCTTTCCCCCGTCTCTTTCTCAACCCCCTTTCTGTCAGCCCCTCTCTCTCAATCTCTCTCTCCCCCTCTCTCTCAACCACGCTCTCTCACCCCCTTTCTCCCACTCCCCTTTCTCTCACGACCCTTCGTTCTCTCACCACCTTCTCTCTCTCAACCCCGCTCTCTCACCCCCCTCTCTCACCACTCCCGCTTTCCCTCTCACACCCATCTCCCTCTCACACCCCTCTCTCTCCATCACACCTCTCTCTCCCAGCCCAATCTCTTTCACATCCGTCCCTCTCTCTCACACACACTCTCACACACCCTCCCTCTCTCACCACCTCCCTCTCTCCCACCATCTCTCTGCATCTTTCTCATCTCCTCTCTCTCCTTCTCACTGCCTTTCTCTCACCCCCTTTCTCTCTCACCCCCTCTCTTCCATCTCCTCTCTGTCACTCACTCCCACCTCTCCCTCTCACCGCCCTCTCACACAGCTCTCTCTCTCTCTCACCACGTCTCTCTCACCCCCTCTCTCTCACCCCCTCTCTCTCACCCCTCGCTCTCTCACCACTCGCGCTCTCACCCCTCTCTCTCACCCACACTCTCTCACACCTTCTCCTTCTCACTCCACTCTCTCTCTTACCCCCTCCCCACTTTCTCTGTCTCAATCACCCCTTGTCTCTCACCCCCTCTCTCGCACACCTCTCTCTCACTCCCTGTGTATCTCACCACCCCTCTCGCACTATCCCATCTCTCAACCCCCTCACTCTTTCACCCCTCTCTCTCTCACCACAGTCTCTCTCTCTCTGTCCCATCACCTCTGTCTCTCACCCCTTCTCTCTCAACCTCTTCTCACCCCACCCCCTCTATCTCACCCCTCGCTCTCTCACCTGGTCTCTCTTTCTCACTCAGTCTTTCTCTTTCTAACTTACAATCTCTCTCTTTTTCACTCACTCCCTTTCTCTTTTTCACCTCCTCTCTCTCACGCCCTCTCTCTCAACTCCTCTCTCTCCCTCAACTCCTCTCTCTCCTCTCTCTCACTTCTCTCTACTCCCTCTCTTGCCACCCACTCTCTACTCCCCTCTCTGCCCCTGTCTCTCACACCCCCTCTCTCTCACTCCCATCTCACACTCTCACCCCACTCACTCTCTCACCCCACACTCACTCTCTCACCCCACTCTCTCTCTCTAAGCCCGCGTCTCTCTCTCTCACCCTTTATTTCCCCCATCTCTCTCAACCCCTCTCTCTCAACCCCTCTCTCTCAACCACGCTCTCTCACCCTCTTTCTCCCACTCCCCTTTCTCTCACGACCCTTCGTTCTCTCACCACCTTCTCTCTCTCAACCCCGCTCTCTCACCCCTCTCTTTCTCACCCCCTCTCTCTCACCCCCTCCATCTCTCCCACCCTCTCTTTATCTCTTTCTCATCCCCTCACTCTCCTTCTCACTCCATCACTCTCACCCCTCTCTCTCTCTTCCCCTCTCTCTCTCACCCTCTCTCTCTCACTCCCATCTCTCTCTTTCTCAACCCCACTCTCTCTCATTCCCCATCTCTCACCAACCTCTCTCTCACACCCACTCTCTCTCTCACCTACCTCTTTTTCTCAACCCCCCTCACTCCCTCTCACCCAGGTCTCTCTCACACACCTCTCTCTCCCACCCCCTCTATCTCCCTCCCACCTCCCTCACCCTCCCACCCCCATCCCCCCCACACACCCTCACCTACCTACCCCTCTCACCCCCCCCTCACCCCCCTTACACCTCCTCTCTCTCCCAAGCCCCTCTCTCTGTCACCCCTCTCTTTCTCTCACCACTCTAACTCTTTTACCTTCTCTCCCTCTCTCTTTACCCCTCTCTTCCCCTCTCTCACTCCTCTCTCTCCCCCCTCTCTCACTCCTCTCTCTCACCTCTCTCTCTCACACCCCTCTCTCTCCCACCCTTCCTCTCTCATCCCGTCCCTCTCTCACCCCCTTCCACTCTCACACCCTCCCTCTCTCCCCCCTCTTTCTCCCCTCTCTCTCACCCCTCTCTATCACCCTCCCTCTCTCATCCCGTCCCTCTTTCCCCCTCCCACTCTCATCCCTCCTCTCTCACACACTCCCCATCTCACCCATCTCTCCCAGCACATTTCTCTCTCAGCCCCTCTCTCTCTCAGCCCCTCCTACTCTCACCCACCCTCTCTTGCACCCCATGTCTCTCTCAGCCCCTCTCTCTCACTGCACCCCTCTCTTACCCCCTCTCTTATTCCACTCTCTCTCACACCCTACTAACTCTCTCTCACCCCTCGCAACCCCTCTCTCTCACCCCCAGTCGTTTTCTCAACCCCTTCCCTCTCTCAACCCCTCTTTATCTCAACCCCGCTCTTTCACTCCTCTCTCACACCCCTCACCAACCCCTCTCTCAACACCCCCTCACACTCTCATCCACTCACTCTCTCACCCCCTCACTCACCCCTCTCTCTCTTCCCCTCTCTCTCTCACTCCCCTCTCTTTCTTTCTCAACCCGTCTCTCTCACCACTCTCTGTCACACCCTCTCTCTCAACCCTCTCTTTCTCTGTCAAGCCCTCTCTCTGACCCCTCTCTCACTCCCTCTCTGTCTCTCACTCCCTCTCTGTCTCACACCCCACTCTCCCACCACCCCCTCTCTCAACACCCTTCAATCTCCTATCCCCTCACTTTCTCACCCCCTCAGTCTCTCACCCCCTCTCTCTCAATCCCTCTCTCTCACACCTCTCTCTCGCCCCCTCTCACCCCGTCCCTCTCTCACCCCCTCTCACACCCTTTCTCTCTTACCCCGCGCTCTCACTGTAACCTCTCCCCCTCTCGCTCAACCCCTCTCTCTCACTCACTCTCTCAATCACACCCTCTCCTTCTCACTCCACTCTCTCTCTTACCACCTCTCCACTTTCTCTCTCTCAATCACCCCTTGTCTCTCTCATCCTCTCTCTCACCCCTCTCTCTCATTCCCTGTGTCTCTCCCCCCACCACCCCCTCTCTCAACCCTCCTCACTCTCTCATCCCCTTTCACTCTTATCCTGCGCTCTCTCTAACCCCTCCCCCTCACCCCACTCGCTCACTCACTCTCTCTTCCCCTCTCGCGCACCCCTCTCTCTCTCTCTCACATCCCTCGCTTTCTCTATCAACCCCTCTCTCACCCCCCTCTCTCACCACTCCCTCTTTCTCTCTCACACCCATCTCCCTCTCACACCCCTCTCTCTCCATCACCCCTCTCTCTCCCAGCCCAATCTCTTTCACATCCGCCCCTCTCTTTCAAACACATTCTCACACACCCTCCCTCTCTCAAAACCTCCCTCTCTCCCACCATCTCTCTGCCTCTTTCTCATCCCCTCTTTCTCCTTCTCACTGCCTTTCTCTCACCCCCTCTCTCTCCAACCCCTCTGTCTCCCATCCCCTCTCTGTCACTCACTCCCACCTCTCCCTCTCACCGCCCTCTCACCCAGCTCTCTCTCTCTCTCTCACCCACTCTCTCTCACCCCCTCTCTCTCACCCACTCTCTCTCACCACCTCTCTCTCACCCCCTCCCTCTCACCCCCTCTCTCTCACCCCTCGCTCTCTCACCCCTCGCTCTCTCACCCCTCTCTCTCACCCACACTCTCTCACACCTTCTCCTTCTCACTCCACTCTCTCTCTTACTCCCTCCCCACTTTCTCTCTCTCATTCACCACTTGTCTCTCACCCCCTCTCTCGCACACCTCTCTCTCACTCCCTGTGTCTCTCACCAACCCTCTCTCATTATCCCCTCTCTCAACCCCCTCACTCTTTCACCCCTCTCTCTCACTCTCTCATCCCCTTTCTCATCCCCTCTCTCTCCTTCTCACTCCTTCACTCTCACCCCTCTCTCTCACACCCTCTCTCTCACCCCGCTCTCTCTCTCTCATTTCTCGCTTTCTCTATCAACCCCTCTCTCACCCCCCTCTCTCTCCCCCTCTCTCTCACCCCCTCTCTCTCACCCCTCGCTCTCTCACCCCTCGCTCTCTCACCCCTCTCTCTCACCCACACTCTCTCACACCTTTTCCTCTCTCAACTCCCTCACTCTTTCACCCCTCTCTCTCTCACCACAGTCTCTCTCTCTCTCTGTCCCATCACCTCTGTCTCTCACCCCTTCTCTCTCAACATCTTCTCACCCCACCCCCTCTATCTCACCCCACGCTCTCTCACCTGGTCTCTCTTTCTCACTCACTCTTTCTCTTTCTAACTTACACTCTCTCTCTTTTTCACTCACTCTCTTTCTCTTTCTCACCCCCTCTCTCTCACGCCCTCTCTCTCAACTCCTCTCTCTCTCTCAACTCCTCTCTCCTCTCCCGCACTTCTCTCTACCCCCTCTCTTGCCCCCCACTCTCTACCCCCTCTCTGCCCCTGTCTCTCACATCCCCTCTCTCTCACTCCCATCTCACTCTCTCACCCCACTCACTCTCTCACCCCACACTCAGTCTCTCACCCCACTCTCTCTCTCTAAGCCCGAGTCTCTCTCTCTCACCCCTTATTTCCCCATCTGTCTCAACCCCTCTCTCTCAACCCCTCTCTCAACCCCCTCTCTCAACCGCGCTCTCTCAACTTCTCTGTCTCTCAATTCCTCACTCTCCCCTCTCTCTTGCCCCAACCCTCTAACCCCTCTTTCCCGCGTCTCTCACATCCCCTCTCTCTCACTCCCATCTCACTCTCTCACCCCACTCTCACTCTCTCCCCCTATGTCTCTCTCTCTCCCGCCCCCTCTGTCTCCCACCCTTTCTCTCTCACACCCGTTCTCTCTCTCACACCCCTGTTTCTCACCTCCCCTTCAATTCCTCTCTTTCACCCCCCCTCTCTCAACACCTCTCTCTCTCACCCTCTCTCTCCCCCTCTCTCCCCCTCTCTCCCCCTCTCCTCCACTCTCTCCCCCTCTATCCACCATCTCTCTGCCCCCTCTCTCTCCCCTCCCCCTCTCCCTCCTCCTCCCCCGTCCCCTCTCTCTCTCCTCCTGTCTCCCCTCCTCTTTCGCCCCTCTCTCTCACACCCCTCTCTTACGTCTCCCTCTCTCTCACACTTCAGCTCGCTCTCTTCCCCTGCGGTCTCTCTCACTCTCTCATCCTCTTCTCACATTATCTCTCTCTCCCTGCCTCTCTTCCTCTCTCTTGCCTCCCTCTCTCTCTTATCTCACGGTCTCTCATTCGCTCTCTCTTGCTCGTGCTCTCTCTCTCTCTCTCTCTCTCTCTCTCTCTCTCTGTCGCTCATGCTCTCTCTGACTGGCACTCTCACTCTCTTTCTACCTCTCTCTCAGTCCACCCTACCTCCCTCACCTCTTCTCTCTCACTCTTGTTTTATCTCTCTCTCTGTCTGTTGCTCTCTCTCCGTCTCTCTGTCAGTATCCCCCCTCACCTCCTCTCTCAACCCATCTTTCTCAACCCCTCAATCCCCCTCTCTCTCACCCCCCTTCTCTCTCACCCCCTTCTCTCTCTCAACCCCACTCTCTTTCAATCCCGCTCTCTCTCACCCCTTTCTCACCCCCCCCATCACCACCACCTCGCTCAAATCCCCTCACTCTCTGATCCCCTCACTCTCTCACCCCCTCACTCACCCCTCTCTCTTTTCCACTCTCTCTCTCAACCCTGTCTTTCTCTGTCAACCCCTCGCTCTCACCCCTCACTCTCTCACCCCATCAGTCTCTCACCCCTCTCTCTCAACCATCTCTCTCTCTCTCACATCCATCTCTCTCTCACTCCTCCTCTCTCTCCCCTCTTTCTCCGTCACCCCTCTCTCTCCCACCCCAATCTCTTTTACATCCCCCCTCTCTCTCACACACACTCTCACACACCCTCTCTCTCGCACCCCCTCTCTCTCTCGCCCCCTCTCCCACACCCTCTCTGTCACTCACTTAAACCTCTCCCTCTCACCGCCCTCTCACCCCTCTCTCTCTCACACCCCCCTTTCTCTCAACCCTCTCTTTCTCCCACCTTCCTCTCTCTCAACCCCTCTCTCTCTCACCCCTCTCTCTCACACCCTCTCTCTCATCCCTCTCTCTAACCCCCCTCTCTCAACCCCCCCTCTCTCAACACTCCTCAAACTCTCATCCCCTCACTCTCTAACCCCCTCAGTCTCTCACCCCCCACTCTCTCAACCCCTCTCTCACACATCCATCTCTCTCTCACCCCCCTCTATCTCCCCTCTCTCTCTGTCACCCCTTTCTCTCCCACCCCAATCTCTTTCACATCCCCATCTCTCTGCCTCTTTCTCCTCCCCTCTCTCTCCTTCTCGCTCCCTCTCTCTCACCCCCATTCTCTCTCACCCCTCTCTCTCCCACTCCCTCTGTGTCCCTCACTCCCACCTCTCCCTCTCACTGCCCTCTCACCCCATTCTCTCTCTTACCCACTCCCCACTTTCTCACTTTCAATCACCCCTTGTCTCTCAACCCTCTCTCTCACACCTCTCTCTCACTCCCTGTGTCTCTCACCACCCCTCTCTCACCACCCCCTCTCTCAACCCCCCTCACTGTCTCACCCCCTCTCTCTCACCCCTCTCTCTGTCACCCCCTCTCACCCCTCCTCTATCTCTCACCCCCTCACCCCACTCCCTTTCTCTCTTACCCTGCGCTCTCTCTCTCTCTAACCCCTCCCCCTCTCACCCATCTTGGTCACCCCTCTCTCTAACCCCCTCTCTCACCCCTCTCTTTCTCTCTCAACCCCTCTCTCTCTCACCACTTTCTCTCACACCCCTCTCTCTCACCCCTCTCTCTCTCACACCTCTCTTTCTCTGTCAACCCCTCTCTCTCACCGCTCTCTCTCTCACTCCCTCTCTCGCTCACTGCCCCCCTCTCACCACACCCTCTCTCAACAACCCTCACTCTCTCACATCCTCTCTCTCAACCCCTCTCTCTCTCACACATCCATCTCTCTCTCACCCCTCTTTCTCTCCTCTCTCTCTCTCTCCGTTATCCTTCTCTCTTCCACCCCAATCTCTTTCACATCCCCCCTATCTCTCACACACACTCTCACACACACTCGCTCTCACTCCCCGCCCTCTCTCCCGCCATCTCTCTGCCTTTTTCTCACCCCCCTCTCTCCTTCTCACTCCCTCTCTCTCACCCCCTCTCTCTCTTAATGCCTCTCTCTCCCACCCCCTCTCTGTCACTCACTCCCACCTCCTCCTCTCACCCAGCTCTCTCTCTCACCCCCTCTCTCTCCCACCCCCTCTCTCACCTCTCGCTCTCTCACCCCTCTCTCTCTCACCCTGTCCTTCTAACTCCACTCTCTCTCTTACCCCTTCCCCACTTTCTCTCTCAATCACCCCTTGTCTATCACCCCCCTCTCTCTCCCACCTCCCTCTCTCACACCCCTTCTCACTCCCATCTCACTCTCTCACCCCTCTCTCTCTCTCTCTCACAACAGTCTCTCTCTGTCACATCACCTCTGTCTCTCACCCCTTCTCTCTCAACCCCTTCTCACCCCACCCCCTCTCTTCACCCCTCACACTCTCACCCCCTCTCTCTTTCTCACTTACACTCTCTCTCTTTTTCACTCACTCTCTCTTTCTCACCCCTCTCTCTCACACCCTCTCTCTCAACTCCTCTCTCTCCCCCCTCTCTCCCCTCTCACTACCCCCTCTCTTGCCCCCCAGTCTCTATCCCCTCTCTCCCCTGTCTCTCACAACCCCTCTCTCTCACTCCCGTCTCACTATCTCACCCCACTCACTCCCTCACCCCACGCTCACTCTCTCACCCCACTCTCTCTCTCTTAGCCCACATCTCTCTCTTTCTCACCCCTTATTCCCCCATCTCTCTCAACCCCTCTCTCACCCCCTCTCTCGCTCAACCCCCTCTCTCAACCGCGCTCTCTCACCCCTCTCTCTCACTCCCCTCTCTCTCACTCCACTCTGTCTCTGATTCCCCTTCTCTCTCTCTCTTGCCCCCTTCTCTCTCTCAACCAGCAGACAAGGGAGGCGCGGTAGTAGTTTGGCGCACCGACCTCTACACCGCTGAGGCCAAACGCCAGCTCGCAGATACCTCCTCCTACTGCCCCCTTGACCATGACCCCACCCCCCACCACCAAACCATCATCTCCCAGACCGTCCATAACCTCATCACCTCGGAGGATCTCCCATCCACCGCCTCCAACCTCATAGTCCCACAACCCCGCACCTCCCGCTTCTACCTCCTGCCCAAAATCCACAAACCTGACTGCCCCGGCCGACCCATTGTCTCAGCCTGCTCCTGCCCCACCGAACTCATCTCTGCATACCTTGACACCGTCCTGTCCCCCTTAGTCCAAGAACTCCCCACCTACGTTCGGGACACCACCCATTCCCTCTACCTCCTCCATGATTTTCGCTTCCCCGGTCCCCAACGCCTTATCTGCACCATGGACATCCAGTCCCTGTACACCTCCTTCCCCCATCACGAAGGACTCAAAGCCCTCCGCTTCTCTCTTTCCCGCCGTACCGACCAGTACCCTTCCACTGACACCCTCCTTCGACTGACTGAACTGGTCCTCACCCGGAACAACTTCTCTTTCCAATCCTCCCACTTCCTCCAAACGAAAGGAGTAGCCAGGGGCACCCGCATGGGCCCCAGCTATGCCTGCCTCTTCGTAGGATATGTGGAACAATCCTTCTTCCGCAACTACACTGGCCCCACCCCCCAGCTTTTCCTCCGCTACATCGAGGACTGTATCGGCGCCGCCTCGTGCTCCCATGAGGAGGTTGAATAGTTCAACCACTTCACCAACACCTTCCACTCCGACCTCAAATTCACCTGGACAGTCCCAGATACCTCCCTCCCCTTCCTCGACCTTTCTATTTCTATCTCAGGCGACCGAATCAACACGGACATCTACTACAAACCGACCGACTCCCACAGCTACCTGGACTACACCTCCTCCCACCCTGCCCCCTGTCAAAACGCCATCCCATTCTCCCAATTCCTTCGACTCCGCCGCATCTGCTCCCAGGAGAACCAGTTCCAAAAACGCACATTCCAGATGGCCTCCCTCTTCAAGGACCGCATTTTCCCCCCCGACGTGGTCGACAATGCCCTCCACCGCATCTCTTCCACTTCCCGCTCCTCCAACCTTGAGCCCCGCCCCTCCAACCGCCACCAGGACAGAACCCCACTGGTCCTCACCTACCACCCCACCAATCACCATGTACAGCGCATCATCCGCTGTCATTTCCGCCACCTCCAAACGGACCCCACCACCAAGGATATATTTCCCTCCCCTCCCCTATCAGCATTCCGTAAAGGCCACTCCCTCCGTGACTCCCTCGTCAGATCCACACCCCCCACCAACCCAACCTCCACTCCCGGCACCTTCCCCTGCAACCGCAGGAGGTGCAAGACTTGCGCCCACACCTCCCCCCTCACCTCCCTCCAAGGCCCCAAAGGAAACTTCCATATCCGCCACAGAATCACCTGCACCTCCACACACATCATCTATTGCATCCTCTGCACCCGATGTGGCCTCCTCTATATTGGGGAGACAGGCCGGCTACTTGCGGAGCGTTTCAGAGAACACCTCTGGGACACCCGGACCAACCAACCCAACCACCCTGTGACTCAACATTTCAATTCCCCTTCCCACTCCACCAAGGATATACAGGTCTTTGGACTCCTCCATCGCCAGACCATAACAAAACGACAGTTGGGGGAAGAGCACCTCATCTTCCGCCGAGGAACCCTCCAACCACAAGGGATGAACTCGGATTTCACCAGTTTCCTCATTTCCCCTCCCCCCACCCTGTCTCAGTCAAATCCATCAAATTCAGCACCGCCTTCCTAACCTGCAATCTTCTTCCCGACCTCTTCGCCCCCACCCCAGTCTGACCTATCACCCTCACCTTGACCTCTTTCCACCTATCACATTTACGACGCCCCTCCCCCAAGTCCCTCCTCCCTACCTTTTATCTTAGCCTGCTGGACAAACGGTCCTCATTCCTGAAGAAGGGCTTATGCCCGAAACGTCGATTCTCCTGTTCCCTGGATGCTGCCTGACCTGCTGCGCTTTTCCAGCAACGCATTTCCAGCTCTGATCTGCAGCATCTGCAGACCTCACTTTCTCCTCCAACCCTCTCTATCTCAACTTCGCTCTCTCTCACTCCTGTCTCTCTCTCTGACCGTCCTCTCGCCCAGCTCTCTCTCTCAACCCCCTCTCTCTCCCACACCCCTCTCTCTCAACCCCCCTCTCTCACTCCCTCTCTCTCACCCCTCACTCTCACCCCCCTCTCTCTCACCCCTCACTCTCTCACCCCTCTCTCTCACCCCTCTCTCTCTCACACCCTCTCTTTCTCAATCCTCTCTCTCTCTTACCGTCTCCCCACTTTTTCTCTCAATCACCCCTTATCTCTCAACCCGTCTCTCTCTCCCACCTCCCTCTCTCACACTCCCTCTCTCTCTCTCTTAGCCCTCTCTCACACCCCCTCTCATTCCCATCTCACTCTCTCCCCCCTCTCTCACCACAGTCTCTCTCTCTCTGTCCCATCCCCTCTGTCTCTCACCCCTTCTCTCTCACGCCTTCTCACCCTGCACTTCTCTCTCACCCCTCGCTCTCTCACCCCTCGCTCTCTCACCCCTCGCTCTCTCACCCCCTCTCTCTTTCACACTAACGCTCTCTCTTTCTCACTTACACTCTCTTTTTCACTCACTGTCTCTCTTTCTCACCCCTCTCTCTCTCACACCCTCTCTCTCAACTCCTCTCTCTCCCCCTCTCTCTCCCTTCTCTCTACCCCCTGTCTTGCCCCCACTCTCTACCCCCTCTCTCCCCTGTCTCTCACACCCCTCTCTCTCACTCCCATCTCACTCTCTCACCCCACTCTCTTTCTCTTAGCCCACGTCTCTCTCTCACTCACCCCTTTTCCCCATCTCTTTCAACCCCTGTCTCTCACCCCCTCTTTCTTTCAACTCCCTCTCTCAACCTCTCTCTCTCAACCTCTCTCTCTAAACCTCTCTCTTTCAACACCTCTCTCTCACCCCCCCTCTCCCACACCCCTCTCTCCCACCCCCTCTCTCTCCCACCCCCCTCTCTCTCACCCCCCTCTCTCTCACCCCTCTCTCTCACCCCTCGCTCTCTCACCCGTCTCTCTCACCCACTCTCTCTCTCACACCCTCTCCTTCTCACTCCACTCTCTCTCCTACCCCCTCCCCACTTTCTCTCTCTCAATCACTCCTTGTCTCTCACCTCCTCTCTCTCCCACCTCCCTCTCTCTCAACCCCCCTCTCAACCCCCTCTCTCTCTCCCCCCTCTCTCTCTCAACCCTTCTCCCTAACCTCTCGCTCTCTCACCCCTCTCTCTCACATTCCCTCGCTCTCTCTCACCATCCCCTCTCAAACCGCCTCACTCTCTCATCCCCTCACCCTCTCACGCCCTCACTCTCTCACCCCCCTCACACCCCTCTCTCTCACATCCTCTCTCTCCCACCCCCCTCTCTCTCACCACCGCCTCTCTCAACCCCCCTCACTCTCTCATCCCATCACTCTCTCACACCATCAATCTCTCACGCCCTCTCTCTTTCTCAAACCCTTTCTCTCGACCCACTCTCTCTCTCACCCCTCTCTCTCACCCCTCTCTCTCACTCCCTCTCACACACTTTCTCTCTTACCACGCGCGCTCTCTAACCCCTCACCTTCTCACCCCTCTCGCTCACCCCTCTCTCTCACCCACTCTTTTAATCACACCCTCCCCTTCTCACTCCACTCTCTCTCTTACCCCCCAACCTTTCTCTCCCTCAATCACCCCCTCACTCTCGCCACCTCATCCCCTCTCTCTCACCCCGTCTCTCTCACCCGCTCTCTTTCTCACTCACACTGTCTTTCTCACTTACACTCTCTCTTTTTCACTCACTCTCTCTTTCTCACCCCCTCTCGCTCACACCCCCACTCTCTTTCAACTCCTCTCTCTCCCCCTCTCTCTCCCCTCTCTCTCCCCTCTCTCCCCCTCTCTTGCCCCCCACTCTCTATCCCCTCTCCCCTGTCTCTCACACCCCCTCTCTCACTCCCATCTCACTCTCTCTCACCCCTCGCTCTCTCTCCCCTCTCTCACCCACTCTCTCACACACCCTCTCCTTCTCACGCCATTCTCTCTCTTACCCACTCCCCGCTTTCTCTCTCTCAAACACTCCTTGTCTCTCACCCCTCTCTCTCACACCTCTCTCTCACTCCCTACATCTCTCACCACCCCTCTCTCACCACCCCCTCTCTCAACCCCCCTCACTCTTTCATCCGCTCTCTCTCTCACCCCTCTCTCTGTCACCCCCTCTCACCCTCCTCCCTCTCTCACCCCCTCACCCCTTTCCCTTTATCTCTTACCCCGCGCTCTCTCTCGAACCCCTCTCCCTCTCACCCCTCTTGCTCACCCCCTCTCTCTCTTCCTGTCTCTCTCTCACACACTCTCTTTCTCTGTCAACCTCTCTCTCTAACCCCTCTCTCACTCCCTCTCTCTCTAAACGCCCCCCTCTCACCACCCCCTCTCTCAACACCCCTCAATCTCTCATCCCCTCGCTCTCTCACACCCTCAGTCTCTCACCCCCCTCTCTCTCAACCCCTCTCTCTCACATCTACCTCTCTCTCACCCCCCTCTCTCTTCAAACCCTCTCTCACCCCCCTCAATCTCTCGTCCCCTTACTCTCTCACCTCATCAGTCTCTCACACATCCCTCTCTCTCACCCCCCTCTCCCACCTTCCTCTCTCTCACCCCCCTCTCTCATCACCCCTCAAACATCTCCCTCTCTCCCCCCCTCCCCTCTCTCTGTGTCACCCCTTTCTCCCCCACCCCAATCTCTTTCACATCCCGCCTCTCTCTCACACACACTCTCAAACACTCTCCCTCTCTCCCACCATCTCTCTGCCTCTTTCTCTCCCCTCTCTCTCCTTCTTGCTTCCTCTCTCTCACCCCCTCTCTCTCACCCCCTCTCTCTCCCACCCCCTCTCTGTCACTCACTCCCACCTCTCCCTCAGCACCCTCTCACCCAGCTCTCTCTCTCTCACCCCCTCTCTCTCTCCCACACCCCCTCTCTTCCTCCCTCTCACTCTTTCACCCTCTCTCTCTCTCCCCGCACCCCTCTCACTCTCAAACCCCCTCTCTCTCTCACCCCATCTCTCTGAACCCCTCTTTCTCACTCCCTGTGTCTCTCACCACCCCTCTCTCACCACCCCCACTCTCATCCCCTCTCTCTCACCCCTCCCTCTGTCACCCCTTCTCATCCCTCCTCCCTCTCTCACCCCCTCACGCCTCTCCCTTTCTCTCTTACCCCGCTCTCTCTCTAACCCCTTCCCCTCTCACCCCTCTCGGTCACCCCCTCTCTCTCTTACCCTCTCTCTCTCTCACCCCTCTCTTTCTTTCTCAACCCTTCTCTCTCTCTCACACTCTCTCACACCCCTCCCTCTCTGAACTCGCTTTCTCTGTCAACCCCTCTCTCTCACTCCCTCTCTCGCTCACCGTCCCCCTCTCACCACCCCCTCTCTCGCTCACCGTCCCCCTCTCACCGCCCCTCTCTCACCACCCCCTCTCTCAACACCCCTCAGTCTCTCACCCCCTCTCTCTCAACCCCTCTCTCTCACATCCATCTCTCTCTCACTCCCCTCTCTCTCACCCCTCTCTCTCCGTCACCCCTCTCTCTCCCACCCCAATCCCATTCACATCTCTCACCCCTTCCTCTCTCCAACCATTTCTCTGCCTCTTTCTCTTCCCCTCTCTCTCCTTCTCGCTCCCTCTCTCTCAACCCTCTCTCTCACCCCTCTCTCTCTCCCACCTCCCTCTCTCTCTCCCACCTCCCTCTCTCTCAAGCCTCTGTCTTACACCTCCCACCCCCTCTCTCTTACACACCCCACCCCCTCTCCCTCTCAACGCCTCTCTCTCAACCCCTCACTCTCACCCCTTGCTCTCACCCCTCTCCCACACTCCCTCTCTCTCACTCCCTCTCTCTCTCACCACCCCCTCTCTCAAACCCCCTCACTCTCTCATCCCCTCACTCTCTCACCCCCTTTCTCTCACCCCTCTCTCTCAACCCCTCTCTCTCTCACCCCCCTCTCTCTCACCCCCCCTCTCTCTCTCACGTCTCTCTCTCACTTCCTCTCTCTTTCACCCCCTTGTCTCTCACCACCCCCTCTCTCAACCCCCTTCACTCTCTCACACCCCCAATCTCTCATGCCCTCTCTCTTTCTCAAACCCTCTCTCTCTCACCCCCTCTCTCATTCCCTCTCTCACCCCTCTCTCTCACGCCCTCTCACACCCTTTCGCTTTTACCCCGCGCTCTCTCTAATCCCTCCCCCACTCTCTCACCCCACTCTCACCACCCCTCTCTCAACCCCCCTCTCTCTCTCACCCCCTCTCACCTCTCCTCCCTCTCTCGCCCCCTCACCCCCTCCCTCTCTCACACCCTTTCTCTCTTACCCCGCCCTCTCTCTCTCTAACCCCTCCCCCTCTCACCCCACTCGCTCATCCCCTCTCTCACCCACTCTCTCTCACCCCTCGCTCTCTCACCACTCTCTCTCACCCACTCTCTCTCTCACACCCTCTCCTTCTTACTCCACTCTCTCTCTTACCCCCCACTTTTTCTCTCTCAATCAACCCTTCTCTCTCAACCCCTTCTCACCCCCAGCGCCTCTCTCTCCACCTCTCTCTGCCCCCTTTCTCTCCCCTCTCTCTGCCCCCTCTCTCTCCCCCTCTATTTCCCTCTGTCTCTCACACCCCCTCTCTCTCCATCCCATCTCACGCTCTCACCCCACTTTCTCGCTCTCACCCCACGTCTCTCTCTCTCCACCTCCTATTCCTTACACCCCTTCTCTCTCACACCACTTCTCTCTCTCACACCCCTTCTCTCTCACACCTCTTCTCGCTCTCACACCCCTTCTCTCTCACTCCATCTCTCTCTCACCACCCCTTTCTCAACCCCCCTCACTCTCTCATCCCCTCACTCTCTCACACCCTCAATCTCTCACGCCCTCTCTCTTTCTCAACCCCTCTCTCTCACTCCTCTCTCTCATCCCCTCTCTCACCCCTCTCTCTTACTCCCTCTCACATCCTTTCTCTCTTACCCCACGCGCTCTCTCTAACCCCTCCCCCTCTCAACCCTCTCGCTCACCACTCTCTCTCACCCACTCTCTCAATCACACTCTCTCCTTCTAACTCCATTCTCTCTCTTACTCCCTCCCCACTTTCTCTCTCTCAATCACCCCTTGTCTCTCAACCTCTCTCTCTTGAACCCTCTCTTTCACCCACTCTCTCTTTCTCACTCAAGCTCTCTCTTTCTCACTTATACGCTCTCTTTTTCACCCACACTCTCTCTTTCTCATCCCCTCTCTTTCACCCCCTCTCTCTCACCCCCTGTCTCTCTCACCCTCTCTCTCCCCCCCCCCTCTCACTCCCCTCTCTCTCCCTTTCTCTCTACCCCCTCTCTTGCCTCCCACTCTCTACCCTTTCTCTCCCCCTGTCTCTCACAACCCCTCTCTCTCACTCCCATCTCACTCTCTCACCCCACTGTCTCTCTCTTAGCCCACGTCGCTCTCTCTTTCCCACCCCCTCTGCCTCACACACCTTCTCTCTCACATCCCTTCCCTCTCACACCCCTTCTCTCTCACACCCCTGTTTCTCACCCCCCTCTCACTTCCTCTCTCTCATCCCCTCTCTCTCTCATCACCTCTCTCTCAGCCCCCTCTCTCCCCCTCTCTCTCCACCCCTCTCTCTCCCCCTCTCTCACCCCCTCTCTCTTTCCCCCGCTCTCTCTCCCCCTCCCCCTCTCGCTCCACCTCTCTCTCCTCCTCTCTCTCACCCCTCTCTCTCAAACACTCTCTCTCTCACACCCTCTTTCTCACTCCACTCTCTCTCTTATGCCCTCCCCACTTTCTCTCTCTCAATCACCCTTTGTCTCTCACACCCTCTCTCTCACACCCTCACTCCCTTTGTGTCTAACCGCCCCCTCTCACCACCCCCTCTCTCAACCCCCTCACACTCTCATCCCCTCTCGCTTATCCCTCTCTCTGTCTCCCCTCTCACCCCTACTGCCTCTCACCCCCTTACCCCCTCCTTCTCTCACCCACTTTCTCTCTTACCCCATGCTCTCTCTCTAACCCTCCCCCCTCACCCCTCTCGCTCACCCTCTCTCTCACCCATTCTCTCTCTCACACCCTCTCCTTCTCACTCCACTCTCTCTCTTAACCCCCACTTTTTCTCTCTCAATCAACCCTTCTCTCTAAACCCCTTCTCACCCCCACCCCCCCTCTCTCCACCTCTCTCTGCCCCCCCTCTCCCTCCATCTCCCTCTGTCTCTCTCACCCCCACTTTCTCCATCCCATCTCACTCTCTCACCCAACTCTCTCGCTCTCACCCCACGTCTCTCTCTCCCTCTCTTCTCCTATTTCTCACACCCCTTCTCTCACACCCCTTCTCTCTCTCTCACCTCTTCTCGCTCTCACACCCCTTCTCTCTCACACCCCTTCTCTCTCTCTCACCCATCTCTCTCACCGCTCTCTCTCTCACACCGACTCTCTCTCAAACACACCCTCTATCTCACACCAACTCCTTCACCCCCTCTTTCTTATCCTTCTCTCACTCCCCTCTCTCTCTCCTCCCCTCTCTCTCCCCTCTTCCCCCCACCCTCTCTCTCCCCTGTCTCTCCACCCTCTCTACACGCTTTCTCTCCAGCCCCTCTCTCCCACTCTTTCTCCCCCCCTTTTTCTCCACCTATCTCTCCCCACTCTCACACCCTCTCTTACCATACCCTCTCTCACCCCCCCTCTCTCATCCCCCTCTCTCCCCCCTCTCTTTCTCTCTCCCGCTATCTGTCTCCCCTATCTCTCTGTCGCCCTCTCTCTGCCCCTCTCTGTCACGGTCCCTCTGTCTCCCCTCCATCTGTCCCCCTCTCTCTGTCCCCATCTCTCGGTCCCCCCCTCTGTCTCCATCTCTCTGCCCTCCTCTCTCTTTCGCACTCTCTCTGCCCCTTCTCTCTCCCCCGCTCTCTGACCCCCTCTATCTGTCGCCCTCTCTCTGCCCACTCTCTGTCACCGTCTCTCAGTCGCCCCTCCCTCTGCCCCTCCCTCTGTATCACTCTTTCTGTCCCCCCTCACTGTCCCCTCTCATTGTCGTCCTCTCTATGCCCTCCTGTCAAGTCTCTCTGCACCCCTCTCTCTGTCCCCGTTCTCTGTCCCCTGCTCTCTGTCCCCTGTCTCTGCCCCTCTCTCTGTCGCCCTTCTCTCGTCTGTCCCCCTGCTCTCTGTCCCCTTCTCTCTGCCCGCTCTCTGTCTCCGTCTCTCTGTCCCTCCTCCTCTGTTCCCCTCCCTCTGTCCCCCTCCCTCTGTCCCCGTCTCCCTGTCCCCTCCTCCTCTCTGTCCCCCCTCTCTCTGCCCCCTCCCTCTCTGTCCCCTCTCTCTGTCCCCCTCCTCTCTGCCCCCTCTCTCTGTCCCCCTCTCTCTGCCCCCTCTCTCTGCCCTCTCCCTTTTGTCCCCTCTCTCTTTCACCCATCTCTGCCCCCTCTCTCTGTCCCCCTCTCTCTGTCCCCCTCTCTCTGCCCCCTCTCTCTGCCCCTCTCCTCTCTGTCCCCCTCTCTCTTTCACCCTCTCTCTGCACCCCCTCTGCCCCCCTCTCTCTGTCCCCCTCTCTCTGCCCCCCTCTCTCTGCCCCCTCTCCCTCTCCCCCTCTCTCTTTCACCCTCTCTCTGCCCCCTCTGCCCCCTCTCTCTGTCCCCCTCTCCCTGTCACCCTCTCTCTGTCCCCACTCTGTCACGGTCCTCTCTGCCCCCCTCCTCCCCCTCCCTCTGTACCCCCTCTCTGTACCCCCTCACTGTCCCCCTCTCTCTGACTGCCCCCTCTCTGTCCCCCCTCTCTGTCCCCCTCTCTCTGTCCCCTCTCTCTCTCTCTGTCCCCCTCTCTCTGTTCCCCCTTCCTCTGTCCCCTCTCTCTGTCCCCTCCTCTCTCTGCCCCCCCTCTCTCTGCCCCACTCTGTCCCTCCTCTCTGTCCCCTCTCCTCTGTCCCCTCTCCTCTGTCCCCTCCTCCTCTGTCCCCCTCTCTCTCTGTCCTCCCTCTGTCCCCTCTCTGTCCGTCTCCTCTCTGCTCTCTGTCCCCCTCTCTCTTGTCCCCTCTCTCTGGCCCCTCTCTCTGTCCCTCTCTCTGTCCCCCTCTCTGCCCCCTCTCTCTGTCCCCCTCTCTCTGTCCCCCTCTCTCTGTCCCCCTCTGTCCCCCCGTCCTCCTCTGTCCCCTCTCTCCTGTCCCCTCCTCTGTCCCTCTCTGTCCCACTCTCTCTCTGTCCCCCTCTCTCCTCGTTCCTCCCCTCTCTCCTCTGTCCCCCTCTGTCCCCCCTCTCGTCTGTCCCCCTCTCTCTCTGTCCCCCTCTCTCTGTCCCCCTCTCTCTCTGCCCCCTCTCTCTGTCCCCTCTCTCTCTGCCCCTCTCTCTGTCCCCTCTCCCTCTCCTCTCTGTCCTCTCCCCCTCTGTCCGCACTCCCTCTGTCCCTCTCTCTGACCCTCTCTCTGTCCCCCCTCTGTCCCCTCTCTGTCCCCCTCTCTCTGTCCCCCTCTCTCTGTCCCCTCTCCTCTGTCCCCCTCTCTCTGCCCCTCTCTCTGTCCCACTCTCTCCTGTCCCCCCTCTCTCTGCCCCCCACTCTCTGTCCCACTCTCTCTGTCCCCTGCCACTCTCTGTCCCACTCTCTGTCCCCTCTCTCTCTCCCCCCTCTATCCCCCAACTCTCTGTCCCCCACTCTCTGTCCCACCCTCTCTCTGACCCCCTCGACTTCCTCACTCTCTGCTGCCCTCTCTCTGTCCCCCACTCTCTGTCCCCTCTCTCTGTCCCCGCTCCTCTGTCCCCCTCTCTTCCCTCTCTGCCCCCTCTCTCTCTGACCCCCCACTCTCTGTCCCCCTCTCTCTGTCCGCCTCTCTCTCTGTCTCCCCCTCTCTCTGTCCCCCTCTCTCTCTGTCTCTCTGTCCCTCTCTCTGTCCCTCCTCTCTCTGTCCCCCTCTCTCTGTCCCCCTCTGTCCCCTCTCTCCGTCCCCCTCTCTCTGTCCCCCTCCTCTCTCTCTCCCCCTCTGTCTCTGTCCCCCTCTCTCTGTCCCTCCTCTCTCTGTCCCCCTCTCTCTGTCCCCCTCTCTCTCTGTCCCCTCTTCTGCTCCCCTCTGTCCCCGTCTCTCTGTCCCCATGCTCTCTCTGTCCCCATCTCTTACTGTCCCCCCTCCTCCACTCTCTGTCCCTCTCCCCCTCTGTACCTCACGGCCCATCTGTTCCCCGCCTCCTCTGTCCCCGCTCTGTCCGTCTCTCTGTCTCCACTCTCTGTCCCCCTCTCTCTGTACACCTCTCTCTCTGGCCCTCTCTCTCTGCCCCCCTCGTCCCCCTCTCTCTGTCCCCGCCTCTCTCTGCCCCTCTCTCTGTCCCACTCTCTCTGCCCCTCTCTCTGCTCGCACTGTCCCTCGCTCTCTCTGTCCCATCTCTAACTGTCCCCTCTCCCTCCACTCTCTGTCCTCCCCTCTGTCCGCACGTCCCCCATCTGTCCCCCTCTCTCTGACCCCTCTCTCTGTCCGCCTCTCTCTCTCCCCTCGTCCCCACTCTCTGTCCCCCCTCTCTCTGTCCCTCTCTCTGCCCCCTCTCTCTCCCCAACTCTCTGTCCCACTCTCTGCTGCCCCTCTCTCTGCCCCTCTCTCTGACCCCTCCTGTCCCACTCTCTGTCCCCTCCCTCTGACCCCTCACTCTCTGTCCCCCACTCTCTGTCCCCCTCTCTCTTCCCCTCCTCTCTCTCTGTCCCCCCTCTGCCCTCTCTGCCCCTCTCTCTGTCCCCCTCTCTCTGTCCCCCCTCTCTCTGCCCCCTCTCTCTGTCCACCCCCTCCTCGTCCCCCTCTCTCTGTCCCCCTCTCTCTGTCCCCCTCTCTCTGTCCCCCTCTCTCTGTCCCCTCCTCTCTCTGTCCCCCCTCTCTCTCTGTCCCCCTCTCCTCTGTCCCCTCTCTCTGCCCTCTGTCCCCTCTCTCTGTCCCCCCCTCTCTGTCACCCTCTCTCTCTGTCCCCCTCTCTCTGTCCCCCTCTCTCTGTCCCTCTCTCTCTGTCCCCCTCTCTCTCTCACCCTCTCTCTGTCCCCCTCTCTGTCTCCGCTCTCTGCCCTCTCTCAGTCTCCGCCTCTCTTTCGCCGTCCCCCCCTCTCTCTATCGCCCCGCTCTCTGCCCTCCTCTCTGCTCAGTTTCTCTGACCCGCCTCTCTCTGTCCCCCTCTGTATCCCCCTCTCTCTGTCCCCCTCTCTGTCCCCCCTCTCTGTCCCCCTCTCTCTGTCCCCCCTCGTCCCCTCTCTCTGTGCCCCCTCACTGTCCCCTCTCAGTCACCGTCTCTCTGTTCGACCCTGTCCCCCTCTCTCTGTCCCCCCTCTCTGTCCCGCTCTCTGTTGCCCTCTCTCTGCCCCCTCTGTCACGTCTCTCTGCCCCTACTCTCTCTGCCCCCTCTCTCTGTCCCTCTCTTCCCTCTCTCTGTTCCCCTCTCTGTCCCCCCTCTGCCCCCCTCCTCTGTTCACCTCTCTGTCCTCTGTCCCCTCTCTCTGACCCCCTCTCTCTCTGACCCCCTCTCTCTCTGTCCCCCTCTCTCTCTGACCCCCTCTCTGACACTGTCTCTCTGTCCCCCCTCTCTCTCTGTCCCCTGTCTGCCTCCCTCAGTCCATCCTCTCTGTCCCAACCTCTGTCCCCCCTCTCTGTAACCCTCTCTCTGCCCCCTCTCAGTCACCATCTCTCTGTTCCCCCCCCGTCCACCGCCTCTATGTCGTCCCGCCTCTCTGTCCCCTCTCTTGTCACAGTCTCTCTGTCCCCCCTCTCTCTGTCCCCCTCTCTCTGTCCCCCTCTCTCGTCTAGCCCCTCTCTCTGCCCCTCTCAGTCACCCATCTCTTGTCCTCCCTTCTCTGTCTCTCTGTCTCTGTCCCTCTCTGTCCCCCTCCTCTCTGTCCCCTCATCTGTCCCCCTCTCTCTGTCGCCCGTCTTTCTGACCCCCTTCTCTGTCCCCCTCTCTCTGTTCCCCCTCTCTCTGTCGCCCACTCTTCTGACCCCCTCTCTCTCTGTCCCCTCCTCTCTGTCCCCCTCTCTTACCCCTCCTGTCCCCTCCTCTCTGTCCCCTCCCTTGTCCCCCTCTCTCTGTCCCCCTCTCTCTGTCCCCCCTCTCTGTCCCCCTCTCTCTGTCCCCCTCTCTCTGTCCCTCTCTCTGTCCCCCTCTCTCTGTGCCATATCTGTCACCCGTCTCTCTGTCCCCACTCTCATCTGCCCCTCTCACTCTCTGTGACCCTCTCTCTGTCCCACTCTCTGCCCCCCTCTCCCTCCCCGCCTCTCTCTGTCCCCCTCTCTCTGTCCCCATCTCTCTCTGTCCCCCTCTCTCTGTCCCACCCACTCTGCTTCCTCTCTCTGTCCCCCCTCTCTGTCCCCCTCTCTCTCTGTCCCCCTCTCTCTCTGTCCCTCTCTCTCTGTCCCCCTCTCTGTCCCTCTCTCTCTGTCCCCCTCTCTGTCCCCCATTTCTCTGTCCCCCCTCTCTCCCACCTGCCTCTCTCTGTCGTCCTCTCTCTGCCCCTCTTTCTCTGACACCCTCACTCTTCCCCACACTGTAATCCACTCTCTGTCCCCACTCCCTCTGACCCCCTCTATCTTCTCCCTACTCTCTGTGCCCCACTCTCTGTCCCGCGCTCTCTGTCCCTCGCTCTCTGTCCCACTCTGTCTCTCTGTCCCCTCTCTCTGTCCACCTCTCTGTCCCCTCTCTCTCTCGTCCCCCTCTCTCTCGTCCCCCCTCTCTCTCCTCCCCCCTCTCTCTGTCCCCCTCTCTCTGTCCCCCTCTCTCTGTCCCCCTCTCTCTGTCCCCCTCTCTCTGTCCCCTCTTCTCTGTCCCCCTCTCTCTCTCTGTCCCCCTCTCTCTCTGTCCCCCTCTCTCTGTCCCCTCTCTCTCTGTCGCTCTCTCTCTCTCTGTCCCCGGTGCTCTCTCTGTCCGCATCTCTTCTGGCCCCACTCTTCCGTCCTCTCTCTGTCCCACTCCCGTCTCCGTCCCCCCTCCTCTGTCCCCCAGTCTCTCTGTCCCCGCTCTCCTCTGTCCCCCTCTCTCTGACGGACTCTCTCTCCACAACTCTGTACCCCTCTCTCAGTCCCCCACTCTCTGTCCCCCCTCCCTCTGTCCCGCTCTCTCTGTCCCCCCTCTCTCTGCCCCATCTCTCTCTGTCCCCCCTCTCTGTCCACTCTCTGCCCCCTCTCTGTCCCCGTCTCTCTGTCCCCGCTCACTCTGTCCCCTCTTTCTGGCCCAATCTCTCTATCCCCGTCTTTCTGTCCCCCTCTCTCTGTCTCTCTCTCTCTGTCCCCTCTCTTTCTGTCCCTCTCTCTGTCCCGCTCTCTCTGTCCCCTCTCTCAGCCCCGTCGTCCCCCCTCTGTCCCACTCTCTCTGTCCCCCTCCTCTCTGTCCCCCTCTCTCTGTCCCCCTCTCTCTCTGTCCCCCTCTCTCTGTCCCCCCTCTCTCTGTCCCCCTCTCCTCTCTGTCCCCCTCTCTCTGTCCCCCTCTCTCTCTGTCCCCCTCTCTTCTGCCCCCTCTCTCTGTCCCCCTCTCTCCCCCCTCTCCCTGTCCCCCTCTCTCTGCCCCCCTCTCTCTGTCCCGCTCTCTCTCTGTCCCCCTCTCTCTCTGTCCCCCTCTCTCTGTCCCCTCTCTCTGTCCCACTCTCTCTGTAGCCATCCCTCTGCCCCTCCATCTCCCCCAATCTGTCCCCCACTCTGTGCCCCCACTCTCTGTCCCCCCTCCCTATGACACCCTCTATCTCCCGCTCTCTCAGTCCTCCCCCCTCCCTCTGTCCCCATCTTTCTGCCCCCTTTCTGCCCCCCCTGTCCCCGTCTCTCTGTCCCCATGCTCTCTCTGTCCCCATCTCTTACTGTCCTCCCTCTCCCTCCACTCTCTGACCTCTCCCCTCTGTACCGCACGACCCCATCTGGTCCCCGCTCTCTGTCCCCCGCTCTCTGTCCCCGTCTCTCTGTCCCCCACTCTCTGTCCCCCTCCCTCTGTACACCTCTCTCTCTGGACCTTCTCTCTCTGCCCCCCCTCTTCCCCCCTCTCTCTGTCCCGCCCCTTTCCCCATCTCTCTCTCTGTCCACCTCTCTCTGTCCCCCTCTCTCTCTGTACCCCCTCTCTCTGTCCCCCTCTCTCTGTCCCCGTCTCTCTGTCCCCCTCTCTCTGTCCCCCCTCTCTCTGTCCCCCTCTCTCTGTCCCTCCTCTCTCTGCCCCCACTCTGTCACCATCTCTCTGTCCCCTACCCCCTCTGTCCTCTCTCTCTCTGTCCCCTCTCTCTGTCCCCCTCTCTCTCTAACCCCCTCTCTCTCTGACCCCCTCTCTCTGCCCCCTCGCTCTGTTCCCCGCTCTCTGTTCCCCCATCTACATCACCCTCTCTCTGCCCCCTCTCTGTCTCCGTCTCTCTGCCCTCTCTCAGTCACCGTCTCTCTTTTCGCCCCGCCGTCCACCCCTCTCTATCGCCCGCTCTCTGCCTCCTCTCTGGCACAGTTTCTCTGTCCCCCCTCTCTCTGTCCCCCTTGTACCCCCCTCTCTCTGTTGTCCCCCCTCACTGTTCCCTCTCTGCCCCCCCTCTCTCTGTGCCCCCCTCATTGTCCCCTCTCAGTCACCGTCTCTCTGTTCGACCCCTGTTCCCCCCTCTCTCAGTCCCCCCCTCACTGTCCCCTCTCTTTCTTGGCCTCTCTCTGCCCCTCTCTGTCACCGTCTCTCTGCCCCTTCTCTCTCTGCCCCCCTCTCTCTCTGTCCCCTCGCTCTCTCTATCCCCATCTCTCTGTTCCCTCTCTGGTCCCCCCTCTGCCCCCCCCTCTCTGTTCACCTCTCTCTCTGTACCCCCTCTCTCTCTGACCCCCTCTCTCTCTGACCCCCTCTCTCTCTGTCCCCCTCTCTCTCTGACCCCCTCTCTGACACTGTCCTCTCTGTCCCCCCTCTCTCTGTCCCCGTCTGTCTGCCCCCCCAGTCCATCCTCTCTGTCCCAAACCTCTGTCCCCCCTCTCTGTAACCCTCTCTCTGCCCCCTCTCAGTCACCATCTCTCTGTTCCCCCCCGTCCACGCCTCTATGTCTCCCGCTCTCTGCCCCCTCTGTGTCACAGTTTCTCTGTCCCCCCTCTCTCTGTCCCCCTCTCTCTGTCCCCCCTCTCTGTCCCCCCTCTCTGTAGCCCTCTCTCTGCCCCCTCTCAGTCACCATCTCTTTGTTCCCCCTGACGACCCTTCACTGTCCTTCTCTCTCTGTCGCCCTCTCTGTTCCCCTCTCTCTGTCCCCCCTCCATCTGTCCCCCTCCTTCTGTCCCCCTCTCTCTGTCGCCCTCTTTCTGACCCCCTTTCTCTGTCCCCCTCTCTCTGTTCCCCCTCTCTCTGTCGCGCTCTTTCTAACCCCCTCTCTCTCTGTCCCCTCCTCTCTGTCCCCCTCTCTATACCCCCTCCCAGTCACCATCTCTCTGTCCCCCTCCCTCTGTCCCCCTCTCTCTGTCCCCCTCTCTCTTTCCCCCCTCTCTGACTCCCCCTGTCCCCCTCTCTCTGTCCTCCTCTCTCTGTCCCCCTCTCTCTGTTGCCATATCTGTCACCGTCTCTCTGTCCCCCACTCTCTGTCCCCCTTCTCTCTGACCCCCTCTATCTCCCTCACTCTCTGTGACCCTCTCTCTGTCACCAACTCTCTGCCCCCCTCTCCCTCCCCGCCTCTCTCTGTCCCCCTCTCTGTCCCCCTCTCTCTCTGTCCCCATCTCTCTCTGTCCCCCTCTCTCTCTGTCCCACCCACTCTGCTTCCTCTCTCTGTCCCCCCTCTCTGTCCCCCTCTCTCTCTGTCCCCCTCTCTCTCTGTCCCTCTCTCTCTGTCCCCCTCTCTGTCCCTCTCTCTCTGTCCCCCTCTCTGTCCCCCATTTCTCTGTCCCCCTCTCTCTCCCACCTGCCTCTCTCTGTCCTCCTCTCTCTGCCCCCCTTTCTCTGACACCCTCTCTTTCCCCCACACTGTAATCCTCTCTCTGTCCCCACTCACTCTGACCCCCTCTATCTTCCCCACTCTCTGTGCCCCACTCTCTGTCCCGCGCTCTCTGTCCCTCGCTCTCTGTCCCCCACTCTCTGTCCCCCTCTCTCTGTCCCGCGCTCTCTGTCCCTCGCTCTCTGTCCCCCATTCTCTGTCCCCCTGTCTCTGTCCCCCCAGCTCTCTGTCTCCCCCGCTCTCTGTCCCCTCTCTCTCTCTCTTTCCCGCCCTCTCTCTGTCCCCCCCTCTCTTTCCCCCTCTCTCTCTGTCCTGCTCTCTCTCTGTACCCCTCTCTCTGTCCCCCTCGCTCTCTGTCCCCCCTCTCTGTCCCCCCTCTCTCTCTTTGTCCCCCCTCTCTCTGTCCCCCTTCTCTGTCCCGCTCTCTCTCTGTCCCCCTCTCTCTCTCTGTCCCCCTCTCTCTGCCCCCCTCTCTCTGCCCCGGTCTCTGTCCCCCTCTCTCTGTTGCCCTCTCTCTGCCCACTCTCTGTCCCCCTCGCTCTGCCCCCTCACTCTCTCTCACTCTGTACCCCTCCCTCTAACCCCCACTCTCTGTCCCCCCTCTCTCTGTACCCCTCTCTCTGTCACCAGTCTCTCTGCTCCCCTCTCTTCCCCCCTCTCTCTGACCCCCCTCTCTCTGACCCCTCTCTCTGCACTCCCCCCTCTCTCTGCCCCCCTCTCTTTGTCTCCCCTCTCTCACTGTCCCCCTCTCTCTGTCCCCCTCTCTCTCTGTCCCCCTCTCTCTCTGTCCCTCTCTCTCTGCCCCCTCTCTCTCCCCAACTCTCTGTCCCACTCTCCCTGTTGCCCACTCTCTGCCCACTCTGTCCCACTCTCTCTGACCCCCACTCTCTGGCCCCCTCCCTCTAACCCCCAATTTCTGTCCCCCACTCTCTGTCCCCCTCCCCTCTCTGACCCCCTCGAACTTCCTCACTCTCTGTGACCCTCTCTATGTCCCCCACTCTCTGCCCCCTCTCTCTCTGTCCCCGCGTCCCTCTGTCCCCCTCTCACTGCCCCCTCTCTCTGACCCCCCACTCTCTGCCCCCCTCTCTCTGTCCGCCTCTCTCTCTGTCCCCCCCCCGTCCCCCTCTCTCTGTCCCCCCTCTCTCTGTCCCCCTCTCTCTGTCCCCCCTCTCTCTGTCCCTCCTCTCTCTGCCCCCACTCTGTCACCATCTCTCTGTCCCCTCCCCCCTCTGTCCTCTCTCTCTCTGTCCACTCTCTCTGTCCCCCTCTCTCTCTAACCCTCTCTCTCTCTGACCCCCCTCTCTCTGCCCCCTCGCTCTGTTCCCCGCTCTCTGTTCCCCCATCTATATCACCCTCTCTCTGCCCCCTCTCTGTCTCCGTCTCTCTGCCCTCTCTCAGTCACCGCCTCTCTTTTCGCCCCGCCGTCCCCCCTCTCTCTATCGCCCGCTCTCTGCCTCCTCTCTGGCACAGTTTCTCTGACCCCCCTCTCTCTGTCCCCCTTGTATCCCCCACTCTGTGTTGTCCCCCCTCACTGTTCCCTCTCTGCCCCCCCTCTCTCTGTGCCCCCCTCACTGTCCCCTCTCAGTCACCGTCTCTCTGTTCGACCCCTGTTCCCCCCTCTCTCAGTCCCCCCCTCACTGTCCGCTCTCTTTCTTGGCCTCTCTCTGCCCCTCTCTGTCACCGTCTCTCTGCCCCTACTCTCTCTGCCCCCCTCTCTCTCTGTCCCCTCGCTCTCTCTATCCCCATCTCTCTGTTCCCTCTCTGGTCCCCCCTCTGCCCCCCCCTCTCTGTTCACCTCTCTCTCTGTACCCCCTCTCTCTCTGACCCCCCTCTCTCTCTGACCCCCTCTCTCTCTGTCCCCCTCTCTCTCTGACCCCCTCTCTGACACTGTCTCTCTGTCCCCCCTCTCTCTGTCCCCGTCTGTCTGCCCCCCCAGTCCATCCTCTCTGTCCCAAACCTCTGTCCCCCCTCTCTGTAACCCTCTCTCTGCCCCCTCTCAGTCACCATCTCTCTGTTCCCCCCCGTCCACGCCTCTATGTCTCCCGCTCTCTGCCCCCTCTGTGTCACAGTTTCTCTGTCCCCCCTCTCTCTGTCCCCCTCTCTCTGTCCCCCCTCTCTGTCCCCCCCTATCTGTAGCCCTCTCTCTGCCCCCTCTCAGTCACCATCTCTTTGTTCCCCCCGTCCACCCTTCTCTGTCCTTCTGTCTCTGTCGCCCTCTCTGTTCCCCTCTCTGTCCCCCCTCCATCTGTCCCCCTCCTTCTGTCCCCCCTCTCTCTGTCGCCGTCTTTCTGACCCCCTT